>NC_079500.1:66059170-66371045 GCF_030052815.1 Hevea brasiliensis | reverse complement strand
CATGTCCACACCATGCGAAATGGCACAAGGGAATGTTGGGAGTAATCGTGCTGCTAAGATGTGGGTCGACAGAGCATCAGCTGAGGAACTGCCCACGCAGAACTACTACAGCTGCTCCAACACAAGCAGATAGACCTGCTCCTGCACCGCAAAGAGGTAGAAAATCTGGCAAATCTGACGCAGTAGGACCATCACAGAGGCTTGCATCTGAGCCAGCACAGAGGCTTGCATCTGAGCCAGCAGAGAGGCCAGGTAACAGACCACCTGCCAGAAATTATGCCCTGAGAGCTCAGGAGGAGCAAGATGCCCCGGACGTCATCAGGGGTACGTTCTCCCTCTACAATACTCCTGTGCATGCATTGGTGGATCCAGGATCCACTCACTCATACATCTGCATCAACCTACCCGTAGAAAGGGGGATACTAAAGGAACGGAAGCGTGAAAAACACAAGTTTATACCTTTGAATTCAAAAAACACAAGTTTATACCAATGATCTTGACCTCCTTGAACTTCTTGCAATCCAATATTACATAGTAATCCTTGGCATACCAAGGTGAATTTACAAGAACTTAAATAAATGAAATTACAACCCAAAAATTATTACAAACTTAATAATACATGCCCAAAATAAATTAAAATAAATTAATTAATTTACAATCTCAAAGAAGCATAAAAGAAATAAATCCAATCACATTGGTCTTTTATAGTCCATGATCATCCATCATGCATATCACTATTTAACAATTAAATAAAACATACATACTTAAATTAAATTGAATATCTCATATTCAACTTAAAAATCCAGATTTGAATATGATTCAAATAAATTTAAAAATTCAGATTTGAATCTCATTCAAACAAATTTAAAAATTCATATTTGAATCACATTCAAACAACTTTAAAAATTCAGATTTGAATCACATTCAAATAATTTTTAAAAAATCAGATTTGAATCACATTCAAACATTTTTTAAAAAATCAGATCTGAATTTTATTCAATCAATTTAAAAAAAATCAGATTTAAATATGATTCAAACAACTTTAAAAATTCAGATTTGAATCACATTCAAACAATTTTTAAAATTCTGATTTGAATCATAATTTAATTGTGTGATTAAAATTCTAATTAAACAATTTAATTAGACATAAAATGGATCTTCAATCATACAACAATTGCACATTCACCATCCATTTACCTTTGCACACCATTGTGATGCATCAACCATGCGCACCATGGTGTTCATCATTTGTGCCGCCACCTTGACTTTGCAACCAGCAATAAACTTTTGATCTCATGATCAAACACACAATTAAATCATATAAACATCAATCTAAATGGCAAATATAGTGGCTCTGATACCAATTGAAGGAACGGAAGCGTGAAAAACACAAGTTTATACCATTGAATTCAAAATTTTTCACCTAGGGTCACATGCATCATGCAAGATTTATTTTTATCTATTTGATTTCAATGATAAACAACATATTAAAACTCTTTTAATATGTTTTTGGATCTGTATTTGCCATTTAAGATTTTAAAATTAATCAGATTAATTTAGAACTCTAGATTAAATCAATAACGATTACACTAACCTCTTGATGCACTGCAGCGTGTCTGCGCCTTTGAGATTCATCTTCAGGACACCAGATGTTGTCCCTCTAGCTTGTCCACACCAAGAACACCTATGGAAGCCCTTGAATAGCTTCTAAAGCTTTTTCTATTAATTAGAAAATCAAGTTCTACCTTTTAAGAGATTAAAGATGTAAACAGGACACTAGAAACAATTTCTAGTGTTCTTAATTCAAGAGATTGATGGCTAATCTCTTTGAATTGATAAGAGATGAAGAAGAAGAGATGAAAACCCTCAAAGTGGCGTGACAAAGGAGTGTGGCTGCTGGTTGTGTTTTATTTTCTCATAACAACACTTAAATAGCTAGGTTAACACATTAAACCCTTGCCACATGTCACCCTTTGATTAGCTCTAGGTTTAAGTGACCCAATCACATTGTGCCAAGTGTCAAACCTATATTTAATCTTGATTTTAATCATCTTACATGATTAAAAACATTTGGCAAGCTTATGTGTAATCCCATGTGTCACCATCTCATGGTGCCATGTGTCACACTGCAAAATGACCAAAATGCCCCTGTGTCTTAATTTTGAGTTCTCAACCCAAAATAATTATTTTTCTTCTTCTAATTAATTTATATCAAATATAAATTAATTAATTAATCTCTATTAATTAATTTCTCATTAATTAAATTCATATTTAAACACTTTAAATATAAATTTAATTTATACTACACATCCAATAATCTAGATTTGGTTTCAAGTCATGCTAGGGACTTTGCAATTTAATTGCAAACCAAACCTATTTAATTAATCAATTAAACTCTTTAATTAATTAATTAAATCATATTTAAATAGGTGATAACTTGTGTATGTGTGTGACTTACTAGGCTCATCACTAATTGGCAATGAGACATGATATCAACTCTTAATATCATCAGAACTTTTTCTTACCATAAATGATTTCTCTAAATCATTTTATGAACCTCATAGACCATGGTTAACACCTAGCGTAGCATGCCATGGCCACCCAATTAGTAATAAGGTTTACCTTAAATGAACCTATAATCATATGTTACCATGCACTAGAATCTCTCATTACAAAATCCCAACTCAAGTGGAGTCATGGTTTATGTCAAACTCCATTTGCTATGAATATTATGTTCTCTTTTCATTCCAAATCTTGATTAAAAGATTTTCTCATCGTAAACTCTTTCAATAAATCTATCTGTCTGCCAGAACTTGAAACATCAAGAACAATTAAATGAACATAGGATTTTATCTCTGCATTTAGAGGAACAGATTCCATCTTGATCAACACCTACCTCCATATATAACTAGTAGGAGCCAACACATGCCCATATACCCATACACGAGACAAGTATGAAAGCAAGATCAAACTCAAACTACCTATATACAAGATAACTGTATATCTCAGTCTAAAGATTATATGCATCGATATGATTTATGACAAAACATTGACAAGAGTAAACTCCATGTGCTTGTCATAAGTGTCACTGGTTCGCCTACTTATCATTTATAAGTGCCTATCATGTTTGTTATATGGCATGAGACTCACCATTCCATCTTATTTATATCTCATATAAATAACTTGGGAACAAACATGAATACAATCTTTCTGGATAAGTCATGTCCTTATTATGAAGTATCCTCGATTGTGAACCTATTTATGATACTTTGTGCTAGAAATATTGTCACTCATATTCTTAACAACTTAAGAATAATATTTCTAACAAAATATCAATGGACCTTTTCTATTACACATAAATATATTATATAAACAGAAAAGTGGAAATGCCATTTATTAATAAAACATGTACAAGATACATACTAAATGATATGCTCTAGGGCATACTACTAACAATCTCCCACTAGCACTAGAGCCATTCATTACAATATCTTAGAACTATCTTCTCAAGATGTCGGTCTAACTAAATCTGTGACATAGGCTTAGTGAATGGATCAGCTGGATTTTCAGCTGATGCTATTTTCTGCATGGCTAAATCGCCTTGCCCAACTATATCTCTGATAATGTGGTAGTGCCTTTCTATGTGTTTGGATTTTGGGTGAGACCTTAGTTCCTTAGCCTGTATGACTACTCCATTGTTGTCACAGTGTAATGGAACGGCTGACTCAATGGAAGGAACTACTGTAAGTTCTGTCATGAACTTTTTAATCCAAATAGCTTCCTTTGCAAAGATCTCGATGCAAAGAATATACTCAGCCTCTGTAGTGGAATCTGCAGTCGTGCTCTGTTTGGAACTCTTCCAACTGACTGCACCTCCATTACAAATGAACACATATCCAGAGGTAGACTTTCTATCATTGATATCTGATTGGAAATCAGAATCAGTATAACCATCCAATTGCAAGTCTCCACCTCCATAAATCAAGAATAAATCATTAGTTCTTCTCAAGTACTTAAGAATATTCTTGATACCGTCCAAAGATGTTCCAAACCTCGATTGGATTGATACCGCTAGTCAAACTAACAGATATGCGATATCCGCCTAGTACACAACATTGCATACATTAAACTTCCAATAGCCAAGCACATGGAATCCTAGCCATCTTATCTCTTTCTTCAGGTGTCTTTGGAGACATCTCTTTAGAAAGATGGATACCATGTCTCACTGGTAACAATCCTCTCTTGGAATCAAGCATGTTAAACCTCTTTAACACCTTTTCCAAGTATAGACTTTGGGATAAACCAATTATTCATTTCGCTCTATCTCTATAGATGCGAATCCCAAGAATATAGGTTGCCTCCCCTAAGTCTTTCATGGAGAATGTATTTGACAACCATACCTTTATAGTCGTCAACATACCTGTGTCATTACCCATCAACAGTATGTCATTCACATATAAGACAAGGAAAGTGATAGCACTGTCACTAACCTTCTTATATACACATGGCTCATCCTCATTTTTGATAAAACCAAAGGATTTAATGGCTTCATCAAAACGGATGTTCCAACTCCTCGAAGCTTGTTTCAACCCATAAATGGATCGCTTTAGCTTGCATACCTTGGAACCATCTTAGGATTCAAATCCCCTAGGTTGTTCCATGAAAATGTTTTCTTCAATGTATCCATTGAGAAAAGCTGTTTTGACATCCATCTGCCAAATCTCATAATCATAGTACGCAGCTATTGCTAATAAAATCCTAATTGATTTAAGCATAGCAACAGGTGAGAAAGTCTCCTCATAGTCGATTCTTTGCCTTTGGCGAAACCCTTTCGCTACTAGCCTTGCTTTATAGGTCTCTACCTTTCCATCAGAACCAATTTTCTTCTTGAAAACCCATTTGTTCCCTATAGCTACAATACCTTCAGGTGGGTCAACAAGATCCCAAACTTGATTCTTATACATGGAATCAATCTCGGATTTCATAGCATCAATCCATTTTGAAGAGTCTATATCTGATATAGCTTCTTCATAGGTAAGTGGATCATGTCCATGATCTACTTCTTCATGAGTAGACAACTCTTGTTCTTCTTCATAAAGAAAACCATATCTCACTGGTGGGTGAGATACCCAGGTTGTTCTACGAGGAACAGCTGTAGATGTTTCATCAACGGGTATAGGTTGACTAGATGGATCTATATCCATCTGATCTGTTGGTTGGTCAGAATTCTCCAATTCTAACTCTATTTGCCTTCCTTTGCCTCCTTCTTGGACAAATTGTTGTTCAAGAAATGTGGCATCTCTACTTATCACAACTTTTGTGAAGTAGGCAAATAAAATAATATCCAAAACTATCTTCTGGATATCCAACAAATCGACCTTTTTTCTGATCTGGTCTCCAATTTATTAGTGTTTAGCTTTTTGATATAAGCTGGACAACCCCAAATCTTAACATGCTTAAGACTTGGTTTTCTTCCATGCCATATCTCATAAGGTGTGGAAGAAAGTGATTTTGATGGAATCCTATTCAGAATATACAAAGCTGATTCTAATGCAAATCCCCAAAAGGACATTGGCATATCAGTATAGCTCATCATACTACGTACCATATCCAATAGGGTACGATTTCTCCTTCAGATACACCATTCACCGTATGCGTTCCTAGAGGAGTCACCAAAAACAATGCCATGCTCTCTCAAGTATTCATCAAATTCAAGATTTCAAATATTCACCTCCACGATCCGATCAAGAGCTTTAATATTCTTTCTGCTTGATTTTCTACTTCAGATTTAAATTCTTTGAACTTTTCAAAATATTCATGTTTGTATTTCATCAAATACAAATACCCAAACCTTGATTTATCATCAGTAAAGGTAATAAAATAATGAAAGCCCCCTCTTGCCATTTCTTTAAATGGACCACATACATCACTATGTATTAGCTCCAAAATATTTTCAGCTCTTAACCCCTGTCCAACAAAGGGTGATCTAGTCGTTTTGCCCTGAAGGCAAGATTCACAAATTGGAGTAGGCTCAGAGTCCAATAAGGATAGAATCCCCATTTTCTCCAATTTTGTAATCCTATCTTCTGCAACATGACATAACCTTAAGTGCCAAATATATTTTGAACTTGAGTTGGTTTTCACCACGGCATTGCATTCATTTAGATTGCTATACTCTGGGTAGTGGAAACACTTTCTTACTGGCAATGGAAACACTTTCCTGTTGGCAGTGGAAACACTTTCCTTTGCCTTCATCAGCTTTAGTCTTCCTTTTCTGTTTAGCTATTTTCTTAGAAGGACAAGGAATCTGAGGTTTCTTTTTCTTATTGCCCTTCTTCTTGTTGGACTTTCCAGCAGAAGAAGATGCAACCAAAGCTACCTCTTTTCCTTTATTGCCTGGCATATTCTTTTGGGCAATAACCAGCATGTTGAGTAAACCAGCTAAGGTGCATTCCTGTTGAGTCATATGAAAATTTGTCACAAAATTCCCAAAAGTCTCAGAAAGGGATTGAAGGATCAAATCCGTCTGTAGTTGGAAATCCATGTTGAATTCAAGATATTCCAACTGCTCAATCAGCCGAATCATCATGTGGACATGATCCCCAACATTCTGTCCCTCAGACATCCTCATACGGAATAGCTGTCTAGATATCTCATACCTAGCATTCCTGCTGTGCTCACCATACAACTCTTGTAGGTGAAGGAGGATCTCACTCGCACTTTGCATGTTCTCATGTTGCTTCTATAACTCATTACTCATGGAAGCAAGCATGTAACACTTAGCTCTCATATCATGCTCCTTCCACTTGTCCAAAGTTTCATGTTCCTCTTGTGTGGCCTCTGGAGGTAGGGGACCAGGAACATTTGAATCTAGAACATATCCTATATGTTCAAGGTTCAGGACAAGTTTCAAATTTCTTAGCCAATCAGACAGATTAGGTCCTGTCAACCTATTGTGATCAAGTATGCTTGCAAGGATATTGGATGGTAGTGGTTGTTCTGTTCTCATTATTATCAGAAAATTAATTACAGAAATAACCAGATTAATTAGTAAATGTATCATGTAATTAACCAAATATGATTATGGTCTTTTAATCAAATTGGTCCTCCCACTAACTTAGCGGATCCTACACTTCCAAAGTGGAAAACGGAAATCCTAGTTGGATGGATTTCTAGTGGGTGATTGAATTCTTATAATTCTATTGATCATCCTCAGGTACATCCATTATTGGAATTATAATAAACTATAAGTGAGCAACTCCTTGCCCATCACATCTCATGTGAGGTTCAATCCTTTACCTGGCCCCTAATGCTCAAAATCTCAGGTACATCCATTATTTTCTTATATTGCTTTAGTTAAGTTGATCCCATTGAGCCAGTAATTATGCAAATAATTTTAATGTCCTCAGGTACATCCAATATTGGCCACCAAACCATTTACATATTTACAAAATCCCATGCTTAACAATTATTCTTAAGAAAATCTCTTAAATTAATTGCATCTCATGCAAATATTTAAAATTTCTTAAAATAATTACCCCAATGGAGGGCCTATGTTATAATTACTTTAATTATAGCATTTCCAACTTAATCATTTGTTCGGAAGATTTTATGGTCATTCTAATTACTATTATGGTCTCACTTTGCACATTATCCATTTAGCATGCATATATCATATAATTGCATACATTCCCATACATCTCATGCATTCATGGATAAGCAGTAAATATGGTATGATCATGGACTTTCTAAGGGATTCAATTCTGAGCCACCAAGAATTGAATCAGGGCAATCCTAGGTGCATTTCATTCATTCATTTTACAAGAGTTGCTGAAGGAGTACATAATCAACACTTGATCTTGAATTCCTCCCACTGGTCCCACCAATGATCTTGACCTCATTGAACTTCTTGCAATCCAATATTACATAGTAATCCTTGGCATACCAAGGTGAATTTATAAGAACTTAAATAAATGAAATTACAACCCAAAAATTATTACAAACTTAATAATACATGCCCAAAATAAATTAAAATAAATTAATTAATTTACAATCCCAAAGAAACATAAAAGAAATAAATCCAATCACATTGGTCTTTTATAGTCCATGATCATCCATCATGCATATCACTATTTAACAATTAAATAAAACATACATACTTAAATTAAATTGAATTTCTCATATTCAACTTAAAAATCCATATTTGAATATGATTCAAATAAATTTAAAAATTCAGATTTGAATCTCATTCAAACAAATTTAAAAATTCATATTTGAATCACATTCAAACAACTTTAAAAATTCAGATTTGAATCACATTCAAATAATTTTTAAAAAATCAGATTTGAATCACATTCAAACATTTTTTAAAAAATCAGATCTGAATTTTATTCAATCAATTTAAAAAAATCATATTTAAATATGATTCAAACAACTTTAAAAATTCAGATTTGAATCACATTCAAACAATTTTTAAAATTCTGATTTGAATCATAATTTAATTGTGTGATTAAAATTCTAATTAAACAATTTAATTGGACATAAAATGGATCTTCAATCATACAACAATTGCACATTCACCATCCATTTACCTTTGCACACCATTGTGATGCATCAACCATGCGCACCATGGTGTTCATCATTTGTGCCGCCACCTTGACTTTGCAACCAGCAATAAACTTTTGATCTCATGATCAAACACACAATTAAATCATATAAACATCAATCTAAATGGCAAATATAGTGGCTCTGATACCAATTGAAGGAACGGAAGCGTGAAAAACACAAGTTTATACCATTGAATTCAAAAATTTTCACCTAGGGTCACATGCATCATGCAAGATTTATTTTTATCTATTTGATTTCAATGATAAACAACATATTAAAACTCTTTTAATATGTTTTTGGATCTGTATTTGCCATTTAAGATTTTAAAATTAATCAGATTAATTTTAGAACTCTAGATTAAATCAATAACGATTACACTAACCTCTTGATGCACTGCAGCGTGTCTGCGCCTTTGAGATTCGTCTTCAGGACACCAGATGTTGTCCCTCTAGCTTGTCCACACCAAGAACACCTATGGCAGCCCTTGAATAGCTTCTAAAGCTTTTTCTATTAATTAGAAAATCAAGTTCTACCTTTTAAGAGATTAAAGATGTAAACAGGACACTAGAAACAATTTCTAGTGTTCTTAATTCAAGAGATTGATGGCTAATCTCTTTGAATTGATAAGAGATGAAGAAGAAGAGATGAAAACCCTCAAAGTGGCGTGACAAAGGAGTGTGGCTGCTGGTTGTGTTTTATTTTCTCATAACAACACTTAAATAGCTAGGTTAACACATTAAACCCTTGCCACATGTCACCCTTTGATTAGCTCTAGGTTTAAGTGACCCAATCACATTGTGCCAAGTGTCAAACCTATATTTAATCTTGATTTTAATCATCTTACATGATTAAAAACATTTGGCAAGCTTATGTGTAATCCCATGTGTCACCATCTCATGGTGCCATGTGTCACACTGCAAAATGACAAAAATGCCCCTGTGACTTAATTATGAGTTCTCAACCAAAAATAATTATTTTCTTCTTCTAATTAATTTATATCAAATATAAATTAATTAATTAATCTCTATTAATTAATT
Source organism: Hevea brasiliensis (assembly GCF_030052815.1). Taxonomy (NCBI): domain Eukaryota; kingdom Viridiplantae; phylum Streptophyta; class Magnoliopsida; order Malpighiales; family Euphorbiaceae; genus Hevea; species Hevea brasiliensis. Next base: position 66,361,401 of record NC_079500.1, on the reverse strand, counting down.
TCTCATTAATTAAATTCATATTTAAACACTTTAAATATAAATTTAATTTATACTACACATCCAATAATCTAGATTTGGTTTCAAGTCATGCTAGGGACTTTGCAATTTAATTGCAAACCAAACCTATTTAATTAATCAATTAAACTCTTTAATTAATTAATTAAATCATATTTAAATAGGTGATAACTTGTGTATGTGTGTGACTTACTAGGCTCATCACTAATTGGCAATGAGACATGATATCAGCTCTTAATATCATCAGAACTCTTTCTTACCATAAATGATTTCTCTAAATCATTTTATGAACCTCATAGACCATGGTTAACACCTAGTGTAGCATGCCATGGCCACCCAATTAGTAATAAGGTTTACCTTAAATGAACCTATAATCATATGTTACCATGCACTAGAATCTCTCTGTTACAAAATCCCAACTCAAGCTGGAGTCATGGTTTATGTCAAACTCCATTTGCTATGAATATTATGTTCTCTTTTCATTCCAAATCTTGATTAAAAAGATTTTCTCATCAGAAACTCTTTTCTGAATAAATCTATCTGTCCTGGCCAGGAACTTGAAACATCAAGAACAATTAAATGAACATAGGATTTTATCTCTGTTTACTTAGAGGAACAGATTCCATCTTGATCAACACCTACCTCCATATATAACTAGTAGGAGCCAACACATGCCCATATACCCATACACAGTACAAGTATGAAAGCAGTATCAAACTCAAACTACCTATATACAAGATAACTGTGCTATCTCAGGTCTAAAGATTATATGCACTGATATGATTTATGACAAAACATTGACAAGAGTAAACTCCATGTGCTTGTCATAAGTGTCACTGGTTCGGCCTACTTATCATTTATAAGTGCCTATCATGTTTGTTATATGGCATGAGACTCACCATTCCATCTTATTTATATCTCATATAAATAACTTGGGAACAAACATGAATACAATCTTTCTGGATAAGTCATGTCCTTATTATGAAGTATCCTCGATTGTGAACCTATTTATGATACTTTGTGCTAGAAATATTGTCACTCATATTCTTAACAACTTAAGAATAATATTTCTAACAAAATATCAATGGACCTTTTCTATTACACATAAATATATTATATAAACAGAAAAGTGGAAATGCCATTTATTAATAAAACATGTACAAGATACATACTAAATGATATGCTCTAGGGCATACTACTAACAATCTCCCACTAGCACTAGAGCCATTCATTACAATATCTTAGAACTATCTTCTCAAGATGTCGGTCTAACTAAATCTGTGACATAGGCTTAGTGAATGGATCAGCTGGATTTTCAGCTGATGCTATTTTCTGCATGGCTAAATTGCCTTGCCCAACTATATCTCTGATAATGTGGTAGTGCCTTTCTATGTGTTTGGATTTTGGGTGAGACCTTAGTTCCTTAGCCTGTATGACTACTCCATTGTTGTCACAGTGTAATGGAGCAGTGACTCAATGGAAGGAACTACCGTAAGTTACATCACGAACTTTTAATCCAAATAGCTTCCTTTGCGACATCGATGCAGAATATACTCGACCTCTGTAGTGGAATCTGCGATCGTGCTCTGTTTGGAACTCTTCCAACCGATCGCACCTCCATTACAAATGAACACATATCCAGAGGTAGACTTTCTATCATTGATATCTGATTGGAAATCAGAATCAGTATAACCATCCAATTGCAAGTCTCCACCTCCATAAATCAAGAATAAATCATTAGTTCTTCTCAAGTACTTAAGAATATTCTTGGCGGTATCGATGTTCCAAACTGGATTGGATTGATACCGCTAGTCAAACTAACGACATATGCGATATCAGGCCTAGTACACAACATTGCATACATTAAACTTCCAATAGCCAAGCACATGGAATCTGGCCATCTTATCTCTTTCTTGGTGTCTTTGGAGACATCTCTTTAGAAAGATGGATACCATGTCTCACTGGTAACAATCCTCTCTTGGAATCAAGCATGTTAAACCTCTTTAACACCTTTTCCAAGTATAGACTTTGGGATAAACCAATTATTCATTTCGCTCTATCTCTATAGATGCGAATCCCAAGAATATAGGTTGCCTCCTCTAAGTCTTTCATGGAGAATGTATTTGACAACCATACCTTTATAGTCGTCAACATACCTGTGTCATTACCCATCAACAGTATGTCATTCACATATAAGACAAGGAAAGTGATAGCACTGTCACTAACCTTCTTATATACACATAGCTCATCCTCATTTTTGATAAAACCAAAGGATTTAATTGCTTCATCAAAACGGATGTTCCAACTCCTCGAAGCTTGTTTCAACCCATAAATGGATCGCTTTAGCTTGCATACCTTGGAACCATCTTAGGATTCAAATCCCCTAGGTTGTTCCATGAAAATGTTTTCTTCAATGTATCCATTGAGAAAAGCTGTTTTGACATCCATCTGCCAAATCTCATAATCATAGTACGCAGCTATTGCTAATAAAATCCTAATTGATTTAAGCATAGCAACAGGTGAGAAAGTCTCCTCATAGTCGATTCTTTGCCTTTGGCGAAACCCTTTCGCTACTAGCCTTGCTTTATAGGTCTCTACCTTTCCATCAGAACCAATTTTCTTCTTGAAAACCCATTTGTTCCCTATAGGTACAATACCTTCAGGTGGGTCAACAAGATCCCAAACTTGATTCTTATACATGGAATCAATCTCGGATTTCATAGCATCAATCCATTTTGAAGAGTCTATATCTGATATAGCTTCTTCATAGGTAAGTGGATCATGTCCATGATCTACTTCTTCATGAGTAGACAACTCTTGTTCTTCTTCATGAAGAAAACCATATCTCACAGTGGGTGAGATACCACTGGTTGTTCTACGAGGAGCAATTTGTAGATGTTTCATCAATGGGTATAGGTTGACTAGATGGATATATATCCATCTGATCTGTTGGTTGGTCAGAATTCTCCAATTCTAACTCTATTTGCCTTCCTTTGCCTCCTTCTTGGACAAATTGTTGTTCAAGAAATGTGGCATCTCTACTTATCACAACTTTTGTGAAGTAGGCAAATAAAATAATATCCAAAACTATCTTTTGGATATCCAACAAATCGACCTTTTTTCTGATCTGGTCTCCAATTTATTAGTGTTTAGCTTTTTGATATAAGCTGGACAACCCCAAATCTTAACATGCTTAAGACTTGGTTTTCTTCCATGCCATATCTCATAAGGTGTGGAAGAAAGTGATTTTGATGGAATCCTATTCAGAATATACAAAGCTGATTCTAATGCAAATCCCCAAAAGGACATTGGCATATCAGTATAGCTCATCATACTACGTACCATATCCAATAGGGTACGATTTCTCCTTTCAGATACACCATTCAGCTGTGGCGTTCTAGAGAGTCGGTGAAAAACAATGCCATGCTCTCTCAAGTATTCATCAAATTCAGTACTCAAATATTCACCTCCACGATCTGATCGAAGAGCTTTAATATTCTTTCCTGTTTGATTTTCTACTTCAGATTTAAATTCTTTGAACTTTTCAAAATATTCATGTTTGTATTTCATCAAATACAAATACCCAAACCTTGATTTATCATCAGTAAAGGTAATAAAATAATGAAAGCCCCCTCTTGCCATTTCTTTAAATGGACCACATACATCACTATGTATTAGCTCCAAAATATTTTCAGCTCTTAACCCCTGTCCAACAAAGGGTGATCTAGTCGTTTTGCCCTGAAGGCAAGATTCACAAATTGGAGTAGGCTCAGAGTCCAATAAGGATAGAATCCCCATTTTCTCCAATTTTGTAATCCTATCTTCTGCAACATGACATAACCTTAAGTGCCAAATATATTTTGAACTTGAGTTGGTTTTCACCACGGCATTGCATTCATTTAGATTGCTATACTCTGGGTAGTGGAAACACTTTCTTACTGGCAATGGAAACACTTTCCTGTTGGCAGTGGAAACACTTTCCTTTGCCTTCATCAGCTTTAGTCTTCCTTTTACTGTTTAGCTATTTTCTTAGAAGGACCGAGAATCTGAGGTTTCTTTTTCTTATTGCCCTTCTTCTTGTTGGACTTTCCAGCAGAAGAAGATGCAACCAAAGCTACCTCTTTTCCTTTATTGCCTGGCATATTCTTTTGGGCAATAACCAGCATGTTGAGTAAACCAGCAAAGGTGCATTCCTGTTGAGTCATATGAAAATTTGTCACAAAATTCCCAAAAGACTCAGAAAGGGATTGAAGGATCAAATCCGTCTATAGTTGGAAATCCATGTTGAATTCAAGATATTCCAACTGCTCAATCAGCCGAATCATCATGTGGACATGATCCCCAACATTCTGTCCCTCAGACATCCTCATACGGAATAGCTGTCTAGATATCTCATACCTAGCATTCCTGCTGTGCTCACCATACAACTCTTGTAGGTGAAGGAGGATCTCACTCGCACTTTGCATGTTCTCATGTTGCTTCTGTAACTCATTACTCATGGAAGCAAGCATGTAACACTTAGCTCTCATATCATGCTCCTTCCACTTGTCCAAAGTTTCATGTTCCTCTTGTGTGGCCTCTGGAGGTAGGGGACCAGGAACATTTGAATCTAGAACATATCCTATATGTTCAAGGTTCAGGACAAGTTTCAAATTTCTTAGCCAATCAGACAGATTAGGTCCTGTCAACCTATTGTGATCAAGTAAGCTTGCAAGGATATTGGATGGTAGTGGTTGTTCTGTGCTCATTATTATCAGAAAATTAATTACAGAAATAACCAGATTAATTAGTAAATGTATCATGTAATTAACCAAATATGATTATGGTCTTTTAATCAAATTGGTCCTCCCACTAACTTAGCGGATCCTACACTTCCAAAGTGGAAAACGGAAATCCTAGTTGGATGGATTTCTAGTGGGTGATTGAATTCTTATAATTCTATTGATCATCCTCAGGTACATCCATTATTGGAATTATAATAAACTATAAGTGAGCAACTCCTTGCCCATCACATCTCATGTGAGGTTCAATCCTTTACCTAGCCCCTAATGCTCAAAATCTCAGGTACATCCATTATTGACTTATCTTGCATTAGTTAAGTTGATCCCATTGAGCCAGTAATTATGCAAATAATTTTAATGTCCTCAGGTACATCCAATATTGGCCACCAAACCATTTACATATTTACAAAATCCCATGCTTAACAATTATTCTTAAGAAAATCTCTTAAATTAATTGCATCTCATGCAAATATTTAAAATTTATTAAAATAATTACCCCAATGGAGGGCCTATGTTATAATTACTTTAATTATAGCATTTCCAACTTAATCATTTGTTCGGAAGATTTTATGGTCATTCTAATTACTATTATGGTCTCACTTTGCACATTATCCATTTAGCATGCATATATCATATAATTGCATATATTCCCATACATCTCATGCATTCATGGATAAGCAGTAAATATGGTATGATCATGGACTTTCTAAGGGATTCAATTCTGAGCCACCAAGAATTGAATCAGGGCAATCCTAGGTGCATTTCATTCATTCATTTTACAAGAGTTGCTGAAGGAGTACATAATCAACACTTGATCTTGAATTCCTCCCACTGGTCCCACCAATGATCTTGACCTCCTTGAACTTCTTGCAATCCAATATTACATAGTAATCCTTGGCATACCAATGTGAATTTACAAGAACTTAAATAAATGAAATTACAACCCAAAAATTATTACAAACTTAATAATACATGCCCAAAATAAATTAAAATAAATTAATTAATTTACAATCCCAAAGAAACATAAAAGAAATAAATCCAATCACATTGGTCTTTTATAGTCCATGATCATCCATCATGCATATCACTATTTAACAATTAAATAAAACATACATACTTAAATTAAATTGAATTTCTCATATTCAACTTAAAAATCCATATTTAAATATGATTGAAATAAATTTAAAAATTCAGATTTGAATCTCATTCAAACAAATTTAAAAATTCATATTTGAATCACATTCAAACAACTTTAAAAATTCAGATTTGAATCACATTCAAATAATTTTTAAAAAATCAGATTTGAATCACATTCAAACATTTTTTAAAAAATCAGATCTGAATTTTATTCAATCAATTTAAAAAAATCATATTTAAATATGATTCAAACAACTTTAAAAATTCAGATTTGAATCACATTCAAACAATTTTTAAAATTCTGATTTGAATCATAATTTAATTGTGTGATTAAAATTCTAATTAAACAATTTAATTGGACATAAAATGGATCTTCAATCATACAACAATTGCACATTCACCATCCATTTACCTTTGCACACCATTGTGATGCATCAACCATGCGCACCATTGTGTTCATCATTTGTGCCGCCACCTTGACTTTGCAACCAGCAATAAACTTTTGATCTCATGATCAAACACACAATTAAATCATATAAACATCAATCTAAATGGCAAATATAGTGGCTCTGATACCAATTGAAGGCAGGCGTGAAAAACACAAGTTTATACCATTGAATTCAAAAATTTTCACCTAGGGTCACATGCATCATGCAAGATTTATTTTTATCTATTTGATTTCAATGATAAACAACATATTAAAACTCTTTTAATATGTTTTTGGATCTGTATTTGCCATTTAAGATTTTAAAATTAATCAGATTAATTTTAGAACTCTAGATTAAATCAATAACGATTACACTAACCTCTTGATGCACTGCAGCGTGTCTGCGCCTTTGAGATTCGTCTTCAGGACACCAGATGTTGTCCCTCTAGCTTGTCCACACCAAGAACACCTATGGCAGCCCTTGAATAGCTTCTAAAGCTTTTTCTATTAATTAGAAAATCAAGTTCTACCTTTTAAGAGATTAAAGATGTAAACAGGACACTAGAAACAATTTCTAGTGTTAATTCAAGATTGATGGCTAATCTCTTTGAATTGATAAGAGATGAAGAAGAAGAGATGAAAACCCTCAAAGTGGCGTGACAAAGGAGTGTGGCTGCTGGTTGTGTTTTATTTTCTCATAACAACACTTAAATAGCTAGGTTAACACATTAAACCCTTGCCACATGTCACCCTTTGATTAGCTCTAGGTTTAAGTGACCCAATCACATTGTGCCAAGTGTCAAACCTATATTTAATCTTGATTTTAATCATCTTACATGATTAAAAACATTTGGCAAGCTTATGTGTAATCCCATGTGTCACCATCTCATGGTGCCATGTGTCACACTGCAAAATGACCAAAATGCCCCTGTGTCTTAATTTTGAGTTCTCAACCCAAAATAATTATTTTTCTTCTTCTAATTAATTTATATCAAATATAAATTAATTAATTAATCTCTATTAATTAATTTCTCATTAATTAAATTCATATTTAAACACTTTAAATATAAATTTAATTTATACTACACATCCAATAATCTAGATTTGGTTTCAAGTCATTCTAGGGACTTTGCAATTTAATTGCAAACCAAACCTATTTAATTAATCAATTAAACTCTTTAATTAATTAATTAAATCATATTTAAATAGGTGATAACTTGTGTATGTGTGTGACTTACTAGGCTCATCACTAATTGGCAATGAGACATGATATCAGCTCTTAATATCATCAGAACTTTTTCTTACCATAAATGATTTCTCTAAATCATTTTATGAACCTCATAGACCATGGTTAACACCTAGCGTAGCATGCCATGGCCACCCAATTAGTAATAAGGTTTACCTTAAATGAACCTATAATCATATGTTACCATGCACTAGAATCTCTCTGTTACAAAATCCCAATGTTACCATGGTTTATGTCAAACTCCATTTGCTATGAATATTATGTTCTCTTTTAATTCCAGTTCTTGATTAAAAAGATTTTTCATCGAAACTCTTTTACGAATAAATCTATTTGTCTGGCAGAACTTGAAACATCAAGAACAATTAAATGAACATAGGATTTTATCTCTATTTACTTAGAGGCAGATTCCATCTTGATCAACACCTACCTCCATATATAACTAGTAGGAGCCAACACATGCCCATATACCCATACGGTAGAAGTATGAAAGCGATATCAAACTCAAACTACCTATATATAAGATAAGCTGTGCTATCTTAGGTCTAAAGATTATATGTGCATCGATATGATTTATGACAAAACATTGACAAGAGTAAACTCCATGTGCTTGTCATAAGTGTCACTGGTTCGGCCTACTTATCATTTATAAGTGCCTATCATGTTTGTTATATGGCATGAGACTCACTATTCCATCTTATTTATATCTCATATAAATAACTTGGGAACAAATATGAATACAATCTTTCTGGATAAGTCATGTCCTTATTATGAAGTATCCTCGATTGTGAACCTATTTATGATACTTTGTGCTAGAAATATTGTCACTCATATTCTTAACAACTTAAGAATAATATTTCTAACAAAATATCAATGGACCTTTTCTATTACACATAAATATATTATATAAACAGAAAAGTGGAAATTCCATTTATTAATAAAATATGTACAAGATACATACTAAATGATATGCTCTAGGGCATACTACTAACAACCAAGACATTCTGGTCACTAATCCATTGGGCCACAGTGTAGTGGTGAACAAAGTATGCAAGGGTTGCCCGTTAAGGAGTCAAGGGTATGAATTCTTGGCCGACCTGATTGAGTTACCCTTCCACGAGTTTGACATGATTTTGGGAATGGACTGGTTGTCACGTCATCAGGCAATAGTTGATTGCAAATTAAAGAGAATTTCTCTAAAAACTTCAGAGGGCAATGAGATCACAGTTGTGGGGGAAAGGACAGATTTCTTGTCCAATGTCATCTCAGCCACCGTTGCAAGAAGAATGATGAGAAAAGGCTGTGAAGCCTACCTAGCACATGTGGTGGATACTAGGCAGGCTAAGCCAAACCTGGGTGACATACCCACAGTAAGAGACTTCCCAGAGGTATTTCCTGAAGAGTTGCCTGGTTTGCCACCAGAAAGGGAAGTTGAATTTGCTATTGAGACACTGCCGGGTACAACACCCATTTCCATTACTCCTTATAGGATGGCACCCACTGAATTGAGGGAGTTGAAAACTCAGTTGCAAGAGTTGCTTGATAAGGGGTTCATACGCCCCAGTGTGTCACCATGGGGAGCTCCAGTACTGTTTGTGAAAAAGAAGGATGGGACTTTGAGACTATGCATCGATTACCGGCAGTTGAATAAAGTGACTGTGAAGAACAAATATCTGTTGCCTAGAATTGATGATCTGTTTGATCAGTTGAAGGGAGCAGGAGTATTTTCTAAGATTGATCTCAGATCAGGGTATCATCAGCTGAGGGTGAAGGATGTAGATGTGCCTAAGACTACATTCAGGACCCGGTATGGGCATTATGAGTTTCTGGTGATGCCCTTTGGCTTAACAAATGCACCAGCGGCATTCATGGACCTTATGAACCTTATCTTCCATCCATACCTAGATCGGTTCGTAGTGGTCTTTATTGATGATATTCTGGTGTATTCCAAGACCAGGGAAGAACATGATGAGCATTTGAGGATTGTTCTGCAAACCCTGAGAGAAAAGGAACTGTATGCTAAGTTGTCCAAGTGTGACTTTTGGCTGAATGAGATTGCATTCCTTGGACACATAGTGTCAGCTGATGGGATTAGGGTGGATCCCAAGAAAATAGAAGCGGTGATGGAATGGAAGCCTCCCAGAAACACAACTGAGGTCAGAAGTTTCTTGGGGCTAGCTGGGTATTACAGGAGATTTGTGAAGGGATTTTCCTTAATAGCTGCTCCAATGACCAAGTTGTTACACAAGAATGTCAGATTTGACTGGAATGACAAATGTCAGACCAGTTTTGAGAAGTTGAAGGCTATGTTGACGGAGGCACCAGTGTTAACATAGCCAGTGTCAGGAAAGGACTTTGTGGTCTACAGTGATGCCTCTCATAATGGGCTAGGGTGTGTGTTGATGCAAGAAGGGAAAGTGATCGCCTATGCTTCCAGGCAGTTAAGGCCACATGAACAGAATTACCCTACCCATGATCTAGAGCTTGCAGCAATTATCTTCGCACTGAAGATATGGAGGCATTACTTGTATGGTGAAAAGTGCTACATTTACATAGACCACAAAAGCATGAAATATATGCCAACTCGGAGGAGCTCAACCTTAGACAGAGGTGATGGATTGAGTTCTGAAGGATTATGATTGTGTGATTGACTACCATCACAGGAAGGCAAATGTAGTTCTTGATGCTTTGAGTGAAAGTCCATGCGACTTTGAGATCATTGAATGCCAGTCTATCTTTGGTTCGTGATGGTGCTTTTTTGGCTGAGTTGCAATTGAGGCCAAACCTGCTTCAGCAGATTTTGAAGGGCAAAAGCGGATGAAAAGTTCTTGGCTATTATGAGCAAAATCCCAAAGGAAGCGGTGACTATGAGGTAAAAGCGGATGGGTGTCTGCACTACAAAGGAAGACTGTGTGTACGGATAATGGGTAATTGAAAGCCAGTATTCTAAAAGAGGCACACACGGTGTATATGCTATGCACCGGGAAGTACAAAGATGTATCGTGATCCAAGCTTGATTGGTGGCACAGTATGAAGAAGGACATAGTGACTATGTGACTAAATGCTTGACATGTCGGCAAGTCAAGGCGAGAACATCAAGTTCCATCGGGTTTGCTCTGACCTATCGCATACCTGAATGGAAATGGGATCGGGTCACCATGGATTTTGTAAGTGGTCTACCTCTCACTCGGAAGAAACATGATGCAGCATGGGTGATAGTTGATAGATTGACGAAGTCAGCACACTTTCTGCCAGTTAGGACTGACTACTCACTAGAGAAGTTAGCAGAATTGTATATCAGTGAGATAGTTAGACTGCATGGAATTCCACTTTCCATCATATCTGATCGAGACCCAAGGTTCACATCGAGATTTTGGAAGAAGTTGCATGAGTCCTTGGGTACACAACTCCATTTCAGCACAGCTTTCCATCCTCAGACGGATGGGCAATCTGAAAGAGTAATCCAGGTAAACAATTGAAACCAATTAGATAAATACACATATTGAACTGAAATGATAACAATAACATGAAAAATATGTCAGGTCCTTGAGGATATGCTGAGGAGTTGTGTTATTGAGTTTGAGGGAAGTTGGGATAGATACCTCCCACTGGCAGAATTTGCATACAACAATAATTACCAAGCTAGTATCCAAATGGCCCCATATGAAGCACTGTATGGAAGAAAATGTAGAACTCAAGGTGTCTTTGGGTGAATTAGGCAAAGACAAGCGGTAGGGCGGACACAGTGAAATAGACTGAGGAGAAAGTAAAACTAATCAAAGCCAATCTGAAGGTTGCCTCAGACAGACAGAATCTTATGCCGACCTGAAGAGAAAAGAAATAGAATATGTAGTTGGCGACAAAGTGTTCCTCAAGGTGTCACCGTGGAAGAAAGTATTGAGGTTTGGAAGGAAAGGTAAGTTAAGCCCTAGGTTCATTGGCCCATATGAAGTCATTGAACATGTGGGTCCAGTGGCCTATAGGCTAGCTTTACCACCAGAGCTGGACAAGATCCACAATGTATTCCACGTGTCCATGCTAAGAAGATATCGCTCAGATCCTTCACATGTCATCTCCAAGGAAGAAATTGAAATACAACCGGATTTGACGTATGAAGAAGAACCTCTACGGATCCTGGCTCGGGAAGTGAAAGAGTTGAGGAACAAGCAGATTCCACTGGTGAAAGTGCTATGGAGGCACCACAACACCGAAGAGGCAACTTGGGAAAGTGAAGAGACGATGAGGCAACAGTTCCCTCAACTGTTTGCATCAGGTAAATTTCGAGGACGAAATTTAAATTAGAGGGGAAGAGTTGTAACACCCTCCCGGTAACAACTCCGTACATTCTACTGTTCCGGTGACCGGTGTCGGTCCGGACAGCTAGAACGTCCGGAAAAATATTTAAATTTAAGTGAGGGACCAAAATCAACTCAAATCTTAATAAGAAAAATTTAGTAAAAATTTTAGAAATAAAATACAATCAAGTTAAACGAGCCGGTGCCCTAGCGATGGGTAACCAGAGGGAAGTTGCGATTCTCGCAACGAGGAGCCCTAGACCCTGGGAAAAATTCATAAAATAATTTTTGGGACTCCAGAGAAGGGTCATTGAGGTTCCCATATCATTAGAATGCCAAGAAAATACCTAGAAAAAATTTTCAATCGGTACAGACAATTTTGACCCGTTAAGCCAAACGGAGGGCATTTTGGTCATTTCGCCTTCAGAGGTGATTTTTGGCCGACTTGTCCAGTTGAGTAAATAATTAATATGACATAAAATATGTCACACCCTACCCCTCTGTAAGGCATAACATGATCCCGCAGTATACCTAATGAATTACCAACTCCGTCTACTGATAACCCATTAAATACACTACAAGGGATTTTCAAAACTTTTCTTACTTCTTTTACAGTGGTGAGCACTATTTACAGGTGTTAAAACCTTTTGGAACTGAAGTGATAGAATTGACACAATTGAATTATTTGGAATTTCTGTAAAAATTTTGGCAGAGTGCCCTCTGTATTTTGGATAAAACAGTTCTTCAGAAAACCTGTAAAAAGCACTTCAATATGTATTTGCAAATCTCAACTCCAACATATTTCTCAACACAACATTTTTCTCAACTCAAATCCGCAGTGATTTTTCAAAGACTGAGATACAAGAAATATAATATAAAACTATTCAAGTAAATGAAATCTCAAATTTACATTTACAATAATTTACATTTAATTACATACCAAAATGTTTTACAAGAGTTTTTATACAACTGCTCAAATAATTTACATACATATTATTACATGCTTATATCAAAACCTATGTACATGGGTATATCTATGATATACCTGGAGCTGATCTGAATATATCTTCAAGGAAATTTACTTACTGCTCTATGCTCTTCTTACCTGCGACAGCATGCAAAGCTATCGCTGAGTGGTGAACTCAGTGGTGCACAACTATAATTTAAAACATAGTACAATATACATTGACAAATTTTACAGTAAATAATTTGAGAATCAGAATACTGATCAAATTCCAAAACTCAAAATATTCATTGCCAATAATGTAAATCATTTGTATAAATGACTTGGAGCACAAAATTCAATTTATCAAATCATGACTATCCATTTAAGTAATTCCAACAAAATCAATTATACATAAACCATAATTGAAATCACCATTCCTTACCATTCAAAAGCCATTCTGTATCTCAAAAATCATACTGTATCTCAAAAATCATACTGTATCTCAAAAATCATACTGTATCTCAAAAATCATTCTTTATCTCACTAATATGCAAGACTAATCCGAAAGGGCCATATTCGATGTGATTCTAACTCCCTATGGTCGGGGAGGTCGAATCTGATTCTAACTCCCTATGGTCGGGGAGGTCGAATCATCGTGCACAGTACCATCACAATAATGAATCTTCCGTAAGGGCCATAACGATAAAATAAACTTAGATCTAACCTCAAATCAGAGGAGAATCTAAGCCTGTGCACGTACCATGGTAATCAAAACACAACTCACTCCATTGTCTTCTCAACAAATGAGAGAGACGGGTAATAACCTAGTCAAGCATCTATAGTGAGATATAAAACAATATCACAATCCTTTTAGCGAGCATAAATCAAAATATAATTCGATTCAAAGTCAATTCCAATATCCAATAATTTTTATGCTCATCACAATTCAAATAATAAAGTTTTCATTTTTTCCATGAATATTACCATCACAATTCAAAACATATTCTATCACAATTTTCCAAAACATAATTTACTTAATCCATAACAATGCTTAATACTTATGGAAATACCATTTCACAAAGCCAAATTCATACATACAATAACAATTTTCAATAATCATGGAATTAAATCCAATGCTTGTTAAACATAATTCATAAGAAAAATATATCATTTAATCATATGAAATATTCAAAACAAAATCAGTTAAAAACTAGTTGTGCACAAACACAATTTAAAACAATAACATACAATTAATCATATGAAATATTATTCAGAGTAAAATCAGTTGAAAACTAGTTGTGCACAAACCTCGATGTTGTCTCACGATCCGACTCAGTGTGTCCTTCCCTTTTCCTGAGTCCTTGTTAACTGAGAAACACAATTTGAAGTGTTTCAGTACTAAATTAAACTGTCTCTATCGATGGTGTTTGGTAAATAATGCACTGAACTCAATTATTCACTTAATCACCTAATATACCGACCCTCATTGCGTTTTAGGTAAATTAGGTTTTAGTGTCATTAATATGTCACATTCGATAGGGTTTTAGGTTTGGTACGTTTTACCAAAGTCATTTCCTTGTTTAGTGCATTTTAATGCAAATTGCTGGATTCCGGAACACTGGTTTGACCTAACCGGACGATCTAGTTCGCTCGGTTTTCGGGTCTCGGTCGAAACTACAAACTTGTAGATCTAGGTCTTATTGCACGCGGTGCAAAATTTCAGGTCAATCCGAGTTAAGTAGACCAAGTTATGGTCATTACACTATTGCTGGTCAAGTGGTACCATTTTAGGTCAATTTTAGGTCAAATTGGTCAATTCTGGTTCGGCCAGTTTTTGGACCCGAACTTGTGCAAGTTGTTTGACTTGCTTATGGTCATTTCTGGGCTTTGGTGTCTTCATAAGACTTGTAGGTATGGGTCTTAACTATTCTTGGTCAAAATTTCAGGTCAATTGGACCTGGTTTGAGTGAGTTATGGCCTAAACACTCACTGCTGCCCAATTGGTCATTTTTCAGGTCCTAATTGCACCTAATCCGAATTGGTCATTTTTTTTAGGTCACCTTGCAAGCAGAATTTTGGCATGGTTTCTCAATGAAAGTTGGCACATTTTGTGCCTAGTTTCACCTCAAATTGGTCTCATACCAATTGAGGTTACACATTCAAGGTTATAGGCTAAAATATACACTGCCCTCAATATGCATTTCACACCCCAACTTCAAACACACACTTACCTTTGCCATTTGTTTACTTACCTACCAAACTGTTTTGGCACATTACCAAAAGCATTTTCTACATTACATTAGCATTATTTTGGGCAGATTCAATCACCCTCAACACACCAAATATCATTCACAATTACAATTTCTAAGTACCATTACAAACACACCTAAACATTACAAACTTTACATACACTTTACAATGTTAATTTACATACATATCATCAATCCTTCTAGGTGAATATTCTGCCCACACTTCCTTCAATATATACCATTACTCAAGTGTCCACAAGCTGCCACAAACCATTCTTCAACATCACATTGCCGTCCCATATACCAATTTCCATCAAAGTGCATAATTCACCATATAAACATGAAATAATTCACTAAGTTACTAAATCACCATGATTAACATTATTTCTCATCAATTATATGCACAAATACCTCATCAAAAACGTGACTCATGGCTGTCCAAAATGAAAACAACAATAACCCTTCAAACTCAAAATTTTCCTTCACCAAACTAACACCCATAACATGAACATAAACTTTAACAAAGAAATTCTCAAAAATTGTAAACTTACCTTTGATTGTAACTTGCTAAACCTTCACCAAGCTTCTCAAAATTGGTATCAATATCTTCCTTGTGATGTGTAGACCATTTTTTGTGAAGGAACCTAAACTTGGAGTTGAAAATGGAGGATGGATCAAGCTTTACCCAAAATGGCCATGGAGGTTTTGTGTTCTTCAATTCGGCATTATTGAGAGAATATGAGGAAGATGATATTTCAGCTGGTTAGTGGACTTACTTCAGCCATATTTATGTGTTTATTTTATGCATTAGTGGTCCACTCATAAATTTAATCATATTATAAACTTAACTCCCACTTATTCTACATTTAACCCATGATTTCCACTATTTATTTTAGGTACCACCAATTTAATTTTTCATTTCATTTTCTAAGTGTAATATTATTTATTTTTAATGGACATTTAGGTCAAAAGACAATTCGGGATGTCAAATGACCATAATGCCCCTGTTAGATTCGTTCGATTTTTCAGAACAAGGGTTTTGTCTGCTTTTTTTATTTCTCACTTTTCTTTGTACTAATTATTTAATTTTTATTTGATCTTTCTAATGATATTTATTCTTCAATAAATATTTATTGGAGTCCTAAAATATTTTCGAGTTCCCCGATCCGAGCTAGTCAACGGTCCACGCCGTGACTTCAGTCATGATCACCCATCGCTAGGTTTCCCGGCTCACTTAACTTGATCACATTTCTTTGCTATTATTTTTCCTTTGTTTTTCTTGTATTTTCTTTTCTTGTATTTCATTATTTTATGTCTCCTCCCTCGTGTCAAAGTGTAGTTCTAGGCATCCTAGCTGTCCGGACAGCACTGGTCACCGGAACAGCAGAACGCACTACCGAACTTTGGGATGTTACAATTCTCCCCCCCTTAAATAAATTTCGTCTCGAAATTTTACACAGCATTAGTCTCACGAGCAGTGTGGGTGCTGTCTCCTCATTTCCTCTTCACGTTCCCAAGTAGCTTCTGGCTGAATGATGGTTCCACAAAGACTTTAACCGAGGGTATCTGTTTGTTCCTCACCGCTTCACCTCATAAGCCAGAATTTTTATGGGTTCTTCCTCATATGAGAGGTCTGGATTTACTTCAATCTCTTCAGCGATAGTACATGAGATGGAGTCGATCTGTACCTCCTTAATATGGACACATGGAAGACATTGTGTATCCTTGCTAACTCTGGAGGTAATGCCAAACGATATGCCAAAGGACCCACTCTTTCCAAAACCTCATATGATCAGGATGAAACGAGGACTCGGTTTCCCCTTTCGCCAAATCTCATAATCCTCTTCCAAGGAGAAACTTTGAGGACTACCTTATCACCCATTGCATACTCAATATCTCTTCTCTTGATTAAGATAGGACTTCCACGACGCAGCCTTGAGTCTATCTCGATCAATTTGATCTTTTCCTATGTCTGTGAACAATTTACGGCCCAATCATCTTTCTTTCACCAATTTCATCCCAACATAGGGAGTTACGCACTTTACGCCATACAAAGCTTCATATGGAGGCATCCCAATGCTTGATTGGTAGTTGTTGTTATAAGCAAACTCAATCAAAGGCAAGTGTGTATCCCAACTACCTTCAAATTCAATCACACAAGCCCGTAGCATATCCTCCAATATCTGAATAACTCTTTCAGGTTGGCCATGCATGCGTGGGTGGAATCTTTGTCTTTGAAGTTCAATCTAGTTCCTAGGGCTCTCTGAAGACTACCCAGAATCTAGAAGTGAACAAAGGATCTCTATAAGATATAATCGATCATGGCACTCCATGCAATTTTACAATTTCATATATGTAAAAATCTGGCCAATCTCTCCAACTATAGTCCATTTAGAATGGCAAAAGTGAGTAGACTTGGTTAGTCTATCAATTATAACCCATCTTGCATCATGACTATTACGTGTCCTCGGAAGTCTCATCACAAAATCCATAGTTATCTATTCCCTTATAATGTTTTCATAGGGTGCCACTTGTATGCTAGCTTGACACTTATTAATGTATACAAATTCTATTAGTGGGATTTATCTGTCCCATCTCCTCGGATTCAACGACACAAGTTCTCGGTATATTCTCGAGGGCTTATCACGTATTCTGAGTTATTATTATCATTTCATTTCATTATTTATAGAAACTCAATGAGTTTTAAAATTTACTGAATCACTTGTTTCAATTGTCCATCATGCGAGGATGATACGTTGTCTTGATATCTCTAAGCTTATAGCAATTCTTGAAGTACAGGTAATTCACATTAATGTAACCGAGTCATGACTCTAGCTACCTTACAAGTGTAGTCGTTTGATAGGCTAGTTACAAGTCTTAAATTTCCGACTAAAATTTTCACATTTATTTCGATTACTAGTACTCTATTCAGTGCAACTATATCAATTTATAGATTACTTACAAATATTCTTAATTTATTGTACCACGAGGAAGCACGTAGCTCTACACAATAATCTCTCGTGTGATCAGAATCTGCGACTTACAATACAAACATTGAGAGCATTATATAGTCACTACGTTATAACCTCATGGACTAGGTTTCCTAACATCTTATCTTTCTCGAATCCACTAATATCCTAAACCGATTCTGATTACAATATCCCAATTCTTTTAGTTAACAATTCTTCCAAAATTAGTGTCAATCATACTTGTTATTGTAGTTTTAATCCTAAAAGACTAGTCACTAACGCATCAAATTTATTCTCCTGTAAGGGAATAGCAACAGAATATATAGTTCTGACACTAACACACAATTAAGTAGTGCTGGGATCAAATAATAACTAATTGTTTCTTTCAAAAATTAAGAACTTACCAGCAGCTACATCTGAAGTTTCTGCTCTTTCTCCTTGGCGCATAGTGGACGCTCTGACTGGTGCGCTACTATATTCGGGTTGATTCACTGTGTTATAGTGGTGAGGAGTACCAACTCTATTTCTATCTTGACTCATTGATGATGCATGAAATCCGGAGAGCGGTCGAGGTGGTTTAGTACAATCTTTAGCAAAGTGTCCAAGTTTTCCACAATTGTAACAGGCTCCAGAGGCCTTACGACAAATACCTCCATGATATCTTCTACAAGTTTCACATTGGCGGGAAGGGTAGGAACTTCTAGTTGTTCGACGACTAGATCTTAGTGGTCTCTGCCCTGATGATCCGCCTCTATCATATTTCTGAGTTCGGGGTTCCTCAAATTCTTTTCTCTTTCTCAAATTACTGTTCGAGCTCTGACCCATAGGTTTCTCCCTCTTTTCCATTTCACACTGCCCTTGTGGGGGTTGGGTCTGTACTTGGGCTTGGGCTGACAGATTATCAGCCATTTGTTGAAAGAAAGTGGCCATTTGCTGGGCCATTTGTGCAGTAATTTGTACTGGTAAAGCTGGTACAGTCGGGCCTTTGACACTTTGTGGAGTTAGGGCCTCAACTTGTACTTCTGCCATCACAGACTGTTCTATTGTCTCATTCTTCTCTTCCATTCTTTCACAGAATTTTCTATTCCTGTACAACCAACATAAGGAGATTCCTCTCCATTAGTTCATATTTATGATGTAAATGTACTATATGTATCAAACATTTGAGCAGTTGTAGTTATGGACAAAAAGATTTCAAATTCATAGTTCAAAATTTACTTTAAAACCATTGCTCTGATACCACTAAAACATGTCACACCCTACCCCTCTGTAAGGCATAACATGATCCCGTAGTATACCTAATGAATTACCAACTCCGTCTACTGATAACCCATTAAATACACTACAAGAGATTTTCAAAACTTTTCTTACTTCTTTTCTGATGGTGAGCACTATTTACAGTGTTAAAACCTTTTGGGCAAGTGATAGAATTGACACAATTGAATTATTTGGAATTTCAGTAAAAATTTTGGCAGAGTGCCCTCTGTATTTTGGATAAAGCAGTTCTTGAAAAACCTGTAAAAAGCACTTCAATATGTATTTGCAAATCTCAACTCCAACATATTTCTCAACACAACATTTTTCTCAACTCAAATCCGCAGTGATTTTTCAAAGACTGAGATACAAGAAATATAATACAAAACTATTCAAGTAAATGAAATCTCAAATTTACATTTACAATAATTTACATTTAATTACATACCAAAATGTTTTACAAGAGTTTTTATACAACTGCTCAAATAATTTACATACATATTATTACATGCTTATATCAAAACCTATGTACATGGGTATATCTATGATATACCTGGAGCTGATCTGAATATATCTTCAAGGAAATTTACTTACTGCTCTATGCTCTTCTTACTGCGATAAAGATGCAAAGCTATCACGAGTGGTGAACTCTGGTGCACAACTATAATTTAAAACATAGTACAATATACATTGACAAATTTACAATAAATAATTTGAGAATCGAATCTTGATCAAATTCCAAAACTCAAAATATTCATTGCCAATAATGTAAATCATTTGTATAAATGACTTGGAGCACAAAATTCAATTTATCAAATCATGACTATCCATTTAAGTAATTCCAACAAA
Source organism: Hevea brasiliensis (assembly GCF_030052815.1). Taxonomy (NCBI): domain Eukaryota; kingdom Viridiplantae; phylum Streptophyta; class Magnoliopsida; order Malpighiales; family Euphorbiaceae; genus Hevea; species Hevea brasiliensis. The sequence continues at coordinate 66,341,236 of NC_079500.1, read as the reverse complement.
ATCAATTATACATAAACCATAATTGAAATCACCATTCCTTACCATTCAAAAGCCATTCTCAGATCTCAAAATCATATCAGTATCTCAAAAATCATCTCAGATCTCAAAAATCATCTCAGATCTCAAAAATCAATCTTTATCTCACTAATATGCAAGACTAATCCGAAGGGCCATATTCGATGTGATTCTAACTCCCTATGGTCGGGAGGTCGAATCGATTCTAACTCCCTATGGTCGGGAGGTCGAATCATCGTGCACGCATACCATCACAATAATGAATCTTCCGTAAGGGCCATAACGATAAAATAAACTTAGATCTAACCTCAAATCAGAGGAGAATCTAAGCTGTGCACGTACCATGGTAATCAAAACACAACTCACTCCATTGTCTTCTCAACAAATGAGAGAGACGGGTAATAACCTAGTCAAGCATCTATAGTGAGATATAAAACAATATCACAATCCTTTTAGCGAGCATAAATCACAATATAATTCGATTCAAAGTCAATTCCAATATCCAATAATTTTTATGCTCATCACAATTCAAATAATAAAGTTTTCATTTTTTCCATGAATATTACCATCACAATTCAAAACATATTCTATCACAATTTTCCAAAACATAATTTACTTAATCCATAACAATGCTTAATACTTATGGAAATACCATTTCACAAAGCCAAATTCATACATACAATAACAATTTTCAATAATCATGGAATTAAATCCAATGCTTGTTAAACATAATTCATAAGAAAAATATATCATTTAATCATATGAAATATTCAAAACAAAATCAGTTAAAAACTAGTTGTGCACAAACACAACTTAAAACAATAACATACAATTAATCATATGAAATATTATTCAGAGCAAAATCAGTTGAAAACTAGTTGTGCACAAACCTCGATGATCTCTCACGATCCGACTCGGTGTTTCCTTCCCTTTCTTTGAGTCCTTGTTAATCGAGAAACACAATTTGAAGTGTTTGATTACTAAATTAAACTGTCTCTATCGATGGTGTTTGGTAAATAATGCACTGAACTCAATTATTCACTTAATCACCTAATATACCGACCCTCATTGCGTTTTAGGTAAATTAGGTTTTAGTGTCGTTAATATGTCACATTCGATAGGGTTTTAGGTTTGGTACGTTTTACCAAAGTCATTTCCTTGTTTAGTGCATTTTAATGCAAATTGTCGATTCGAACACTGGTTTGACCTAACCGGACGATCTAGTTCGCTCGGTTTTCGGTCTCGGTCGAAACTACAAACTTGTAGATCTAGGTCTTATTGCACGCGTGCAAAATTTCAGGTCAATCCGAGTTAAGTAGACCAAGTTATGGTCATTACACTATTGCTGGTCAAGTGGTACCATTTTAGGTCAATTTTAGGTTAAATTGGTCAATTCTGGTTCGGCCAGTTTTTGACCCGAACTTGAGCAAGTTGTTTGACTTGCTTATGGTCATTTCTGGGCTTTGGTGTCTTCATAAGACTTGTAGGTATGGGTCTTAACTATTCTTGGTCAAAATTTCAGGTCAATTGGACCTGGTTTGAGTGAGTTATGGCCTAAACACTCACTGCTGCCCAATTGGTCATTTTTCAGGTCCTAATTGCACCTAATCCGAATCGGTCATTTTTTAGGTCACCTTGCAAGCAGAATTTTGGCATGGTTTCTCAATGAAAGTTGGCACATTTTGTGCCTAGTTTCACCTCAAATTGGTCTCATACCAATTGAGGTTACACATTCAAGGTTATAGGCTAAAATATACACTGCCCTCAATATGCATTTCACACCCCAACTTCAAACACACACTTACCTTTGCCATTTGTTTACTTACCTACCAAACTGTTTTGGCACATTACCAAAAGCATTTTCTACATTACATTAGCATTATTTTGGGCAGATTCCAATCACCCTCAACACACCAAATATCATTCACAATTACAATTTCTAAGTACCATTACAAACACACCTAAACATTACAAACTTTACATACACTTTACAATGTTAATTTACATACATATCATCAATCCTTCTAGGTGAATATTCTGCCCACACTTCCTTCAATATATACCATTACTCAAGTGTCCACAAGCTGCCACAAACCATTCTTCAACATCACATTGCCGTCCCATATACCAATTTCCATCAAAGTGCATAATTCACCATATAAACATGAAATAATTCACTAAGTTACTAAATCACCATGATTAACATTATTTCTCATCAATTATATGCACAAATACCTCATCAAAAACGTGACTCATGGCTGTCCAAAATGAAAACAACAATAACCCTTCAAACTCAAAATTTTCCTTCACCAAACTAACACCCATAACATGAACATAAACTTTAACAAAGAAATTCTCAAAAAATGTAAACTTACCTTTGATTGTAACTTGCTAAACCTTCACCAAGCTTCTCAAAATTGGTATCAATATCTTCCTTGTGATGTGTAGACCATTTTTTGTGAAGGAACCTAAGAGCTTGGAGTTGAAAATGGAGGATGGATCAAGCTTTACCCAAAATGGCCATGGAGGTTTTTGTGTTCTTCAATTCGGCATTCTTGAGAGAATATGAGGAAGATGATATTTCAGCTGGTTAGTGGACTTACTTCAGCCATATTTATGTGTTTATTTTATGCATTAGTGGTCCACTCATAAATTTAATCATATTATAAACTTAACTCCCACTTATTCTACATTTAACCCATGATTTCCACTATTTATTTTAGGTACCACCAATTTAATTTTTCATTTCATTTTCTAAGTGTAATATTATTTATTTTTAATGGACATTTAGGTCAAAAGACAATTCGGGATGTCAAATGACCATAATGCCCCTGTTCGGGTTACGTTCCCGATTTTTCGGTAACACCGGGTTTTGTCTGTTTTTTTTTTATTTCTCACTTTTCTTTGTACTAATTATTTAATTTTTATTTGATCTTTCTAATGATATTTATTCTTCAATAAATATTTATTGGAGTCCTAAAAATATTTTCGTGGTTCCCATGCAGCTAGTCAACGGTCCACGCCGTGACTTCCCGGTGCGGTCACCCATCGCTAGGTTTCCCGGCTCACTTAACTTGATCACATTTCTTTGCTATTATTTTTCCTTTGTTTTTCTTGTATTTTCTTTTCTTGTATTTCATTATTTTATGTCTCCTCCCTCGTGTCAAAGTGTAGTTCTAGGCATCCTAGCTGTCCGGACAGCACTGGTTACCGGAACAGCATAACGCACTACCGAACTTTGGGATGTTACAAAATATGAATAAACATTACTAGAAATTAAATTGGAAATGAGTAGTGGAGGAAAGAAAAGAAAATGGGGAAAAAGACTTATTTATGACATCATTGTGATGTCATTTAAAATTATCCACCAATCACAATTAACTAACCAATAAACTAACTAATAAAAGAGACAAATTGAGACCAAAATGAATAAAAAAGTCAGCAGCCATCCTCTCCCCTTTCACCAGCCGAAACTTCTTCCTCTTCTCCCTCCATTGATGTTCAACCAAAAGCTTCCTTTCTCCTTTGTTTCCACCACTAAACCCTAAACCCCTTTCATTAAAACTTAACCACATCTCTTGGGGAAGTGTTTGGTAGCCTAGAAAGTGAAGGAAAGTGAAGATTTAACTTGGGAAAAATCTGCCTACAAGAGGTTAGTGCATAGTTATACATAAACCTCTTTTAATCCATGATAGTTACTTGAAATAGGTGAGATTTTGTAACTTAAATGAATAAAAGTTGAGAGTATGCACCCCATGGATTTTGGCTGCCCTAATGAAGGAATAGAATTGGGTGTTTTTGATTGACTTGGAATGAACTACAAATCAAGTTTAAAGTATATAAACATAAGGATATTGATTTAGTTAGTTAACTAGGGTAGTTTGTACAAAACTAAGAATTTGAGCTAGGGTTTAGGAGAGAAAATTTGACTTGGATTATGAAATTGTTAAAGAACATTCTAATGGTCAATTAGTGAACATTTGAGGAGATTTGACCATAATATGGACTGAAAAATAGCAGGGCAAAGTGAATGACTATGCTGCCTAGGGGCGAGAATGGACTGAGATTTCAGTCCAATTACACAGCCATAACTTTGGCTGTGTTGGTCCAATTGGTGTTTGGCCAATTGGACATGAAACTAGGCTTATAATGGCACATTTTTTTCTGAAGAAACCATGCCCAAAAGACCAAATCAAGAAGACCAAAAGTTGGCCCCAATCCGGATCCCCTGCAACAGCACCTGCAGAAATGACCAAATGAATAGTAACTGTTCATTTGGCCATAAATCACTGTAGATTTGGTCAATTGACCTGAAATTTTTACAGCAATAAGTTAAGACATAGACAAACAACTTTAATGAAGAAACCTACCCCAAATTATGACCAGAACCAATTAAAAAATGCAATCACAGTCACTGTTCATGTTACTGTAGATATGGTCAATTCTGCAGAATGGAAATCCGGCCAGCTGTGGTTTTTGGACCATATCTGGAGTTTCAAAACTCCAAATGGAGTGATTCAAAAAAGGAAATTCAACTAGACAAAATAAGGAACAACTTTCATGTTTTCCATTTCTTCAAATTCCCACTGAAACAGTGTCCAATGGAACAGTAAAGTTGAGTTCCAAAAACTGAAAATTCTGCTTCCCTTGGTTTAAACTTTTAAATGGTATAAATGCTTAATGCCAACAAGTTTTGAATGCCAAATGTGGTATGTTGGGAGTGCCAAAGTCAATGTACATATTTTCTATCTAAAAGTCAACATTTTTGTTGACCAATGAGGTGAATAGTAACACCAAAACTTGAAATTCACAAATTGAAGAATTTAAAAGTTTCAAATGCCCTAGTATACCTAACAAGATTGGTTTGGATAGTTTGGCATGCCAATAGGGTTCAGTTAGCAGTACTGTACATGGCAATATGCCATTCCGTGATTTTATGACTTTTAGTCATTCTGACCTTGCATTGAGACTTGGCCTTGTGCCTGATATTGTTCTGACTTGTTAGCTGTTACATTTACTGCCGAGATGCATATGTGACCGATGGTGTGACGGCCTGAGGTACTTGATACCCAGTGCCAGTTTACCCGTTATCCAGTCCAGTCGTCTAGTGTAGGTTACTTGGGGCAACCAAATGAATAAAAGTGGGCAAAGTAAATGATATACAAATACCAAACAAATATAACATATACATTCATTACATATTTATTTCTTGCTATTTCCTTTATTTTATTATTGCACCACTAAGCATTATTGCTTAGCGCGTTGCTTTTGCCACGCGTAGGTTCTGGAGATACAGATCGTGAGCCCGTAGACCACAGATGGGTGAGTTCATCCTGCGACTCCGCAGTGTCCGTGTCACCTCACTACCTGCAGTGCATTGGTAGGGCACTAGGTGTCATTTTGTCATTTTGTAACTAAATTTTTATTTTCTCATATGTATTTGGATTTATGTAATGTATTTTGAGGTTCATGTAAATAATAAAGATTTATGGTTATGTATGGAAGTAATTTGAGTATTTAATTGTTGTTTATTTATGAGAACCCTGAGAAATGATGATTGAGAATCAAAAAAAAAAAATGTTGAGATTTTGATATTGAGACTCTGTTGATGAATTGAAGTTGGGATTGTTTGGAAATTATTTGGAAGTGTTTTTAACAGGTTCCGAAGAACTGTTTTCTCCATTTTTAGCCGGTACTCCGCCGGATTTTCTTTAAAATTTTCGGAACCTCAAATAAATAATACTTTTGATAAATGGCTAAAATAAATTATATTTCATAAATTATATTCACAAGCATGATATAAATTAATTAAGGTATATTAGAGTGTGCCGGTACACCGTGTGGCATTACTTACTCGGGTATACTGTACACGGGTAAGGGGTGTCACATTATTTGATCCTAGCTTCGCACATTCGTATGTTAGTGCTAGTGTGATGTGTTCTACTGCTATTCAGTGTGTACCAATGGACTATGATGTGCTAATAACTAGTCCATTAGGCCAAGAGGTCAGGGTAAATAGGCTATATAGGGACTGTCTTTTGGTGATCCAAGGACACTTTTCTATCTGATTTAATTGAAATGCCCTTCAGAGATTATGACATTATGTTGTGCATGGATTGGTTAGCCAGGCATCATGCGATGATTGACTGTAGACTGAAGACAGTCACTTTTGGTCTTCCTTAGTATGGTGATGTAGTAATACACGGGGAGAAGCAGTTATTGCCATCAAACATCATTTCAGCTGCACTGGCTAGAAAAATGATTAGGAAAGGGTATGAGGCGTACTTGGCACATGTGATAGACACCCAAGTGGGGAGTCCAGCACTGAAGGACATTCCTACTGTATGTGAATTTTCGGATGTATTTCCTGATTAATTGCCAGGATTACCTCCAGAAAGAGAAGTGCAGTTTAAAATTGATGTTGTGCCTGGTGTGGACCCAATCTCCATAACGCCATACAGAATGGCACCAGCAGAACTAAAAGAATTGAAAGTACAGTTGCAAGAGTTGCTTAACAAGGGCTTCATCCACCCTAGTGTGTCACCTTGGGGAGCGCCAGTGTTGTTTGTTAAGAAGAAAGATGGCACTCTCCGGTTATGCATTGACTATCGGCAGTTGAATAAGGTGACAATAAAGAATAGATACCCATTGCTGCATTGATGACTTATTTGATCAGTTGAGGGGTGCAGCTGTGTTCTCCAAAATTGACATGAGATCAGGTTATTATCAGCTGAAAGTATAAGAGTAGAGTATTCCTAAAACTGCCTTCAGAACCCACTATGGCCATTATGAGTTCTTGGTCATGCCATTCGGGTTAACTAATGCTCCGGCTACTTTTATGGATCTGATGAACACTATATTCAGACCGTACCTCGACCAGTTTATTGTAGTATTTATCGATGATATATTGGTCTATTCGAGGAATGCAGAAGAGCATGATAGACACCTGCGAATTGTACTGTAGACTTTGAGGGAGAAACAGCTATACGCCAAATTGTCAAAATGTGAATTTTGGCTGAAGGAGATATCCTTTTTGGGGCACATAGTATCAGCAGAGGGTATTAAGGTAGATCCTAGCAAGATTGAAGCTGTCTTTAATTGGAGGCCACCCAGAAATGTCACAGAGATTCGCAGTTTTCTGGGGTTAGCTGGATACTACCGTCGATTTGTGAAGGGATTCTCCATGTTGGCATCTCCATTGATCAGGCTACTTAGAAAGGATGTGAAATTTCAGTGGATGGACAAATGCCAGCAAAGTTTTGATGAATTGAAAAGATGTTTGACTGAGGCTTCAGTCCTGACTTTACTTATACCGGGTAAAGAATATACAATTTACAGCGATGCTTCTCACAATGGGTTAGGCTGTGTGTTGATGCAATATCGAAATGTCATTGCCTATGCATCACGCCAGCTAAAACCGCATGAGAGGAATTATCCGACACATGACTTGGAGCTTGTAGCCATTGTGTTTGCTCTTAAAATCTGGAGACATTATTTGTATGGGGAGAAGTGCTACATCTACACAGATCATAAGAGTTTGAAGTATTTGGGCACCCAGAAAGAGTTGAATTTAAGACAGAGGAGATAGTTAGAGTTGATAAAAGACTATGATTGCCTGATAGACTATCAGCCAGGGAAAGCTAATGTTGTAGCTGACGCCTTAAGTCGCAAGACTATGGCAAGTCTACGGGTTACTCCTTTGTCTTTGGTGCATGAGTTAAGATCACTGCATGCCAGCTTAGAGATTAATGATGATGGGCAGACAGCAGTTGCATGGCATGTACAACCAATGATGATTGATCAGATCAGAATGGCTGCTCAGAATGATGAAAGGTATCAAAAGTTATTAGAAGAAGTTCAGCAGGGCAAGAAACCCGAATTCTCAATTAGAGATAACGGTCTATTGCTATATCAGAGCAGAATATGTGTTCCTAATGATGTTGATTTGAGGCAGATCATTTTGAAGGAAGCACATGAGTCTCCTTTTGCCATGTACCCTGGTGGTACAAAAATGTATAGAGGGCTAAAGGAGCATTACTGGTGGATGGGTTTAAAAAGAGATGTGGCAGAGTTTGTATCCAAATGCCTAACTTGTCAGCAAGTAAAGGCAGAGCATCAAGTACCCACTGGGTTGTTACATCCACTGTCAGTGCCAGAATGGAAATGGGAAAGAATAACTATGGACTTTGTGATGGGACTTCCAAAGACATAGAAGAGTCATGATGCAGTATGGGTCATTGTCGATAGACTAACTAAGTCTGCTCATTTTCTGCCAGTCCAAATGGACTACAGTCTAGATAGATTGGCCAGTTTGTACATCGATGAGATTGTGAGACTGCATGGAGTGCCAGTATCCATTGTATCAGACAGAGATCCTAGGTTCACTTCTAGATTCTGGGGTAGTTTTCAAAGAGCCCTAGGAACTAGATTGAACTTCAGTACTGCATTCCACCCACAGACAGATGGCCAGTCTGAGAGGGTAATTCAGATCTTGGAGGACATGCTACGGGCTTGTGTGATTGAGTTTGAGGGTAGTTGGGATACACAGTTGCCTTTGATTGAGTTTGCTTACAACAACAGCTACCAATCAAGCATTGGGATGCCACCATATGAAGCTTTGTATAGCAGAAAATGTAGAACCCCGCTGTGTTGGGATGACGTGGGCGAAAAAAAGATGATTGGACCCAAAATTGTTCAGCAAACTGAGGAGAAGATCACGGTAATCAGAGATCGACTTAAGACTGCATCAGACCGTCAGAAGTCCTATATTGATTTGAAAAGAAGAGATAATGAGTATGCAGTGGGTGAGAAAGTTTTCCTCAAGGTTTCTCCTTGGAAGAGAATTATGAGATTTGACAGAAAGGGGAAACTAAGTCCTCGTTTTATCGGGCCATATGAGGTTCTGGAAAGAGTGGGTCCTTTGGCATATCGGTTGGCACTACCTCCAGAGTTGGAGAAGATACATAATGTCTTTCATGTGTCTATGTTGAGGAGGTATCGATCAGACCCATCACATGTACTACCAGTAGAAGAAATTGAAGTAAATCCAGACCTCACATATGAGGAAGAACCCATAAAGATTCTGGCTTATGAGGTGAAGCAGTTACGGAACAAGCAGATACCATTGGTAAAAGTGCTGTGGAACCATCATTCGGGCCAAGAAGCTACTTGGGAACGAGAGGAGGACATGAGGAGACAGCACCCACAGCTGTTCTGAGATTGATACCAGATAAAATTTTGAGACGAAATTTATTTTAAGGGGGGGGGGAGAATTGTAACACCCCCGTTTGCATAGCCTGGTAGATTTCACTGTTCCGGTGACCGGTGTCGGTCCGGATAATTAAGGGGATTAGAACCAAACTTAATACAACTAGAGAAGCCATAAATACAAATAATTAGTAATTTCCAATTAGTTATGTATAAATAAGAAAAACGGAATATAAGAAGTTAAACGAGCTGAGAGTCACAGCGATGAGTGACCTTCTCGGGAAGGCTGCGAAGTCATTTTAAAATCAAATTTCGAACTGTAAAATGTGACGCTGCGATCCTTAGGACCCTTATGAACATAGTGGAAATGAGAAAATCACGAAAAAGGACTGTTAAGTCAGTCAAATAATTAGGTCAGGGAGCCGGAAGAAATATTGAATTATTTGCAAACCGGGATAAACTGGCGAGCGGCAATTTGGTCAATTGACTCCGAGAGCTTACTCCTGACCTAACTGTCAAATAAAATTGGAGAAAAAAAAATTACGAAATCGAGAATTAAATTAAAGAACTAATAAAAAAAAATGAAAATGAAAAAGGTGTAGGGAGATGACATCATGCATGACATCATGCATGATGCCATAAATGTTATAATTAACATTTAATTAATTAGATTTTTTTTTGGGGTCTTCCATAAGCTAAAATAGATAAAAGAAAAGAAAAGAAAAGAAAAAAATAAATCCATCTTCCTTACCCAAACTTGCCGCCTCACTCTCTCCCTTATTCTCCATGGAAATTCTTCCATCAAAGCTTGTCTTCAAGCTTTGAAACCCTTACCAAATCCCAAATTTTTTCATAATCACTTCATAAAACCTTATTCCCTTCCCTTGAGAAAGAAATTTAACAAGAAAGAAAGAAGAAAGGAGGAGAAAAATTGAAGATTTGGTATTAAAGTTGAGGTAAGTATATCAATTTGAAAGTTTGAGATTTGATTGTTGTGTTTTTAGTTTGAATTAGCTTGTAATATGCTTAAAATGAAAAGAAAAAAATTGTGAGGGACCATTGCTGAAATTTTAGCCAACTTGAAGGGGAGTATGATTTGCATTGTTTGATGGATTTGAATGAGTATATAAACCCCAATTAACTTAGTGATTATAGTTAAAAGCATTAAATGTAGTTAAATACAACAATTTAGTAAGTTAGAATTTTGGGACTTAGGGTTTATGAACCAAAAATGTGAGAAATGAGTAAATGGTGTCTTTGACCTATTGTGAAGTGAAAAATGGTTATTTGTGACCAAATGAGTTGTGTTGGAATGGTTGGAATTAAAGCTAAATTCGGAGGGAGTGTTGTCATGCTGCTGGCAGCATGATCAAGTCAGCTTTGAAGGACCAAACATGAAATTTTACAAGTGCAATTGATATGAGACCAATTGGGGATAAAAATAAACATAAAATGACACAATTTTCATTAAGGAACCATGCCCAAAAAGTGACTAAAACCTAGTGAACAAATTGACTAAATTTGGAAAAGTGCAGGCTACCCTGTACAAACTGACCAAATGAACAGTGCTTATTCATTTGGTCATAACTCGAGCTGGGCAGGTCAAAATGACCTGAAATTTTACCAGTGGTGAGATGAGATATAGACCTAAAACTTTTATGAAGAATACAAACCCAAATTCTGCCAGCAACCAAGTCATTTGGCCACCCCAAGTTGGTGACCCAAAACTGCCAGCACCAAAATTGCCCAGAAAATCTGGGTTGTTTCCAATCTGATAGCCATGGTTCAAATGGCCATAACTTGAGCTAAAAAACTCCAATTGGAGTGATTTAAAAAGGGTAATAAACTTAAGACAATAGGAAACATTTTCTATGAAGAAAGTTTTGCCAAATTTCAGCAGTAAAATGACCAATGGAATAGTGCAACTAGGGACACCAAAACTGAAAATTTGGCAATTTTGCCTAAAGGACTTAAGCTTTGAGAAAATGGCCAAAACCAGCAAATTTAATGACTAAAATGTGGTATGTGGGTGAAGTTGGAGTTCCCATACCTATTAAGCCTTAGAAAGTCAATAATTTGACTTGAATAGTATAGTGAATAGTAACCCAAAACACAAAAATTTCGAGAACGTCGAATTTAGCACGTTAAAGCTAGGTAAAAGTGAAGTTAAATTTATTTTTGGATTTATGCTAAGATATGGTACTGAAACACTATGAAACTGTGTGTAGTGTTTCAGCTGAAGAAGACTTGGAAGCTCGGAGAGACTGAGTCAAGGCCTAGAGGCGACTTACGTAAGGTCTGTGCACAGTAATTTTTGTTTAAATATATGATTCTTGAAAATTTGATTTATTTTTTTGTTAATTATGAATTGTGTTGCCATTTATGATCGCGAATATGACTTTGAAAATTGACTAGATTTCTCATAAATTATTTGAATAAATTGTTTTGAATTGATTTTTGTATTCACACTTAGCATGACAGTATCACATTATTCCTCCTCCATTTATGGGGTTGAGACTGTTTATTTTCCTCTCTCTCTGGCTTACCAGTTGAGGTTGAGATCGGATGAGTACTCATTAGCTAGCTAGCCACCTCCCTCATTGATTTCGATTAATGGGGTTGTAGATTGCTTTGTCGTGGTGTACAACACGGCATTGATTGGAAATTTTGTGTCATGGCTTAAGTTGTGTATGATTTTAGCAACACTGTGTTTATTAAATTATTTGAATAAATTGTGTTATTATGAGCTTTGATAAATTGTGAAATGTGATTGAGTAATATTTAAATTGTGTTTTGGCAATGAATGATTTATGTATTGTATTTTAAATTTTTATTGTGCACCACTAAGTATTTTTATACTCAGCGATAGCTTATTTTGCTATCGCAGATAAAAGTAAGGAGAAAGCAGCAGAGTGAGCTGCTATTGAATTGAGGACTACATCGGTCTTTTTGTACGGGTATTATTTTATATCCTCATAGTTAATTTTGATGTAAATATAGAAATGTTGTATGTATCAATGTAAAGTTGAGCAGTTGTAAAATAAATTGTAATAATATTATTTTTGGATTTCCTTCTGTAAATTAATATTTGTACATGTAAATTTCATACTTTATGCCTTGTGAATGATGTTATTAAATATTTTGAGATGATAAATTTTGATTTGGATTGTGGAATTATTTTGAAGTGAATTGAAATGAGTTGATTTGAGATTTATTGGATGTTGGGAGTTGATAAAATTATTGGAAGTGTTTTTTTTAGGTATTTGAAGAACTGTTTTCTCCAAATACAAACGGAACTCTGTCAAAATTTTTATAAAATTTGCAGCAAAATTTAAATGGACAAAAATTTTTACTAATATTTAAACTTTGAATAAATGGTTTTTAATTCCTACCAAAATGCTCATCACTTCCAAAATGTAAGAAAATTGTTTTAAAATCCCTTGTAGGGTACTTAATGAGTTATCGGTAGGTGAAGTTCGGTAGTTCATTAAGTATTCTATGGGATCATGTTATGCCTTACAGAGGGGTAAGGTGTGACAAATATACTAGGCTATGCAAATAGGGGTGTTACATCTAAAATGGAGCACTATGGCTGTAATGAGACCACTAAGCACTATGTGCCCCATAGGTTGGTGGGATATGTAGAGCAGATGGTTGCACAGGAAGAAACCAGTGCTGCAACATTGGTTGGTGACCATGCACTATAAAAAGAAAAGCTCATTGGCACTCACAATGCCCAAGCTATCACCACAGCTCGTGATAGTGTGAGCAGCTAGCCTGTGCATATACCTTAGGGCAGGGCTAGTTGTACTTGAAGATTTGGATTTGCTGGAGTTGTAAACTTCAGTGTTCGATGTAATGAAGTGCTAGAAGTCCATGCTGTTGTAGATTACTCGATCGATGCCCAGTAGTCTAAACTCGATCCTACCCCTATCCTCTCTATCTGTGGGCCATAAGATGGCCTTAAAGCTCCCAAGAAACTGAAGTGCAGTGTCTGTATAGGCTGAGAATTGAAGTTAGGCGAATTGAGTCCATCCAATGCTTACAAGCCGCCCATCAATCTCCTCTCACAGGCCAAGTTATTCCAGTAACCGAAAATCCATGTATTTTTTGGAGATAATTCTCTTGTTGTTAAGCTGTGTGCACAAATCTCGGTGGGTGGAATCACGAAATAGCTAGACAATGGAGAACTTTGGTTGTGCTGGCTGTGGGGGTTATGGTTGGGGTTATTGCATGGCTTGCGGCTATGGTTGAGGTGGGCTTTACTGTGTTTGCCTTATTCTTAGGCGTTGTGGTGATGGCAGGGGTCGTGATGGTGAGGAATTTCTTCCTTGTCATGAGGAAGAGCCTATTCTTCTTGTTGGGTGTTTGGCAAGAGCCATTGATGTTTGGGGAGGGAGAAAAGCTAGGGTTTGTGAATGGAGTAGGGATTTGAGAGGTTTTTAAAGAGAAAGAGGCGTGGAGAGGAAGAATGGGAGTTTAAAGGGTGTCGGGAGAATTTAAAGGGGCATTTGTCGCTTTGTTTTGCCCGTTTTCACACCCCTGGGTATCGAGTCTGCCACTCGATACACGGGTTGTGTATCACTACACGGGTCGTGGTCCAAGGACCTGTGTAACTCTCTGTCTGAAAATCACTTTGCTTGGCAAGTTACATGGCCCATGTAAATTTATTTGGGGAGCCATATAACTTTTTGTCTCCCTTAAACTTAGAATTTTTCTCTCCTTCTATGAAGCATGGGAGTGTAACATTACACGGGTCAACCCATGTAAGTTTCTGGAGCTTATGTAAGTGTGTTTTCGAGTGTTCAGTTTGTTACACGGGATATGTAAAACTATATACACGGCCTGTGTAAATTTCTAATTCTCCTTTTTTTTATATTTTATTCATGCCAAAATATCTCTATCTATATGAATGAAGTGAATGCAAACATTAGCTACAGAGTTACTTCCCTGGTTTTGTGCTATCTTCTCTTATGTTGTTTTGACTTGATGTTTCTACTCCTCCCTTGCTTTCAGTTCCTTGCTGTTGCAGAATTGTGTTTTGGGGTACCTTCAAAAATTAAAAAACATAAAGTAAAATAATGAAAATCAAAATAAGGGTTACAAAAGTATTTGGGTTGCCTTCCAAAGAGCACTTGTTTATAGTCATTAGCTGGACTGTTCTTCAGCTTTATTGTTGAGTTGGAGGGGTGCTGTAGGATTGGGTGAATCCATCCTCAATTTTATCCCCTGAGAAGTATGGCTTCAATGTGACACCCCTTACCTATTTACAGTGTAGCCGAGCAAGATATGCCACACAATGAACTAGAACACCATATTTTATTTCAATCATTTTTATTATTCCTTAATTTATTTCTTCATGGATATGAAGTACAATTTGTGAAATTTAACTCATTTAATTCATTTATTGAAATTATAAATTCATTTGGGGTTTTGAAAATTTTATAGAAAATCCGATGGAGTACCGGCTAAAAATGGATAAAATAGTTCTTCAGAACCTGTGGAAAACACTTCTAATAATTCCATTCATTCTTAAACTCCATTTGTATCACATCAATTTACAACAATTTCTTAACAATTCCTCCATTTGTCATTCATTCATTTCACATCATCATCATACTCAAATCATAAAAAAATTCACATATGTTATTTATAAACACAAAGTTACAAATACTTACATTAATACAAAATTATATTACATATGTTTCAAATATACATGATAAATAAGAGTTTAATTATAAAACTTACAAAAATCACAAAATAAAAAATGGGACCTAGTGTCCTACCAATGCACTGTAGTTTGTGAGGTGACGTGGACACTATGTAGAACTAAGAATGGCCTCACCCAGTCTGTGGTCTACTGGGCTCTCAGTCCAAATCTTCAGTACCTACGCGTTGCAAAAGTGATGCGCTAAGCATAAAGCTTAGTAGGGCCAATAATACAAGAAAATATAATATGCAAATAAAAGTAAAAATTTCCTAGTTATTGTGTTTATAAGAAATGAATAATTACTAACTTATTGTTTAGTTGAAGGCTAATTACATTTTATGATATTAACTTCTTCATGCATTTTGTTAATTGTTTTCTTGATGATTTTAAGCTTCTTTATTTTATTGTAATCGTTCTTGATCTTTATCTTGATATTTAATTTCTTTATTTTCTTTAATAATCAGTTCAATTACAATTATACTTTTCTACGCCCAAGTAACCTATACAAATTGACCGGACTGGATAAATGGGTAAACTAGCACTGGGTACCAGGTACCTCGGGCCATCACACCATCGGTCACAATGTGTCTCTCGGTGTGCAAACAGAATGGCTAATAAGCCATAATAGCAATAAGGCATAAAGCCAAATATAACATCATAATCAGTATAGCCATAGGCTATCATATCACAGAATGGCATGAAGCCATACATCATATGCAATACTACTATCAGAACCCTATTGGCATGCCAACCTATCCAAACCAATCACATTTGGCCTACTAGAGCATATTACAAAGTCATTTCTTGAATATTTGTACTTTATATGTAAGGTTACTATTCATCTCATTAGTCAACTAAAATGTTGACTTTTTCATAAATAATAGGTATATTAGTTCAAATATCATCAACATACCACATTTTGCATTTTAAAGTTGTTAGCATTAGTTGCCAATTCCATTTCAAAGTTTAGTGTTAGTTATTTACAATTTTTAGATTTCAAGCACTAAGTTTTCTGTTCCATTGGTCATTTGTACAGTAGAAATTTGACAAAATTATCTTCATGAAAGTTGTTCCTTATTGTGTCTAGTTACATTTCTTTTTTTGAATCACTCCATTTGGAGTTTTGTAGCTCAAGTTATGGCCTAAACACCATAACTGGCCAGATTGTAAATTTTCCAAATTTTTTTGGCAGAACCAATTCTGCCCTTTTTAGTACATTGATTGCAGGTTAGTTTTTGAACATGTTATGGTCAACATTTAGGTTTATTTTCTTCATGAAAGTTGTAGGTATATATCTCAGCTTTCTACTAGTAAAGTTTCAGATCAATTGAACTTGCCTACACTATGTTATGACCATTTGAACAAACACTGTTCATTTGGTCATTTTCCAGGGATAGCCTGTTGGTCACCCAAATTAGGGTAATTTTTAGGTCAACTTGGTTTAGTTTTCTGGGTAGGATTTCTTCACCAAAGTTGTGCTATTATGTGTCTAGTTTTATTTTCAATTGGCCGAGCACCAATTAAACCTATACAACTCCATTTATAGCTTCCCAAACTCACAACCAGTCCTGCAGGTCACCAAGGGCAGCATGCCTAAGTTCAACTCCAACATCCTTACTCACTTCAATTCCTCCTCACACATATTCAAATGGTCACTAATTGACCATTACCATGTTAATATACTATTACATGAGCAAACCCTAATGTTGTTCAAATGTCTAAGTTTTCAAGTTCATTCATGCACTATACTTGCATTTCACTTATACAAACATGTTCAATGACTCATCTAATACTAAGGGCAGCCCATGAACTACTTTGCTTCAAGTAAATTTATCAACCCTAGCCAACCCTAAGCTACTGAAATTATAGGGAAAGAATACACATAATTTTTACTTTGTTTTTCTTACATTTTCTGCTTATCTCATGGCATTAAGCATGAATTAAGTAAAAATAGTAAGAGTTTGGACACTAACCTCTTTTGCTAACTTTTCCAAGTCTCCAAAACTTCCTTCTTCCTTCCTCTTTTTGTTGGCTATAGGTTGTTCAAGTTGCAAAATCAATTTTTAGTGAAGCAAGGTTGTGGTTTCAAGGTGAGGTGAGGTGAGATTTGAAGCTTGCTTTAAGCTTCCATGGAGGAATGGGTAGGGAGAGGTTTCAGCTGACTTTGTTGAGGAAGGAGCATATTGTGTTTTTTTTTTTTTTTTTTTTTTTTTTGTCTCAATTATCCTCTTTTATTACTTAATTAGGTGGCTTTTAAATGTGATTGGTGCAATTCTTTAAAATAACCTCATGGTGATGTCATAATTGACATTTTTTTCATTTTCTTTTCTTTTCTTCTCTACTCAATTTCAATTTAATTTTTAGCAATATTTATTCACATTTTATGTCATAATAATTATTTACTTAACTGACAAGTCAGCCAAAAATTATCTCTGAAGACGAAATGACCAAAATGCCCTCCGTTTGGCTTAACAGACTAAAATTGTCTGTACCGATTGAAAAACTTTTCTAAGCATTTTTTTGGCATTCTAATGCCATAGAAACTTCAATGACTCTTCTCTGGAGTCTCAAAAATTATTTTATAAATTTTCCCCTGGGTTTAGGGCTTCTAGCTGCAAAGACCGCAACTTCCCACTGGATTACCCATCGCTAGAGCAACGGCTCATTTAACTTAGTTTTATTTTATTTCTAAAATTTTTCCTAAATTTTTTTTTATTAATATTTGAGTTAATTATGGTTCCTCACTTTAGTTTAAATATTTTTTCAGACGTTCTATCTGTCCGGACCGATACTGATCACCGGAATAATAGAATGTACAGAATGGATACAGTGAGGGTGTTACATTCAATCTTCGCCCATTGACTTTGAAGGCACCTGAGGTTTCGCTCCATACTTCTACAGCTCCATGTGAGAAGACTTGAGTTACCTGAAAGGGTCTGGACAATCTTGACCTCAACTTCTTGGGAAGAGTTTTAATCTTGAGTTGAACAACACGACAAGGTCTCCTTCCTTAATCTCTTTCCTTGATATGCATCTGTTGTGCCATCTTTTAGTCTTGTCCTTGAAGATTTTAGCAATCTCATAGGCATCTTGCATGATTTCTTTCAGCTCATTGAGCTGTATAAGCCTTTTCTCACCAGCAACCTTTAGGTTAAAATTTAGGGTCTGAATTACCCAATAGGCTTTGTGTTCAAGGTCAATAGGGAGGTGGCATTATTTTCCATAAACCAAGCAAAAGGATGTTGTTCCAATGGAGTTTTATATGCAGTGCGGTATGCCCACAGTGCATCATCTAACTTCATAGACCAGTCCTTCCTTGAGCGATTGATTGTTTTCTCAAGGATATGTTTCAGCTCCCTGTTTGAAACTTCTATTTGACCACTGGTTTGAGGATGGTAAGGTATTGCTACCTTGTGAGTCACTCCATATTTCTTCAATAGTGTTTCAAATTATTCATTACAGAAGTGAGTTCCTTCATCATTGATTATTGCCCTTGGTGTGCCAAATGTTGTGAAGATGTTCTTCTAAAGGAATTTTGTGACCACTTTGGCATCATTTGTTGGTGTGGCTATTGCTTCTACCTATTTTCACACATAATCAATACCAACTAGAATATACTTATTTCCAAAGGAAGTTGGGAATGGACCCATGAAGTATATTCCCCACAAGTCAAATA
This sequence comes from Hevea brasiliensis, assembly GCF_030052815.1. Taxonomy (NCBI): domain Eukaryota; kingdom Viridiplantae; phylum Streptophyta; class Magnoliopsida; order Malpighiales; family Euphorbiaceae; genus Hevea; species Hevea brasiliensis. The sequence goes on along the minus strand of NC_079500.1, from coordinate 66,322,628 downwards.
GTTCTATTTCAAGTATACCGTGCAGTGGCATTTCATTCCTTCTTGAGATGTTCCTTGTTCTTTGGCATTGATCACAAACCAGCACAAAGGATCTCACATCCTTAAATAGATTTGGCCAGTAAAATCCTGCTTGTAAAATCTTGGCTATTGTTTTTGTGGTGTCAAAATGTCCTCCATATGGTGAGAAATAGCAGTGCTGCAGAATGTTCTTTATGTCCTCCAGTATGCATCTTCTTATCAGTCCATCATTGCATCTCTTATATAGCAGAGGTTTTTCCCATGAGTAAAATCTCACATCATGCAGGAATTTCTTCCTTTGCTAGTAAGACATGTTTGGTGGTAATACCCTGCTTATAAGATAATTGACAAAGTCAGCATACCATGGAGCTTGAGAGAATGCTAGTAATTGCTCAATAGGAAATGAGTCATCAATTGGTAAATCCTCAGTGTCCCCTATGTTTTCCTATTTTAGCCTTGAGAGGTGGTCAACTACTACGTTCTCGGATCCCTTTTTGTCCTTTATTTCAAGTTCAAATTCTTGTAGGAGTAAAATCCATCGAACTAACCTTGGCTTTACTTCCTTCTTATTCAAAAGGTACCAGATGGCAACATGGTCTGTAAATACAATGACTTTTGATCCAAGTAGGTAGGATCTGAATTTGTCAATTGCAAACACCACTGCTAGGAATTCTTTTTCTATGGTAGCATAATTGATTTGTGCATCATCAAGTGTCTTACTGGCATAGTAAATGGCATAGAGCTTCTTATTCTTCCTTTGTCCGAGTACTGCACCAACTGCATAGTCATTTGCATCGCACATTACCTCAAATGGCAACTTCCAATCAGGTGGTTGCATAATTGATGCTAAAATTAAAGCTTCTTTGATCCTGTTGAAAGAGACAAGACAATTTTCTTCAAAATCAAAGGGAACATCTTGACTTAACAAGTTAGTTAGTGGCTTAGCTATTTTGGAAAAATCATTAATAAATCTTATGTAGAAGCCTGCATGTCTTAAAAAGCTTCGCACTCCTTTAACTGATGTTGGAGGTGGCATCTTTTCAATAATTTCAATTTTTGCCCTGTCAACTTCAATTCCTCTTTCTGATACCAGGTGCCCAAGAACTATACCTTTCTTTACTATGAAGTGATAATTTTCCCAATTTAGAACTAGGTTTAATTCTTCATATCTTTGCAACACTTTGATAAGTTATCTAGGAATTCATCAAAAGTAGTTTCATAGATAGAGAAATCATCCATAAAAACTTCCATAATATTTTCAATGTAGACAGAAAAAATGGCCATCATGCTTATTTGAAAATTGGCAGGGGCATTGCAAAGACCAAAAGGCATTCTTCTATATGCAAAGGTTTCATAAGGACATGTAAATGTGGTCTTTTCCTGGTCTTCTGGGTGAATGGGATTTGAAAAAATCTTGAATACCCATCTAGATAGCAAAAATAGGAATGTTTTGCTAGCCTTTCTAACATTTGATCTATGAAAGGGAGAGGAAAATGGTCTTTTCTGGTGGCACTATTTAATTTCCTATAATCAATGCACATGCGCCAACCAGTGACTATCCTAGTAGAGATTAATTCATTGTTTGCATTTTCAATAACAGTTGTCCCACCTTTCTTAGGCACTACATGCACTGCACTAATCCATTTACTATCAGAAATTAGGTACATAATACCTACATCTAATAGTTTCAGAATTTCCTTCTTAATTACTTCTTTCATGTTTGGGTTAAGTCTCCTTTGATGTTTAATAGTGGGTTTGCTGTTTTCCTCCATAGGTATCCTATGCATGCAAATTGAAGGACTAATCCCTTTCAGGGCTTCTATTTTATACCCTATAGCCTTGTTATGGGTCCTAAGTACCTTTAATAAGTTTTCCTCTTCTACATTTGATAGGCTAGCATTTATAATAATATAACATTTAGAGTTTGAGTCTAAGAATGCATACCTTAGTGTGGAGGGGAGAAGTTTCAGTTCTACCTATTTGGTGTCTTCCCATGACTTGCTTTTGTGTTGCTCCTCCTTTAGCTCTTTCACCTGGAGAGCTTGAGTTAAGGGTAGGGATGGGCTAACTTTTAAAGATTTTGCACAAGCTGTAATATCTGTGTTTTCATTATCTGTTGTGTGGCTGTGTGCTATGCATGCTTTAAGAGGATCTTTAAGATGTATTTTGTGAGATTCCTCTTCAACTAGCTTATCAATTATGTCAACTCTTAAGCATTCATCAGGCTCAAGTTTATGCCTTATTGCTCTGAAAGGGTTGAATTACACTTCTTCATCTCCTACCTTGAGAGTTAACTACCCATTCTAAACATCTATGATAGCTCCAGTGGTTGCCAAGAAAGGTTTTCCTAGGATGACAGGAACTTGGACATCCTCCTCCATTTCCAAGACAACAAAATTAACAGGAATAAAGAATTTTCCCACCTTAATAGGGATGTTCTCTGGGATGCCAATCGGGTACGTGACATATTGATAAAGGCATGAGACTCACTGTAATACCCCTATTTGCATAGCCTGATATATTTTGCTATTCCGGTGACCGATGTCAGTTTAGATAATTAAGGAGATTAGAACCACACTTAAGACAACTAGATAAGCTATAAACAAAAATAATTAGTAATTGCCAATTAGTAAAGTATAAATAAGAAAAACAGAACATAATTAAACCAGCTGAGAGTCACAGCGATGGGTGACCTTCTCGAGAAGGACTATGAAGTCGATTTAAACTCAAATTTTGAACAGTAAAATGTGACACCGCGGTCCTTAGGACTATTACGAACACAGTGGAAAAGAGAAAATTATGAAAAAAAATTGTTAAGTCAGTCAAATAATTAGGTCAGGGAGCCGAAAGAAATATTGAATTATTTGCAAACCGGGTTGAACCGGCAAGGGGCAATTTGGTCAATTAACCCCGAGACTGACTCCTGACCTAACTGTCAAATAAAATCGGAGAAAAGAAAATTTTGAAATTGAAAATTAAATTAAAGAACTAGGGAAAAATAAATAAAAAAAAGAAGAAAAAAAGAAAAGTTGAAATGAGTGACATCATGCATGACATCAAGCATGATGTCATAAACACTAATATAATTAAAACCTAAATTTTGGATAATTATGGTCTTCCATAAGACTAAAAACATAAAAGAAAAGAAAAAAAAAACCATCATCTCTTCTTCCTTGCCGCCCTCACTCTCTTTCACCCTCTCCCTCTCAAAATTTCCATTAAAGCTCATTTTAAGCTTGAAGAAACCAAACCTTAGCCATAAAAATTGTAAATCCCTTAATTAAACTTGGTCTTTTAGTCTTGAAAAGAAGTTTGAGCAAGAAAGAAAGAAGAAAGGAAGGAGTTGAAGAGGAAAAAAATTCTGCAATTCAAGGTTAGTGAGTTCACTTTAAGTTTTTAGTTTAATTTAAGTATTTATAGCATGAAGAACTTGGAAATATGCTTAAATTTAAAAGAAATTAATTGTTTGAGGATTAGGGGAAAATTTAGTCAGCTAGGGTTTAATGTGTGTGCATGAATTTGATTGAATTCAAAGTGAAGGTACGCTTGCATAAGTATAGAAGTAATGCTAGTATGCTTGAAATTAGTTAAATGCATCAAATAGGAGAACTATGGTTTTGGCATCTAGGGTTTTAGAGACAAAAATGTAAGAATGTGTTAAATGGTGTGTTGGACTTGGTTTGAGGTGAGAAATGGTCATTTGTGACCAATTGGAGTACGTTAGAAGTGTTGGAACCAATTGCAAATTCGGATTGTTTAAGGTCATGCTGCAGGCAGCAGGACCAAGGTCCCTTTGCAGGACCAAAACTAAAAATTTACAAGTCCAATTGGTATGAGACCAATTGGGAATGAAAATAGACACAAAATGGAACATTTTTCATTTAGTAATCATGCCCAAAAAGTGACCATAGCTGTAACACCCTAGGCAAATCCCACATCGACAAAACACGGGAGAGATGCTGGGTTTATAAGTTAGTGGTTCGTAACTCCTAGTGACGCATTTTAAAACCGTGAGGGCTTCAGCCCAGAGCGGACAATATCACTAGTGGGCCGGGCCATTACATTTGTGGTATCAGAGCTGCTCCGCGTGCAACCTTGAACGATGGTGGGGCAAACCTCAGCGAGGACGCTGAGTCCCATAAGGGGGGTGGATTGTAACACCCTAGACAAATCCCACATCGACAAAACACGGGAGAGATGCTGGGTTTATAAGTTGGTGGTTCATAACCCCTAGTGACGCGTTTTAAAACTGTGAGGGCTTTAGCCCAGAGCGGACAATATCACTAGACAAATCCCACATCGATAAAACACGGGAGAGATGCTGGGTTTATAAGTTGGTGGTTCATAACCCCTAGTGACGCATTTTAAAATCGTGAGGGCTTCAGCCCAGAGCGGACAATATCACTAGTGGGCCGGGCCTAGTGATATTGTCCGCTCTGGGCTGAAGCCCTCACGGTTTTAAAACGCGTCACTAGGGGTTACGAACCACCAACTTATAAACCCAGCATCTCTCCCGTGTTTTGTCGATGTGGGATTTGCCTAGGGTGTTACAATCGACCCCCCTTATGGGACTCAGTGTCCTCGCTGAGGTTTCCCCACCATCGTTCAAGGTTGCACGCGGAGCAGCTCTGATACCACAAATATAATGGCCCGGCCCACTAGTGATATTGTCCGCTCTGAGCCGAAGCCCTCACGGTTTTAAAACGCGTCAATAGGGGTTAGGAACCTCCATCTTATAAACCCAGCATCTCTCCCGTATTTTGTCGATGTGGGATTTGCCTAGGGTGTTGCAATAGCCTAGTGAATAAATTGACTGAATCTAGATATATGTAGTTTGACCTGTACAAAAATGACCAAATGAACAGTATTTGTTCATTTAGCCATAACATCGGCTAAACAGGTCTAAATGACCAAAAATTTTACCCGTAGATAGCTGAGATATAGACCAACAACTTTCATGAAGAACACCAATCCAAATTATGCCCTTAACTAAGTCATTTGGCCACCCAAATTCGGTGACCTAAAACTACCAAAACTAGAATTTGCCCAAAAATTTGGGTTAAGTCCAATCCAGCAGCCATGATTCAAATGGCTATAACTTGAGCTACAAAACTCCAAATGGAGTGATTCAAAAAGGAGCATAAATTTAGGACAATAGGGAACATTTTCTACGAAGAAAGTTTTGCCAAATTCTAACAGAAAAATGACCAATGGAACAGTGCAACCTAAGACACCAAAACTGAAAATTTGCAATTTTGCCTAAAAGACCTAAGTTTTGAGAAAATGACCAAAACCAACAAGTTTGGTAACCAAAATGTGGTATGTGGGTGAAGTTGGAGTTCCCATACCTATTAAGCCTTAGAAAGTCAACAAATTGACTTAAATAGTACCATAAATAGTAACCTTAACATGAAATTTGCAAGAATATAAGTTTAAACATATTGGAATTAATTATTGGAATTGTTATGAAGTAAAGATACTGAGACACTATAAATTTTGTGTTTCAGCTGAAAAAGACTTGGAAGGTCTGAGAGATTGAGTCAAGGCCTAGAGGCGATTCGCGTCAGGTTTGTGCACAATAAGCCCTATTTAAGCATTTTATCCTTGAAAAATTGATTTAGTACACATTATGAGTTTAAGAACTTTTGTGTTGCCACTTTGTGATGAAATTGTAACTTTGGAAATTGATTTGAGTTTTGTATGCATTATTTGAATAAAATGTTTGAAAAGGATTTTTGATTCACACTTAGCGTGACAGTGCCTTATTATTCCTCCCCCAATTATGGGGTTGAGATCGATTATTTTCCTCTCTATCTAGGTTACCAGTTGAGATTGTAGATCGGATGAGTACTCATTAGCTAACTAGCCACCTCCCTCATTGATTTTGATTAGTGGGGTTGTAGATTGCTTTATCGTGGTGTACAACACGGCATTGATCGAAAAATTTTGTGTCATAGCTTAAGTTGTGTATGAATTGGCAACACTGTATTTATTAAATTATTTGACCCAAAAATTTTGCTGTAATGAGTTTTGATAATTGGTGAAATGTAATTGTGCAACATTTAAATTGTGTTTTGTCAATGAATGATTTATGTATTGTATTTTAAATTTTTATTGTGCACCACTGAGTATTTTTATACTCAGCAATAGCTTGTTTTGCTGTCATAGATAAGGTTAAGGAAAAAGCAGCAGAGTGAGCTGCTGGATTGGCAAGAACTTCTTGATCACTTTTGTACGGGTATTTATTTATTCCCTTGTAATTATTTGATGTAAACATTTTAATGTTGTATGTATCAATGTAAAGCTGAGCAGTTGTATAATAAATTATAATAATATTATTTTTTCTATTTAATATCTGTAAATTAAACTTGTGAATGTAAATTAGCTTTATTGAATAAAATGATGAAATGTTTTGAGATGACAAACTTGGATTAAATTGTGGAATTATTTTGAAGTGGAATTGACTGGAGTTATGTTGAATTGAGATTATTTGGAGGTTGGGAGTTGTGAAAAAAATTATTAGAAGTGTTTTTACAGGTTTTTGAAGAACTGTTTTCTCCAAATACAGACGGCACTCTGTCGAAATTTTTATAAAATTTGCGGAAGAATAAAATGGACAAAAATTTTTACTAATTTTGAGACTTCAATTAAATATTTTAATTCCTACCAAAATACTCACCACTTCCAAAATGTAAGAAAATGGTTTTAAAATCCCTTGTAGTGTACTTAATGAATTATCGGTAGGTGAAGTTCGGTAGTTCATTAGATATTCCACGGGATCATGTTATGCCTTACAGAGGGGTAAGGTGTGACATGTTTTAGTGGTATCAGAGCATGGTTTTACAATAATTTTTTTATAACATCCTCATTTTAGCTAGTCCGTACAGTCTACTATTCCAGTGACCAGTGTTGGTCCGAACAGCTAGAACATTCGGAAAAATATTTAAATGAAGTGAGGAACCAAAAATTTACTCAAATATTAATAAGAAAAAAAAATTTAGGAAAAATTATAAAATAATTCTTGGGACTCCAGAGAAGGGTCATTGAGGATCTTATGGCATTAGAATACCAAGAAAATACTTAGAAAAATTATTCAATCGATACAGACAATTTTAACCCGTTAAGCCAAACGGAGGGCATTTTGGTCATTTCATCTTTAGAGATGATTTTTGGGCCAACTTGTCTAGTTAAATAAATAATTTATATAACATAAAATATAAATAAATATTGTTAAAAATTTAAGTGCAATTAAATAGACAAGAAATGGAGAGAAAAATGAAAGAAAATGGATTTATGACATCATCATGATGTCATTAAAACTCTCCTACCCAATCTAACATTGACACATGGCATAACTATATTTAAAAGAGATAGAATGGGCTGAAAAAGGAAACAAAAATCATAACCCCTCTCTCCTTCTTCTTCATGCCGCCACCCTTCCACCATGGTCACCCATTAGAAAGCTTTTGAAAGCTTGATTTCCCCCACTTTTACGCAACTAAACCTTAACCTAGCAACACAAAAACTTGCTTTGACACCTTAGTGATTCTTTTGGGATCAAAAAGAAGAGGAAAACAAGAGCTTTAGCAAGTCGGAAAATCTCACTCCTTTGAGGTTAGTGACCTAACCATGGATTTTATTTTAAATTCATGTTAAGGACTTTGAATGAGTGTAAATTTCAAAGGAAATTTGTTAAAAACCACTTGTATGCTATTCCATATTTTTTGGCAGCCATGGTTAGAGTTTGATTGTGTTGAGCTTAATGAAGTTAAAAGACCATCATGGCAGCCCACAATATGTACCCACTAAGTGGATTGATGAAATGCAAGTTAAATGCATGATTTGAGATGTTTGGGTTAGCGTTTGGGTATAAAATGGAGACTTTGATCATGTAATGATGAAAGTGAGTTTTAATGGTCAATTAGTGACCATTTGGTTATGTGCAAACAAGAAATGAGGTGGTTTGATTAGTGGGAATTGCAGTTGGTGTGGCTGCCCATGGTGACCTGCAGAATTGGACATGAGTCTAGCAGGTTTGGGCAGCCATAACCTGAATTGTAGAAGTTCAATTGGTGCAAGGCCAATTTGACATGAAACTAGACACATAATGGCATAACTTTGGTTAAGAAACCATACCCATTAAACCAAACCAAGTGGACCAAAAGCTTGCCCTAATCTTAGTGACCTGCAGTCTGTTTCTGCAGAATGACCAAATGAATAGCGTTTGGTCATTTGGCCATAACTCAACGTAAATTGGTCCAATTGACCTGAAATGTTACCAGCAACAAGCTGAGATATAGACCAATAACTTTCATGAAGAAACCTAACCCAAATTATGATCAGAACCTATCCAACAAGTGAGTTTCAATTACTGTTTACTGCACTGTAGATATGGTCAGTCCAGAAAAATTTCAATCCGGCCAATTATGGTTTTTGGACCATAAATTGCGTTACAAAACTCAAAATGGAGTGAATCAAAAAAGGAAATTCAACTAGACAAAATAAGGAACAACTTTTATGTTGATCATTTTGCCAAATTCTCACTACAAAAATGACCAATGGAACAGTAAAAATGAAACATGAAAACTGAAAATTCTGCTCAATTAGCATTAAGCTTAGAAATTGTAACGCCCTCCTAATAACCACTCCGTACATCCTACTGTTCCGGTGACCGGTGTCGGTCCGGACAGCTACAATGTCCGGAAAAATATTTAAACTAAAGTCAGGAACCATAATTAACTCAAATATTAATAAGAAAAATTTAGTAAAAATTTTAGAAATAAAATACAACCAAGCAAAACGAGCCGGTGCCCAAGCGATGGGTAACCGGAGGGAAGTTGCGGTTCTCGCAACGAGGAGCCTTAGACCCGGGAGAAAAATTATAAAATAATTTTTGGGACTCCAGAGAAGGGTTACTGAGGTTCCCATGGCATTAGAATGCCAAGAAAATACCTAGAAAAATTTTTCAATCGGTACAGCCGATTTTGACCCGTTAAGCCAAACGGAGGGCATTTTGGTCATTTCGCCTTCAGAGACGATTTTTGGCCGACTTGTCCAGTTAAGTAAATAAATCATATGACTTAAAATATAAATAAATATTGGTAAAAATTTAATTAGAAATGAGTTAAAGAATGAAGAAAGGAAAAGAAGAAAAGAAAATAGAAATTAATGGGATTTATGACATAGGATGACCTAATTAAAAAGTTTCCTACCACTTTAAATTTGACAAGTCAATTTATAAGAGATAAAAGGGACAAAAATAAACTAAAAATCAGCTCATCTTCCTTTTTCTTCATGTTGGCCGAACCTCCTCCCCTAGCCATCCTCTATTGATGAGCTTAGCAAGCTCATGAAGCCCTAAAAATTCCTACCATATTTCCTCAAGTTCTCAACACAAAAATTTATTCTAGAAGTTTGCTAAGGTGTTTGGGAGCAAAAGGGAAAAGAGAAATCAAAGTTGGCAAGCTTGGAAACTCTTAAAGTTGAGGTTAGTGCTACACTTTTGTTCTCACTCTTTTAATTTTAGTTAAAACATCATTTTGAGCTAAGAGATTTTAAGAAATTGAAGTAAATTACATGTGTTAAGGGTACCTTCAAATTTTGGCAGCCCTATGGGAGATTGAGTTTGATTGTTTAATAAACTTAGAGTGGTTGGAAATCATGGTTAAGGTATTAATATGCATGGAGATTGAACTAAGTATGTTAATTAAGATTTATGAGTAATTGGTTTGGACATTAGGGTTTGGAAAGGTGAAATTGTGACTTAGCTTAGGAAATTATTAGAGAACATTTTAATGATCAATTAGTGACCATTTTAGGTAAGTTAACCATTAAATGGACTGAAAAATGATAGGGCAAAGTCAAGGTATAAACTGCCCTAGGACAGCAGCATAGGGACTGAAAATTCAGTCCCTTTGCACAGCCATAACTTGGGCTGTGTTAGTCTAATTGGTGTTTGGCCAATTGGAAATGAAACTAGGCTTATAATGGCACATTTTTGCTGAAGAAACCATGCCCAAAAGACCAAAGCAAGAGGACCAAAACTTGGCCCCAATCTGGATACCCTGCACTGAATTCTGCAGAATTGACCAAATGAACAGTAACTATTCATTTGGCCATAACTCACTGTAGATTTGGTCAATTGGCCTGAAATTTTTACAGAAACAAGTTAAGACATAGAAAAACAACTTTCATGAAGGAACCTACCCCAAATTATGGCAAGAACCCATCCAAACAAGTGGTTCTAGTCACTGTTCATGCACTGTAGATATGGTAATTATCTGCAGAATGCACATCTGGACAGCTTGGGTTTTTGGGCAATATCTGGAGCTACAAAACTCCAAATGGAGTGATTCAAAAAAGGAAATTCAACTAGACAAAATAAGGAACAACTTTCATGTTTTACATTTCTTCAAATTCCAACAGTAACAGTGTCCAATAGAACAGTGAAGTTGACTCACCAAAACTGAAAATTCTGCTTGTGTTGAGTTACACTTTGGAATGGTATTAACACTTAATGCCAACAAGTTTTAAACACCAAATGTGGTATGTTGGGAGTGCCAAAGTCAATGTACACATTTTTATTCTAAAAGTCAACATTTTTGTTGACCAATGATGAATAGTGACACCAAAAATTTGAAATTCACAAATTGAAGAATTTAAAAGTTTCAAATGCCCTAATATACCTAACATGATTGGTTTGGATAGTTTGGCATGCCAATAGGGTTCAGTTAGCAGTACTGCACATGGAAAAAATGCCATTCTGTGATTTCATGGCTTTTAGCCATTCTGACTTTGCATTGAGACTTGGCCTTGTGCCTGAGATTATTTACAACTTGATAGCTGTTCAGTTGCACACCGGGTGATGCATATGCAACCGATGGTGTGACGGCCCGAGGTACTAGATACCCAGTGCCAGTTTACCCGTTATCCAGTCCAGTCGTCTAGTGTAGGTTACTTGGGCAACCAAATGAATGAAAATGAGCAATGTAGAAGAAATAAATGAATGGATATACAAATACATGACAAACAAAACATGTACATGCAATACATATTTATATCTGTTATTTCTTGTTATTTTATTATTGCACCACTAAGCATTATTGCTTAGCGCGTTGCTTTGCCACGCAGCGTGAGTGGAGATCCTGATCGTGAGCCCAGTAGACCACAGACTGGGTGAGTCCATCCTGCAGTTCTGCGCAGTGTTCATGTCACCTCACTACCTGCAGTGCATTGGTAGGGCACTAGGTGTCATTTTGTCACTTTGATATTTTGTAGCAGATTTTTACTTTCTCATATGTATTTGAACTCATGTAATATATTTTGATGTTCATGTAAATAATGAAAGTTATGACTATGAATGCAAAAATTTGAGCATGTATTTATCGCTTGTATATGAGAAATGGATGTTTGAGAAATGAAAAGATTATTGAGAATTGAAATTGAGAAATATTGTTGAGATTTTGGAATTTTGGAGTTTGAGATGATGAAATACAAATATTGGAAGTGTTTTTAACAGGTTCCGAAGAACTGTTTTCTCCATTTTTAGCCGGTACTCCGCCGGATTTTCTTTAAAATCTTCGGAACCTCAAATGAATAATGCTTTTGATAAATGGTTTAAATAAATCATATTTCATAAATTAACTTCAAAAGCATGATATAAATGAATTGAGGAATATTAGAGTGTGCCAGTACACCATGTGGCATTACTTACTCGGGTATACTGTATACGGGTAAGGGGTGTCACATTTAGTGGTATCAGAGCACGGTTTAGGCTTTTCTGGGCCTAGATTGAGTCCATACCATGCATTGCATTTGTAAGAGTCGAGGTGACACTAACGCAGATCTGTTTATCCTTTTTATTTTGAATAGGATATGGACCCTTCATCTCAGAGAGCCGTTGAGGAGGAAGTGGAGAGTCATGCTCCACCTGCAGCAGCTGAGACTGGGGGCATGAAAGAATCTACTCCGCCAGCTCAAGCAGAGCCTGCTCAGCCTCCACAGGCCATGTTTCAGCAAATGGCCAACTTCTTTAGACAAATGGCCGGGGTAATGCCAGCACCACCACCACCACCAGCTCCACAGCAGAAATCACACCTGGAAAGGCTAAGGAAGTTTGGAGCTGTGGACTTTTATGGCAAGAAAGAAGATGACTCTGTTGCACCCGAGAATTGGTTGAACAGAACAGGCAGAGTACTAAAACAACTCCACTGCACTCCAGAGCAAAACCTGGAAGCTGCCATCTCTTTACTACAAGACGATGCTTATGAGTGGTGGGACACGGTGTCCAGTGAAGTGCAGCCAGAAACTGCAACTTGGGATTTCTTTCTCTCTGAATTCAAGAAGAAGTACGTGGGTACTGTATATTTGGAAGAGAGAAGAAGGGAATTCATTAACCTGAGGCAGAGACAGTTGTCAGTGGCTGAATATGAGAAGGAATTCGTAAGATTAAGCTGTTATGGAAGGGAGATAGTCCCTAATGAAGCTGAAAGGTGCAAGAGATTTGAAGAGGGACTAAATGATAACATCAAGATCCAGCTCACTGCCTTGGGAATCACAGAATTTACCAAGTTAGTGGAAGCGGCAATAAAGGTTGAAAAAGTAAGAATTAGTGAGTGGACTAGAAGAGAGAGACAGCAGAAGAGGGGATCGGGTCAGTTGAGTTCAGCTCCTGCATCAGGGAAGAAGTTTAAGGGTCCTCCTGCACAGAGTTCGGGTCAACCACATGGTCAGGGTCAGTCTCAGGGGCCCAGGCCACAGTTCACCCCTAGGAGAGGTCAGTCCACACCATCAGTGGGCAGCTCTCCAAGGATGAAGTTCAGGGGACCAGCCCCAACATCTTTTGCATGTCCACACTGTCAGAAATGGCACAAGGGGGAATGTTGGAGAGTAACTGGTGCCTGCTTGAGGTGTGGGTCAACAGAGCATCAGTTGAAGAACTGTCCACGCAGAACTACTACAGCTGCTCCAACACAAGCAGACAGACCTGCTCCTGCACCACCAAGGGGTAGAAGGTCTGGTAAATCTGTCGTGGGACCATCTCGCAGGCTCAGATCCGAGCCACAGAGAGGCCGATAATGCACCACCTGCCAGAAATTATGCCTTGAGAGCTCAGGAGGAGCAAGATGCCCCGGACGTCATCAGGGGTACGTTCTCCCTCTACAATACTCCTGTGCATGCATTGGTGGATCCAGGATCCACACATTCCTACATTTGCATCAACTTACCCGTAGAAAGGGGGATACTAGTAGGGGAGAGTGACCAAGACATTCTGGTCACTAATCCATTGGGCCACAGTGTAGTGGTGAATAAGGTATACAAAGGTTGCCCGTTAAGGATTCAAGGGTATGAATTCTTGGCAGACTTGATTGAGTTGCCTTTCCATGAGTTTGACGTGATTTTGGGAATGGACTGGTTGTCACGTCATCAGGCAATAGTTGATTGCAAATTGAAGAGAATTTCTTTGAAAACCCCTGAGGGTAATGAGATCACAGTTGTGGGGGAAAGGACAGATTTCTTGTCCAATGTCATCTCAGCCACAGTTGCAAGAAGAATGATGAGAAAAGGCTGTGAAGCCTACCTAGCACATGTGGTGGATACTAGGCAGGCTAAGCAAAACTTGAGTGACATACCCACAGTGAGAGACTTCCCAGAAGTATTTCCTGAAGAGTTGCCTGGTTTGCCACCAGAAAGGGAAGTCGAATTTGCTATTGAGACACTGCCGGGTACAGCACCCATTTCCATTGCTCCTTATAGGATGGCACCTACTGAATTGAGGGAGTTGAAAACTCAATTGCAAGAGTTGCTTGATAAGGGGTTTATACGCCCCAGTGTGTCACCATGGGGAGCTCCAGTGCTGTTTGTGAAAAAGAAGGATGGGACTTTGAGACTATGCATCGATTACCGGCAGTTGAATAAAGTGACTGTGAAGAACAAATATCCGTTGCCTAGAATTGATGATCTGTTTGATCAGTTGAAGGGAGCAGGAGTATTTTCTAAGATTGATCTCAGATCAGGGTATCATCAGTTGAGGGTGAAGGATGCAGATGTGCCAAAGACTGCATTCAGGACCCGGCATGGGCATTATGAGTTTCTGGTGATGCCCTTTGGCCTAACAAATGCACCAGCGGCATTTATGGACCTTATGAACCGTATCTTCCATCCATACCTGGATCGGTTCGTAGTGGTCTTTATTGATGATATTCTGGTGTACTCCAAGACTAGGGAAGAACATGATGAACATTTGAGGATTGTTCTGCAAACCCTGAAAGAAAAGAAGCTGTATGCTAAGTTGTCAAATGTGACTTTTGGCTGAATGAGATTGCATTCCTTGGACACATAGTGTCAGCTGATGGGATTAGGGTGGATCCCAAGAAAATAGAAGCAGTGATGGAATGGAAGCCTCCCAGAAACACAACTGAGGTCAGAAGCTTCTTGGGGCTAGCTAGGTATTACAGAAGATTTGTGAAGGGATTTTCCCTAATAGCTGCTCCAATGACCAAGTTGTTACACAAGAATGTCAGATTTGACTGGAATGACAAATGTCGCACAGCTTTGAGAGGTTGAAGGCTATGTTGACAGAGGCACCAGCAGCACACACAAGGTCGTGAAAGGACTTTGTGGTCCACAGTGATGCCTCTCATAATGGGTTAGGGTGTGTATTGATGCAAGAGGGGAAGGTGGTCGCCTATGCCTCCAGGCAGTTGAGGCCACATGAACAGAACTACCCTACCCATGATCTAAAGCTTGCAACAATTATCTTCGCACTGAAGATATGGAGGCACTATTTGTATGGTGAAAAGTGCTATATTTACACTGACCACAAAAGCCTGAAATATTTGCCAACCCAGAAGGAGCTCAACCTTAGACAGAGGCGATGGATTGAGTTCCAGAAGGAATATGACTGTGTAATTGACTACCATCCTGGGAAGGCAAATGTAGTTGCTGATGCTTTGAGCAGAAAGTCCATCACAGCTTTGAGATCATTGAATGCCCGTCTAACCTTGATTCGAGATGCAGCTATTTTGGTTGAGTTGCAAGTGAGGCCAAACCTGCTACAGTAGATACGGGATGGGCAAAAAGCAGATGAGAAGCTAATGGCTATTATGAGCAAAATCCCAAAGGGAAAAGCTGCTGACTATGAGGTGAAAGCAGACGGGTGTCTGCACTACAAAGGAAGATTGTGTGTACCAGATAACGGGGAATTGAAAGCCAGTATTCTAAAAGAGGCACACACTAGTGTATATGCTATGCACCTAGGAAGTACAAAGATGTATCATGATCTGAAGCTCCAATATTGGTGGCCTGGTATGAAGAAGGACATAGCTGACTACGTGACTAAATGCTTGACATGTCAGCAAGTCAAGGCAGAACATCAAGTTCCATCAGGTTTGCTACAGCCTATACGCATACCTGAATGGAAATGGGATCGGGTCACCATGGATTTTGTAAGTGGGCTACCTCTCACCTTGAAGAAACATGATGCAGCATGGGTGATAGTTGATAGATTGACGAAGTCAGCACACTTTCTGCCAGTTAGGACTGACTACTCACTAGAGAGGTTAGCATAATTGTATATTAGTGAGATAGTTAGACTGCATGGAATTCCACTTTCCATCATATCTGATCGAGACCCAAGGTTTACATCGAGATTTTGGAAGAAGTTACATGAGTCCTTGGGTACACAACTCCATTTCATCATAGCTTTCCATCCTCAGACGGATGGGCAATTTGAAAGAGTAATCCAGGTAAATAATTGAAACTAATAAAATTGATACAAATATTGAATTGAAATGATAACAATAACGTGAAATACTTGTCAGGTCCTTGAGGATATGCTGAGGAGTTGTGTCATTGAGTTTGAGGGAAGTTGGGATAAATACCTCCCACTGGCAGAATTTGCATACAACAATAGCTACCAAGCTAGCATCCAAATGGCCCCTTATGAAGCGCTGTATGGGAGAAAATGTAGAACTCCAGTGTGCTGGACTGAATTGGGCGAAGACAAACTGGTAGGGCCAGACCTGGTGAAACAGGCTGAGGAGAAGGTGAAATCAATCAAAGCCAACTTGAAGGTTGCCTCGCATGCATGTAAATCCTATGCCGACTTGAAGAGAAAAGAAATAGAATATGGGGTTGGCGACAAAGTGTTCCTCAAGGTGTCACCATGGAAGAAGGTGTTGAGGTTTGGAAGAAAAGGTAAGTTGAGCCCTAGGTTCATTGGCCCATATGAAGTCATTGAACGTGTGGGTCCAGTGGCCTATAGGCTAGCTTTACCACCAGAGCTGGACAAGATCCACAATGTGTTCCACGTGTCTATGCTCAGAATATACCGCTCAGATCCTTCACATGTCATCTCCAGAGAAGAAATTGAAATACAGCCAGATTTGACATACGAAGAAGAACCTCTACGGATCTTGGCTAAGGAAGTGAAAGAGTTGAGAAACAAGCAAATTCCATTGGTGAAAGTGCTTTGGAGGCACCACAACACCGAGGAGGCAACTTGGGAAAGTGAAGAGTCGATGAGGCAACAGTTCCCTCAACTGTTTGCATCAGGTAAATTTCGAGGACGAAATTTAAATTAGAGGGCAAGAGTTGTAACACCCTCCCGATAACCACTCCGTACATCCTACTGTTCCGGTGACCGGTGTTGGTCTGGACAGCTAGAATGTCCGGAAAAATATTTAAACTAAAGTCAGGAACCATAATTAACTCAAATATTAATAAGAAAAATTAGTAAAAATTTTAGAAGTAAAATACAACCAAGCAAAACGAGCAGGTGCCCAAGCGATGGGTAACCGGAGGGAAGTTGCGGTTCTCGCAACGAGGAGCCCTAGACCCAGGGAAAAAATTATAAAATAATTTTTGGGCCTCCAAAGAAGGGTTACTGAGGTTCCCACGGCATTAGAATGCCAAGAAAATACCTAGAAAAATTTTTCAATCGGTACAGCCGATTTTGACCCGTTAAGCCAAACGGAGGGCATTTTGGTCATTTCGCCTTCAGAGACGATTTTTGGCCGACTTGTCCAGTTAAGTAAATAAATCATATGACTTAAAATATAAATAAATATTGGTAAAAATTTAATTAGAAATGAGTTAAAGAATGAAGAAAGGAAAAGAAGAAAAGAAAATAGAAATTAATGGGATTTATGACATAGGATGACCTAATTAAAAAGTTTCCTACCACTTTAAATTTGACAAGTCAATTTATAAGAGATAAAAGGGACAAAAATAAACTAAAAATCAGCTCATCTTCCTTTTTCTTCATGTTGGCCAAACCTCCTCCCCTAGCCATCCTCCATTGATGAGCTTAGCAAGCTCATGAAGCCCTAAAAATTCCCACCATATTTCCTCAAGTTCTCAACACAAAAATTTATTCTAGAAGTTTACTAAGGTGTTTGGGAGCAAAAGGGAAAAGAGAAATCAAAGTTGGCAAGCTTGGAAACTCTTAAAGTTGAGGTTAGTGCTACACTTTTGTTCTCACTCTTTTAATTTTAGTTAAAACATCATTTTGAGCTAAGAGATTTTAAGAAATTGAAGTAAATTACATGTGTTAAGGGTACCTTCAAATTTCGGCAGCCCTATGGGAGATTGAGTTTGATTGTTTAATAAACTTAGAGTGGTTGGAAATCATGGTTAAGGTATTAATATGCATGGAGATTGAACTAAGTATGTTAATTAAGATTTATGAGTAATTAGTTTGGACATTAGAGTTTGGAAAGGTGAAATTATGACTTAGCTTAGGAAATTATTAGAGAACATTTTAATGGTCAATTAGTGACCATTTTAGGTAAGTTAACCATTAAATAGACTGAAAAATGATAGGGCAAAGTCAAGGTATAAACTGCCCTAGGACAACAGCATAGGGACTGAAAATTCAGTCCCTTTGCACTGCCATAACTTGGGCTGAGTTAGTCTAATTGGTGTTTGGCCAATTTGACATGAAACTAGGCTTATAATGGCACATTTTTGCTGAAGAAACCATGCTCAAAAGACCAAAGCAAGAGGACCAAAACTTGGCCCCAATCCGGATACCCTGCACTGAATTCTGCAGAATTGACCAAATGAACAGTAACTGTTCATTTGGCCATAACTCACTGTAGATTCGGTCAATTGGCCTGAAATTTTTACAGCAACAAGTTAAGACATAGACAAACAACTTTCATGAAGGAACCTACCCCAAATTATGGCCAGAACTCATCCAAACAAGTGGTTCCAGTCACTGTTCATGCACTGTAGATATGGTAATTTTCTGCAGAATGCACATCCGGACAGCTTGGGTTTTTGGGCCATATCTGGAGCTACAAAACTCCAAATGGAGTGATTCAAAAAAGGAAATTCAACTAGACAAAATAAGGAACAACTTTCATGTTTTACATTTCTTCAAATTCCAACAGTAACAGTGTCCAATAGAACAGTGAAGTTGACTCACCAAAACTGAAAATTCTGCTTGTGTTGAGTTACACTTTGGAATGGTATTAACACTTAATGCCAACAAGTTTTAAACACCAAATGTGGTATGTTGGGAGTGCCAAAGTCAATGTACACATTTTTATTCTAAAAGTCACCATTTTTGTTGACCAATGATGAATAGTGACACCAAAAATTTGAAATTCACAAGTTGAAGAATTTAAAAGTTTCAAATGCCCTAGTATACCTAACATGATTGGTTTGGATAGTTTGGCATGCCAATAGGGTTCAGTTAGCAGTACTGCACATGGAAAAAATGCCATTTTGTGATTTCATGGCTTTTAGCCATTCTGACTTTGCATTGAGACTTGGCCTTGTGCCTGAGATTATTTACAGCTTGATAGCTGTTCAGTTGCACACCGGGTGATGCATATGCAACCGATGGTGTGACGGCCCGAGGTACTAGATACCCAGTGCCAGTTTACCTGTTATCCAGTCCAGTCGTCTAGTGTAGGTTACTTGGGCAACCAAATGAATGAAAAGGAGCAATGTAGAAGAAATAAATGAATGGATATACAAATACATGACAAACAAAACATGTACATGCAATACATATTTATATCTGTTATTTCTTGTTATTTTATTATTGCACCACTAAGCATTATTGCTTAGCGCGTTGCTTTTGCCACGCGTAGGTACTGGAGATCCTGATCGTGAGCCCAGTAGACCACAGACTGGGTGAGTCCATCCTGCAGTTCTGCGCAGTGTCCGTGTCACCTCACTACCTGCAGTGCATTGGTAGGGCACTAGGTGTCATTTTGTCACTTTGATATTTTGTAGCAGATTTTTACTTTCTCATATGTATTTGAACTCATGTAATATATTTTGATGTTCATGTAAATAATGAAAGTTATGACTATGAATGCAAAAATTTGAGCATGTATTTATCGCTTGTATATGAGAAATGGATGTTTGAGAAATGAAAAGATTATTGAGAATTGAAATTGAGAAATATTGTTGAGATTTTGGAATTTTGGAGTTTGAGATGATGAAATACAAATATTGGAAGTGTTTTTAACAGGTTCCGAAGAACTGTTTTCTCCATTTTTAGCCGGTACTCTGCCGGATTTTCTTTAAAATCTTCGGAACCTCAAATGAATAATGCTTTTGATAAATGGTTTAAATAAATCATATTTCATAAATTAACTTCAAAAGCATGATATAAATGAATTGAGGAATATTAGAGTGTGCCAGTACATCGTGTAGCATTACTTACTCGGGTATACTGTACACGGGTACGGGGTGTCACAGAAATGGTATGGGCAACCAATACCAACAAATTTTGAATGTAAAATGTGGTATGTTGGGAGTATTAAAACCAATTTACCTATTGTCTATGCAAAAGTCAACATTTTGGTTGACTAATGAAGTGAATAGTAACACCAAAACTTGAAATTCAAAAATTTTAAAACTCAAAAGTGTAAAATGCCCTAGTATACCTAACAAGATTAGTTTGGATAGCTTGGCATGCCAATAGGGTTCTGTTAGCAGTACTGCATATGGCTTCATACCATTCTGTGTTTCATGGCTCCCATGCCATTCTGTGACATAATAGCCTTTGGCTATGTTATTTGAGTTGATATACTTGGGTTTTAACCCTGATAATTATTATAGCTTATAAGCTATTCTGTTGCACACCGGGAGACACAGTCTGACCGATGGTGTGATGGTCTGAGGTACTTAGTACCTAATGCTAGTTTACCCGTTTATCCAATTCAGTCAACTAGTATGGGTTACTCAGGCAATGATAATAAACCTTATCAAAATTTATGTGAATAATACTACAAATCATACTAAAAATTAAGTCTACCCAAAAATGAAATCATACATTCTGCATAATTATTTTATTCTATTTTATTTTATATTGTTACCACTAAGCAGAATTGCTTAGCGCATTATTTTTCCCATGCACAGGTACTGGAGACCTAGTTGGGGAGCCCAGCAGACATCAGACGGGGTGAGTCTTCAGAGCTGCAACCAGGATCCAGAGTAACCTCACATCTGCACTGCATATAGTAGGACATTAGGACTATAGGTGGCCCTTTTGTATTTTGCATTTTGTATTAGTTTGGATTGTAACTATAAACTCCTGTAATTATGTATTAATGTAAATAGATGAAATTTCATATTATTGAGGTTTTCTGCATTATGTATGTTGAAAAATGAAATGTTAACACTTTAAGATTGACTTGAATGTGTATAATGGAGTTTGGATTTGGATATTATTTTAGAAGTGTTTTTAAACAGGTTCAAAAGAACCGTTTTTCCAACTTACAGCCGGCACTCTACCAAATTTTTTATAAAATTTGCGGATAAATTCAGATTTATCAAAATTAAAAATAAATGAATTATAAAGGGATAAATTGTAATAGAAACATAAATTGGTGCTCCGGCACACTGAGTGGCATAACTTGCTCGGCTACACTGTAGACGGGTAAGGGGTGCCACATTTAGTGGTATCAGAGCTCAGGAGGAGCAAATGCCCCCGAATGTCATGAGGGGTATGTTTTCCCTCTACAGCACTTCTGTACATGCATTGGTGGATCCAGGATCCACTCATTCCTACATTTGCATCAAACTACCCATAGAGAGGGGAGTTCCAGTAGAGGAGAGTGATAAAGACATTCTGGTCACAAATCCACTAGGCCACAGTGTGGTAGTGAATAAAGTGTATAAAGGTTGCCGCTGAGGATTCAGGGGTATGAATTCTCGGCAGACCTAATTGAGTTGCCCTTCCACGAGTTTGACGTGATTTTGGGTATGGATTGGTTGTCATGTCATCAGGCAATAGTTGATTGCAAATTGAAGAGGATTTCTCTGAAAACTTCTGAGGGTAATGAGATTACTATTGTGGGTGAAAGGACAGATTTTCTGTCCAATGTTATATCAGCCACGGTTGCAAGAAGATTGATGAGAAAAGGCTGTGCAGCTTACCTAGCACACGTGGTTGATACTAGGCAAGCTAAGCCAAACCTTAGTGATATACCCATAGTGAGAGACTTCCCAGATGTATTTCCTGAAGAGTTGCCTGGTTTACCACCACAAAGGGAAGTCGAGTTTGCTATTGAGGTAATGCCGGGTACAGCACCCATTTCTATTGCTCCTTATAGGATGGCACCCACTGAATTAAGGGAGTTGAAAACTCAGTTGCAAGAGTTGCTTGATAAGGGGTTCATACGCCCCAGTGTGTCACCATGGGGAGCTCCGATGCTATTTGTGAAGAAGAGGGATGGAACCTTGAGATTGTGTATTGATTACCGGCAGTTGAATAAAGTAACTATGAAGAACAAATATCCATTGCCTAGAATCGACGATCTATTTGATCAGTTGAAAGGAGCCGGTGTATTTTCAAAAATTGATCTCATATTAGGGTATCATCAGTTGAGGGTAAAGGATGCAAATGTGTCAAAAACTGCATTCAGAAATCGGTATGGCCATTATGAATTTTTAGTGATGCTGTTTGGGTTAACAAATGCACCAGTAGCATTTATGGACCTTATGAACCGTATCTTCCATCCATACTTAGATCGGTTTGTAGTGGTCTTTATTGATGATATTCTGGTGTATTCCAAGACTAGGGAAGAACATGATGAACATTTGAGGATTATTCTGCAAACCCTGCGAGAAAAGAAGCTGTATGCTAAGTTGTCCAAGTGTGACTTCTGGATGAGTGAAATCTCCTTTCTTGGACACATAGTATTAGCAGAGGGGATTAGAGTGGATCCCAAAAAGATAAAAGCAGTGATGGAATGGAAGCCCCCCAGAAATACAACTGAGGTCAGAAGTTTCTTGGGGCTAGCTGGGTATTGCAGAAGATTTGTGAAGGGGTTTTCTCTTATAGCTGCTCCAGTGACCAAGTTGTTGCATAAGAATGTAAAATTTAGCTGGAATGATAAGTGCCAAGCCAGTTTTGAGAGACTGAAGGCTATGTTGACAGAAGCACTAGTGTTAACACAGCCAGTGTCGGGAAAAGACTTTGTGGTCTACAGTGATTCCTCGCATAATGGGCTAGGGTGTGTGTTAATGCAAGAGGGGAAAGTGATAGCCTATGCTTCCAGGCAGTTAAGGCCACATGAACAAAACTACCCTATCATGACCTAGAGTTAGCAGCAATTATCTTCATACTGAAGATATGGAGGCATTATTTATATGGTGAAAAATGCTACATCTATATAGACCACAAGAGCCTAAAATATTTGCCAACCCAGAGGAAGCTCAATCTTAGACAGAGGTGATGGATTGAGTTCCTAAAGGACTATGATTGTGTGATAGATTATCATCCTGGGAAGGCAAATGTAGTTGTTGATGCTTTGAGCAGGAAGTCCATCACAGCTTTAAGATCACTAAATGCCTGTCTGTCCTTAGCTCAAGATGGAGCTATTTTGGCTGAGTTGCAAATGAGGCCAACCCTGCTACAGCAGATACAAGATGGGCAGAGGGCAGATGAAAAATTAATGGCTATTGTGGGCAAAATTCTAGAGGGAAAGGAAAATGAATATGAGGTGAAAGCAGATGGGTGTCTGTACTACAGAGAAGAGTGTGTGTACCAGATGATGGGGAACTGAAGACTAGTATTCTGAAAGAAGCACACACTAGTGTTTATGCTATGCACCCGGGAAGCATGAAAATGTATAATGATTTGAAGCCTCATTATTGGTGGCCTGGTATAAAGAGGGATATAGCTGACTATGTGACTAAGTGTTTGACATGTCAGCAAGTTAAAGCAAAACATCAAGTTCCATCAGGTTGCTACAGCCTATAAGCATACCTGAATGGAAATGAGACAGAGTCACTATAGATTTTGTTAGTAGTTTACCTCTCACTCAAAGGAAGCATGATGCAGTGTGGGTGATAGTGGATAGATTAACGAAGTTAGCACATTTTCTGCCAGTTAGGACTGACTACTCACTGGAGAAGCTAGCCGAATTGTATATCAGTGAGATAGTTAGACTGCATGGAATCCCACTTTCCATCATATCTGACCGAGACCCAAGGTTTACATCGAGATTCTGGAAAAAGTTGTAAGAAGCCTTGGGCACACAACTCCATTTTAGCACGGCTTTTCATCCCAGACGGATGGACAGTAAGAACGAGTAATTTAGGTAAACCTAAGAACTAATTGAATTTTTATAGTTAATAAATTGAAATGATAAACAATGTGAATTATGTGATAAATCCTGGAAGATATGCTAAGGAGTTGTGTCATTTAGTTTGAGGGGAGTTGGGATAAATACCTTCCACTAGCAGAATTCACATATAACAATAGCTACCAAGCTAGCATTCAAATGGCTCCGTATGAAGCACTGTATGGGAGGAAATGTAGAACCCCAGTGTGTTGGACTGAATTGGGTGAAGATAAGCTGGTAGGACCAGACCTGGTGAAACAGATTGAGGAAAAAGTGAAGATAATCAAAGCTAACCTGAAGAGAAAAGAGATAGAGTATGCAGTTGGCGATAAAGTGTTTCTCAAAGTCTCACCGTGGAAGAAAGTACTGAGGTTTGGGAGAAAGGGTAAGTTAAGCCCTAGGTTCATTGGCCCATATGAAGTCATTGAGCATGTGGGACCAGTGGCCTATCGACTAGCTTTACCGCCAAAACTGGATAAAATTCATAATGTATTCCATATTTCCATGCTGAGAAGATATCGCTCAGACCCTTTACATGTCATTTCCATGGAAGAGATTGAAATCCAACTGGACTTGACATATACAGAGGAACCTATTCAGATCCTAGCTCGAGAAGTGAAGGAACTAATAAATAAACAAATTCCACTGGTGAAAGTGCTTTGGAGGCACCACAACACTGAAGAGGCAACTTGGGAAAGTGAAGAGATAATGAGGCAACAGTTTCCTCAACTGTTTGCATCAGGTAAATTTCGAAGATGAAATTTTTATTAGAGGGGAAGAGTTGTAACATCCTCATTTTAGCTAGTCTGTACAGTCTACTATTTCAGTGACCAGTGTCGGTCTGAACAGCTAGAACGTTCGGAAAAATATTTAAACTAAGTGAGGAACCAAAAATTTACTCAAATATTAATAAGAAAAAAAATTTTAGGAAAAATTATAAAATAATTCTTGGGACTCCAGAGAAGGGTCATTGAGGTTCTTATGGCATTAGAATGCCAATAAAATACTTAGAAAAATTTTTCAATCGGTACAGATAATTTTAACCCGTTAAGCCAAACGGAGGGCATTTTGGTCATTTCGTCTTCAGAGATGATTTTTGGGCCAACTTGTCCAGTTAAATAAATAATTTATATAACATAAAATATA
The DNA here is from genome assembly GCF_030052815.1 of Hevea brasiliensis. Taxonomy (NCBI): domain Eukaryota; kingdom Viridiplantae; phylum Streptophyta; class Magnoliopsida; order Malpighiales; family Euphorbiaceae; genus Hevea; species Hevea brasiliensis. The sequence goes on along the minus strand of NC_079500.1, from coordinate 66,297,870 downwards.
AATAAATATTGTCAAAAATTTAATTGCAATTAAATAGACAAGAAATAGAGAGAAAAATGAAAGAAAATGGATTTATGACATCATCATGATGTCATTAAAACTTTCCTACCCAATCTAACATTGACACATAGCATAACTCTATTTAAAAAGAGATAGAATGGGCTTGAAAAGGAAACAAAAATCAGAACCCCTCTCTCCTTCTTCTTCATGCCGCCACCTTCCACCCTAGTCACCCATTAGCAAGCTTTTGAAAGCTTGATTTCCCCCACTTTTACCCAACTAAACCCTAACCTAGCAACACAAAAACTTACTCTCACACCTTAGTGATTCTTTTGGGAGCAAAAAGAAGAGGAAAACAAGAGCTTTAGCGAGTGGGAAAATCTCACTCCTTTGAGATTAGTGACCTAACCATGGATTTTATTTTAAATTCATGTTAAGGACTTTGAATGAGTGTAAATTTCAAAGGAAATTTGTTAAAAACCACTTGTATGCTATTCCATATTTTTTGGCAGCCATGGTTAGGGTTTGATTGTGTTGATCTTAATGAAGTTAAAAGACCATCATGGCATTCCACAATATGTACTCACTAAGTGGATTGATGAAATGCAAGTTAAATGCATGATTTGAGATGTTAGGGTTAGGGTTTGGGTATAAAATGAGACTTTGATCATGTAATGATGAAAGTGATTTTTAGTGGTCAATTAGTGACCATTTGGTTATGTGTAAACAAGAAATGAGGTGGTTTGATTAGTGGGAATTGCAGTTGGTGTGGCTGCCCATGGTGACCTGTAGAATTAGACATGAGTCCAGCAGGTTTGGGCAGTCATAACTTGAATTGTAGAGGTTCAATTGGTGAAAGGCTAATTGGACATAAAACTAGACACATAATGGCATAACTTTGGTGAAGAAACTATGCCCATAAAACCAAACCAAGTGGACCAAAAGCTTGCCCTAATCCGGGTGACCTATAGTTTGTTTATGCAAAATGACCAAATGAATAGTGTTTGGTCATTTGGCCATAACTCAAGGTAAATTGGTCCAATTGACCTGCAATTTTACCAGCAACAAGATAAGATATAGACCAACAACTTTCATTAAGAAATCTAACCCAAATTATGACCAGAACCTATCCAACAAGTGAGTTGTAGTCACTGTTCACTGCAATGTAGATATGGTCAGTCCAGAAAAATTTCAATCCAGCCAATTGTGGTTTTTGGACCGTAAATTGAGCTACAAAACTCCAAATGGAGTGAATCAAAAAAAGGAAATTCAGCTAGACAAAATAAGGAACAACTTTCATGTTGATCATTTTGCCAAATTCCCACTGCAAAAATGACCAATGGAACAGTAAAAATGAAGCATGAAAACTAAAAATTCTTCTCAATTAGCATCAAGCTTAGAAATGGTATGGGCAACCAATACCAACAAATTTTGAATGTAAAATGTGGTATGTTGGGAGTATTAAAACCAATGTACATATTGTCTATGCAAAAGTCAACATTTTGGTTGACTAATAAAGTGAATAGTAACACCAAAACTTGAAATTCAAAAATTGTAAAACTCAAAAGTGTAAAATGCTCTAGTATACCTAACAAGATTGGTTTGGATAGCTTGGCATGCCAATAGGGTTCTGTTAGCAGTACTGCATATGGCTTTATGCCATTCTGTGTTTTATGGCTCTCATGCCATTTTGTGACATAATAGCCTTTGGCTATGTTATTTGAGTTGATATACTTGGGTTTTAACCCTGATAATTATTACAGCTTATAAGTTATTCTGTTGCACACCGGGAGACACAGTGTGATCGATGGTGTGATGGTCTGAGGTACTTAGTACCCAGTGCCAGTTTACCCGTTTATCCAGTTCAGTAAACTAGTATGGGTTACTCGGAAAATGATAATAAACCTTATCAAATTTTAAGTGAATAATACTAAAAATAATACTAGAAATTAAGTCTACCCAAAAATGAAATCATACATTCTGCATAATTATTTTATTCTATTTTATTTTATATTGTCACCACTAAGCAGAATTGCTTAGCGCGTCGCTTTTGCCACGCGCAGGTACTGGAGACCTAGTTGGAGAGCCCAGTAGACATCAGACGGGGTGAGTCTTCAGAGCTGCATCCGGGGTCCAAAGTAACCTCACATCTGCACTGCATATGGTAAGACATTAGGACTATAGGTGGCCCTTTTGTATTTTGCATTTTGTATTAGTTTGGATTGTAACTATAAACTCCTGTAATTATGTATTAATGTAAATTTATGAAATTTCATATTATTGAGGTTTTCTGCATTATGTATGTTGAAAAATGAAATGTTGAGACTTTGAGCTTGACTTGAATGTGTATAATGGAGTTTGGATCTGGATATTATTTTAGAAGTGTTTTTAAATAGGTTCAGAAGAATCGTTTTTCCAACTTATAGCTGGCACTCTGCTGGATTTTCTCTAAAATTTGCGGATAAATTCAGATTTATCAAAATTGAAAATAAATGAATTATAAAGGGATAAATTGTAATAGAAACATAAATTGGTGCTCCGACACAATGAGTGGCATAACTTGCTCGGCTACACTGTAGATGGGTAAGGGATGTCACATTTTTACTATGTATATGATTATTTCTTTGATAAGTACAACTGCTCAAGAGTCTTTAATTGATACATATGACATATTTACATCATGAATATGCACTAACGGTGGTCAACCTCCTTGTGTTTGATCTCAGAAAGTAGAAATTTTGGGAAAACAGAATGGAAGAAGGAGATCATTCCGTGGAACAATCTGTTGAGGCTGAGGTTCAAGGGGAAGCCCCAGCACTCCAGAACGTGAGTGGGTCAGCCACTCCAGCTCTTATTCCAACACCGCAGTTTCCTGATCAGTTTGCACAACAGATGGCTGCGTTTTTCCAATAAATGGCGGGAAATGTGCCACCCCAAGCTCAGATGCAAGCATCTATAGCACAACCACACTCCTCAGCTTGACAATATGAAAAATTGATGAAATTTAGGGCCACTGAGTTTAAGGGCACTATGGATCCACTGGAGGCAGAAGAGTGGTTAGAGCGAATGGAATGGGGTTTCAGGAAGCTGTAGTGTGCAGAAGAGTTGAAGTTCGAGTATTCTGTTTCTTTGTTGCAAGGGGATGCGTATGAATGGTGGAAGACCATCCCCCACAGCCTGGTAGAACCTCCCGTCCTTACTTGGTCAGACTTTTTGAGGGAGTTTCGATATAAGTGGGTCCCCAATGCATATATGGATATGAAGTTACAAGAATTCTTGAGTTTGAAACAAGGGGACAGAACCATAGCAGAATATGAGAGACTTCTCTCGACTGAGCCACTACATTGAAAGCTTAGTCTCCACCCCCTAAGCTAGATGTAAGAGGTTTGAGGCCGGGTTAAGGCCGAATCTGAGAATGCAAGTTGTGGATTTCCGACATCAGAATTTCTCTGAGTTGATCACACAGGCCCTGGAACTGGAAAGGATAGAATCAGAAAGGGCAGTGAAGAAGGGTACACAAGAGAAAGAGAATACTGAAAAGACTACTAGTCAAGCACCTGAAAGTGGTTCAGGGAAGAGGAAACAGTCTGGGGGATCTAGCTCTCTCAGATCTGGCAGAGGCAGATTTTCTGGCCAAAGACTACCTTGGTCTGGTCAGCAGGCCCAACAAGCTTCTCGAGGATCTTTATCAGTCTGGTAGTGTGAGACTTGTGGTAGAACACACGGTGGGGTTTGTTTCAAGGCCATAGGTGCATGTTTTAACTGTGGAGAGAGTGGACATTTTGCTAAGGATTGTACTAGTCCGCATCGATTTGGACCTTCTACTACATCTGAAGGATCAGCCCAAGTCTCTGCACCTAGAGGGTCACAATCAGTTGCTAGAGGTAGAGGCAGAGGTAGGGGTCTTGGTAACACTCCTGGAAGTCAAAGCACTGTTAACCAGCTAGTACCCAGTGGTGCACCAGTCAGAGTGTATAACATGCGTTAGAGGGAGGAGGTTAAAACATCAGACGTAGTAGCTGGTATTTTCTCCATCCTTGACCAAGATGTATATGTGTTATTTGATCTTGGCTCCACACATTCGTATGTTAGTACTAGTGTGATGTGTTCTACTACTATTCAGTGTGTACCAATGGACTATGATGTGCTAGTAACTAGTCCATTAGGCCAGCAGGTTAGGGTAAATAAATTATATAGGGATTCTCCTTTGGTGATCCAAGGACACACTTTTTCTGTCTGATTTAATTGAAATGCCCTTCAGAGATTATAACATTATCTTGGGCATGGATTGGTTAGCCAGGCATCATGCGATGATTGACTGTAGACTGAAGACAGTCACTTTTGGTCTCCCTCAGTATGGTGATGTAGTAATACATGGGGAGAGGTAGTTATTGCCTTCAAACATCATTTCAGCTGCACTGGCCAGAAAAATGATTAGGAAGGGGTGTGAGGCGTACTTGGCACATGTGATAGACACCCAAGTGGGTAATCCAGCATTGAGGGACATCCTCACAGTATGTGACTTTCCGGATGTGTTTTTTGATGAATTGCCAAGATTACCTCCAGAAATAGAAGTGCAGTTTGAGATTGATGTTATGCCTGGTGTGGACCCATTCTCCATAATGCCATATAGAATGGCACCAGCAAAACTAAAAGAATTGAAAGTGCAGTTGCAAGAGCTGCTTGACAAGGGCTTTATCCGCCCTTATGTGTCACCTTGGGGAGCGCCAGTGTTGTTTGTAAAGAAGAAAGATGGCACTCTCCGGTTATGCATTGACTATCGGCAGTTGAATAAGGTGACAATAAAGAACAGATACCTATTGCCCCTCATTAATGACTTGTTTGATCAGTTGAGGGGTGCAGCTATGTTCTCCAAAATTAACCTGAGATCAGGTTATTATCAGTTGAAAGTACAAGAGGAGAGTATTTCTAAAACTGCCTTTAGAACCCGTTACGGCCATTATGAGTTTTTGGTTATGCCATTCAGGTTAACTAATGCTCCAGCTGCTTTTATGGATCTGATGAACACTATCTTCAGACCATACCTCGAGCAGTTCGTGGTTGTGTTTATAGATGATATATTGGTTTACTCGAGGAGTGCAAAAGAGTATGATAGACATCTGCGGATTGTACTACAAACTTTGAGGGAGAAACAACTATATGCCAAATTGTCGAAATGTGAATTTTGGCTGAAGGAGATATCCTTTTTGGGACACATAGTATCAGTAGAGGGTATTAAGGTAGATCCTAGCAAGATAGAAGCTGTCCTTAATTGGAAGCCACCCAGAAATATCAAAAAGATTCATAGTTTTCTGGGTTTAGTTGATACTACCGTCGATTTATGAAGGGATTCTCCATGTTAGCATCTTCATTGACCAAGCTGCTTAGGAAAGATGTGAAATTTCAGTGGACGGACAAATGCCAGCAGAGTTTCAATAAATTGAAGAAATGTTTGACTGAGTCTCCAGTCCTGACTTTACCTACACCGGGTAAAGAATATACAGTTTACAGCGATGCTTCTCACAATGGGTTAGGTTGTGTGTTGATGCAAGATCGGAATGTCATTGCCTATGCATCACGCCAGCTAAAACCACATGAGAGGAATTATCCGACACATGACTTGGAGCTTATAGCCATTGTGTTCGCTCTTAAGATCTGGAGACATTATTTGTGTGGGGAGAAGTGTTACATCTACACAGATCATAAGAGTTTGAAGTATTTGGGCACCCAGAAAGAGTTGAATTTGAGATAGAGGAGATGGTTAGAGTTGATAAAAGACTATGATTGTCCGATAGACTATCAGCTAGGGAAAGCTAATGTGGTGGCTGACGCCTTAAGTCGCAAGACTATGGCAAGTCTACAGGTTACTCCTTTGTCTATGGTACATGAGTTGAGATCATTACATGCCAGCTTAGAGATTAATGATGAGGGGCAAATAGTAATTGCATGGCATGTACAGCCAATGTTGATTGATCAGATCAGAATGGCTACTCAAAATGATCAGAAGTATTAGAAGCTGTTGGAAGAAGTCTAGCAAGGCAAGAAACCAGAATTCTCAAAAAGAGATGATGGTCTATTGCTATACCAGGGCAGAATGTGTGTTCCTAATGATATTGATTTGAGGCAGATCATTTTGAAGGAAGCACACGAGTCTCCTTTTGCCATGCACCCTGATGGTACAAAAATATATAGAGGGCTAAAGGAGCATTACTGGTGGATAGGTATGAAAAAAGATGTTGCAGAATTTGTTTTCAAATGCCTAACTTGTCAGCAAGTGAAGGCAGAGCATTAAGTACCAACTGGATTATTACATCCACTACCAGTGCCAGAATGGAAATGGGAGAGAATAACTATGGATTTTGTGATGGGACTTCCGAGGACACAGAAGAGTCATGATGCAGTTTGGGTCATTGTTGACAGACTGACTAAGTCTGCTCATTTTCTGCCAGTTCGGATGGACTACAGTTTAGAAAGATTGGCCAAGTTGTATATAGATGAGATTGTGAGACTGCATGGAGTGCCAGTATCCATCGTATCTGAGAGAGATCCTAGGTTCACTTCTAGATTTTGGGGTAGTCTTCAGAGAGCCCTAGGAACTAGATTGAACTTCAGTACGACATTCCACCCACAGACCGATGGCCAGTCTGAGAGGGTAATTCAGATTTTGGAAGACATGTTACGGGCTTGTGTGATTGAGTTTGAGGGTAGTTGGGACACACACATGTCTTTGATTGAGTTTGCTTACAACAACAGCTACCAATCAAGCATTGGGATGCCTCCATATGAGGCTTTGTATGGCAAAAAATGCAGAACTCCCCTGTGTTGGGATGATGTAGGTGAAAGGAAGATGATTGGGCCTGAAATTGTTCAGCAGACAGAGGAGAAGATCAGATTGATCAGAGATCGCCTTAAGACTGCATCAGACTGTTAGAAGTCCTATGTTGATTTGAAGAGAAGGGATATTGAATATGCAGTGGGTGACAAAGTATTCCTCAAGGTTTTCCCTTGGAAGAGGATTATAAGATTCGGCAGAAAGGGGAAACTGAGTCCTCGCTTCATTGGGCCATATGAGGTTCTGGAAGAGTGGGTCCTTTGGTATATCGGTTGGCACTACCTCTAGAGTTAGAGAAGATACATAATGTCTTTCATATGTCTATGTTGAGGAGGTACCGATCAGACCCATCTCATGTACTATCAGTGGAAGAAATTGAAGTGAATCCAGACCTCACTTATGAAAAAGAACCTATAGAGATTTTGGCTTATGAGGTGAAACAGCTACGGAACAAGCAGATACCGTTGGTAAAAGTGCTGTGGAACTATCATTCGGGGTAAGAAGCTACTTTGGAATGAGATGGGGAGATAAGAAGACAGCACCCATAGCTATTGAGAGATTGATACCAGGTAAAATTTCAAGATAAAATTTATTTTAAGGCGGGGAGAATTGTAATACCCCTATTTGCATAGCCTGGTACATTTCGCAATTCCGGTGATCAGTGTTGGTTTGGATAATTAAGGGGATTAGAACCACACTTAAGACAACTAGATAAGCTATAAACACAAATAATTAGTAATTGCCAATTAGTTAAGTATAAATAAGAAAAACATAGCATAAGAAGTTAAACGAGCCGAGAGTCACAGCGATGGGTGACCTTCTGGGGAAGGACAGCGAAGTCAATTTAAACTCAAATTTTGAACCGTAAAATATGATGCCGCGGTCCTTAGGACCATTACGAACACAGTGGAAAAGAGAAAATTACGAAAAAGAATTGCTAATTCAGTCAAATAATTAGGTCAGTGAGCCAGAAGAAACATTGAATTATTTGCAAATCGGGTTGAACAGGCGAGGGGCAATTTGGTCAATTAACCCCAAGAGCTGACTCCTGACCTAACTGTCAAATAAAATTGGAGAAAAGAAAATTAAATTAAAGAACTAGGGAAAAATAAATAAAAAAAAGAAGAAAAAAAGAAAAGTTGAAATGAGTGACATCATGCATGACATCATGCATGATGTCATAAACACTAATATAATTAAAACTTAAATTTTGAATAATTATGGTCTTCCATAAGACTAAAAACATAAAAGAAAAGAAAAAAAAAACCCTCATCTCTTCTTCCTTGCCGCCCTCACTCTCTTTCACCCTCTCCCTCTCAAAATTTCCATTAAAGCTCATTTTAAGCTTGAAGAAACCAAACCTTAGCCACAAAAATTGTAAATCCCTTAATTAAACTTGGTCTTTTAGTCTTGAAAAGAAGTTTGAGCAAGAAAGAAAGAAGAAAGGAAGGAGTTAAAGAGGAAAAAAATTCTGCAATTCAAGGTTAGTGACTTCACTTTAAGTTTTTTAGTTTAATTTAAGTATTTATAGCTTGAAGAACTTGGAAATATGCTTAAATTGAAAAGAAATTAATTGTTGAAGAATTAGAGGAAAATTCAATCAGCTAGGGTTTGATGTGTGTGCATGAATTTGATTGAATTCAAAGTGAAGGTAAGCTTGCATGAGTATAGAAGTAATGCTAGTATGCTTGAAATTAGTTAAATGCATCAAATAGGTGAACTAGGGTTTTGGCATCTAGGGTTTTAGAGACAAAAATGTGGGAATGTGTTAAATGGTGTGTTGGACTTGGTTTGAGGTGACAAATGGCCATTTGTGACCAATTGGAGTATGTTAGAAGTGTTGGAACCAATTGCAAATTCGGATTGTTTAAGGTAATGTTGCAGGCAGCAGGACCAAGGTCCATTTGAGGGACCAAAAATGAAAATTTACAAGTTCAATTGGTATGAGACCAATTGAGAATGAAAATAGACACAAAATGGAACATTTTTCATTTAGGAATCATGCCCAAAAAGTGACCATAGCCTAGTGAACAAATTGACCAAATCTGGATATATGCAGTTTGACCTGTACAAAAATGACCAAATGAACAGTATTTGTTCATTTGGCCATAACTTGGGCTAAGCAGGTCTAAATGACCTGAAATTTTACCAGTCGACAGCTGAGATATAGACCAATAACTTTCATGCAGAATACCAATCCAAATTATGCCATTAACTAAGTCATTTGGCCACCCAAATTTGGTGACCTAAAACTACTAGAACCAGAATTTGCCCAAAATCTGGGTTAAGTCCAATCCGGCAGCCATGATTCAAATAGCTATAACTTGAGCTACAAAACTCCAAATGGAGTGATTCAAAAAGAAGCATAAATTTAAGACAATAGGGAACATTTTCTATGAAGAAAGGTTTGCCGAATTCTAACAGAAAAATGACCAATGGAACAGTGCAACCTAAGACACCAAAACTGAAAATTTACAATTTCGCCTAAAAGACCTAAGTTTTGAGGAAATGACCAAAACCAATAAGTTTGGTAACCAAAATGTGGTATGTGGGTGAAGTTGGAGTTCCCATACCTATTAAGCCTTAGAAAGTCAACAAATTGACTTGAATAGTATCATAAATAGTAACCTCAACATGAAATTTGCAAGAATGTAAGTTTAAACATATTAGAATTAATCATTGGAATTGTTATGAAGTAAAGATACTGAGACACTATAAATTTTGTGTTTCAGCTGAAAAAGACTTGGAAGATTTGAGTGACTGAGTTAAGGCCTAGAGGCTACTCACGTCAGGTTTGTGCACAATAAACCCTATTTAAGCATTTTATCCTTGAAAAATTGATTTAGTACGCATTATGAGTTGAAGAACTTTTGTGTTGCCACTTTGTGATGAAATTGTAACTTTGGAAATTGATTTGAGTTTTGTATGCAATATTTGAATAAAATGTTTGAAAAGGATTTTTGATTCACACTCAGTATGACAGTGCCTTATTATTCCTTCCCGAATTATGGGGTTGAGATTGATTATTTTTCTCCCTCTCTAGGTTGCCAGTTGAGGTTGTAGATCGGATGAGTACTCATTAGCTAGCTAGCCACCTCCCTCATTGATTTCGATTAGTGGGGTTATAGAATGCTTTGTCGTGGTGTAAAACATGACATTGATCGAAAATTTTGTGTCATGGCTTAAGTTGTGTATGAATTGACAACACTGTGTTTATTAAATTATTTGACCCAAAAATTTTGCTATAATGTGTTTTGATAATTGGTGAAATGTAATTGTGCAACATTTAAATTATGTTTTATCAATGAATGATTTATGTATTGTATTTTAAATTTTTATTGTGCACCACTGAATATTTTTATACTCAGCGATAGCTTGTTTTGCTGTCACAGATAAAGGTAAGGAAAAAGCAGCAGAGTGAGTTGCTGGATTGGCAAGAACTTCTTGATCACTTTTGTATGGGTATTTATTTATACCCTTATAATTATTTGATGTAAACATTTTAATGTTGTATGTATCAATGTAAAGTTGAGCAGTTGTATAATAAATTGTAATAATATTATTTTTTGTATTTAATATCTATAAATTAAACTTGTGAATGTAAATTAGCTTTATTGAATGAAATGATAAAATGTTTTGAGATAACAAACTGGGATTAAATTATGGAATTATTTTGAAGTGGAATTGACTGGAGTTATGTTGAATTGAGATTATTTGGAGGTTGGGAGTTGTGGAAAAATTTATTGGAAGTGTTTTTACAGGTTTTTTAAGAACTGTTTTCTCCAAATACAGACGATACTCTGCCGAAATTTTTATAAAATTTGCGAATAAAATGGATAAAATTTTTTACTAATTTTGAGACTTCAATTAAATGTTTTTAATTCCTACCAAAATGCTCACCACTTTCAAAATGTAAGAAAATGGTTTCAAAATCCCTTAGTGTACTTAATGAATTATCGGTAGGTGAAGTTCAGTAGTTCATTAGGTATTCTACGGGATCATGTTATGCCTTACAGAGGGGTAAGGTGTGACACTCACACTTATACCTAAATCACAGAGTGCTTTGTCTATTTTCATGTTGCTAATAAGACAAGGTAGGGAGAAGCTTCCTGGATCCTTAAGCTTTGATGGCAGTTTGTTTTGCAATATGGCATTATATTCCTCTGTAAGAGCAACAGTCTCATAATCTTCCAACCTTCTCTTATTTGAAAGAATCTCTTTAAGGAACTTAGCATAGGATGGCATCCGAGAAAGTGCTTCTGTGAAGGGAATGTTAATGTAGAGTTTCTGTAAAACTTCTAAAAACTTTCCAAACTATTTATCTTGTTTAGCCTTCTGGAATCTCTGGGGAAAAAGGTAGAGGAGGTTCATATGGCTCTGGTAACTTCTTCTTTTTCTTTGTTTCCTCTTCTTGTTCCTTTTTAGCTTCTTCCTCCTTCTCTTCTATTTGGTTATCAGATTCATCAAAGGTTTTCTTAGTTGATTTTTCCTCTGATAGTTATTTTTCTAATGTCCTGCCGCTCCTCAAGGTAATACCTTACAGTGTGCTCTTTGGGGTTCATCTCTGGTTGACTTAGCAATTTACTAGTAGCCTTGCTTTAAGAACTTGCCTGTTGAGCAATTTGATTTTGAAGCATCTTATTGTGGGTGGCTAGTTAGTCCATTCTGGAAGCTAACTACTATATCATTTCATTCTGCTATTATTGGGCTGCTAGGAAGCCTTCCATCATAGATTCCATAGTCAATTTAGGTTCAGACTGTTAAGGTTGAAGAGGTGGTGGTGGCTGTGCAAGGCTTTGTTCTTTGTTTTGAAAACCTGGAGGTACTGGTGGTCTGTATCCTTGTTGCTTGTTCATGGGCTGATTTTACAAGTTGGGCCATGAGAAGTTAGGGTGGTTTCTCCATCCATGTAACATCTTCACTTTACGTAGTCCGTATGTTCCACTGTTCCGACAGCTAATGTCTGCCTCGGAAAGTCGGAATATCTAGAACTACACTTAATTGACAGTGTGGAAGTATAAAATAATGAAATATGTGATGAGAAAAATTAAGAAAAAATAAAAGAGAAAAAATGTGACTAAGTTAAACGAGCCGAACCCATAGCGATGGGTGACCGCACTGGGAAGTTACGATGAGGACCGCTGACTAGCCCTGGACGGCAGGAAACTTGGGGAAATATTTTCGAAACATAATTAAAGGTCTAATGAGGTGTAATTGACATTGAAAATGTTAAAGAAAAATTAATAAGTTAGTATAAAGGAAAAATGAAAATTAAAGAAATCGGCTGTACAAGGAGTAAATCGGTAGCACCGAAAAATTCAAAATACAACCCGAAGAGGGGTATTTTGGTCAATTGACACCTACAGTTGACTTTTGACCTAAATGTCCATTAAAAATAAGTGGTATTAAATTTTTGGAACTCCATGAAAAATGAAATTAAAAATGAAGTGCAATTAAAAGTGAAATGGGGGATTAGTTTGCAAATATTGAAACCTTAGATTAAACTAATGTTTAATTATTATTAGTGGACAATTAGTGGACCTTAGTGGGGGTATAAAAACCCATAAGTGGACAGCAATGACTACTTTAACATTAATTTTCTTCATTTTACCATCCATGGTCGAATGGTCCTTCTTCTTAAATCATGGCTGACCACATGCAAGAGCTTCAATCCTCATCTTCAAGCCATGGTTCTTGTAACTCACTTCATTAAAAATGGTCCACACACCTTGGGCAGATTATGGGGAACAAAAAGGAAGAGTTTTGATGAAGTTTAGCAAGCTCCAAATAAAGTTTAGTGCTAGTTTTTCTTCCCTTACTTAATTAAAGTTTGTATTGAGGTTATGGTGAGTAGTTTGGTTAAAAATTTAAGGAATTGAGTGAGTATTTGGTGTGTGAAATTCTTGGCAGCCATGAAAAGGGAAGGTAAGAGAATTATTCTTATATGTAATTGATGGTATTTGATGGGAATTAGTGTGGATTAAAGTAATTTGTGATGCTAGCAAGTTAATCTCATGTGTAACTTGTGATTGAGCTTTTGAAATGAGGATTTGTATTGTTGCTTCATTTTGGGCATCCATGAGAACATCGGAGATTAATTATCTCATGAATTTAATTGATGTTTTAGGATGTTGATAAGTAAGCAAATGAGGGTTACACTTGGAGTGATGAAAATACTTGTGCTAGAAATTGATTGAATGTGAATTGTTGAATAAGAACATTTGAATTAAGGATTTAAAAGTGGGACTTTGATGTTTTAGTAAACTGCCATATTGGGTAGCCTTAAATATCATGAATTTATGTGTGAGTTTATGAAATTTATTAATGAAAGATGATGGTGTTGAATGGTGGTTAGTTTGCGTAATTGCCATGGAAGTGTATGTGTGATATGTGTGTTGTTGTACATTGAATTTGGGTTGAAGTAAATGTTAAACATTAATGGTGTATTGTGCGCATTGAGCACTTGAGTGTTTTGCCCAAAATGCTTGCTAGAATTGTGTACAATATATATAGAAGTTTCATGATTAAATGTTGAGGTATTGGGAGGAGGAGGATTGTCAAAAATGGAAGTGTAATGTTCAAATGCAACTTGTGTATTTTAGCAGCACCTAAATTAGGTCATAAGTGCAAAACTGTGAACCCAATTGGTATGAGGAAAATGGGGGGTGAAACTAGACACCAAATAAGCCAACTTTCATGCAGAAATGTTGTCAAAATTCTGTCTAGAAACTGACCTTAAAAATGACCAAATCCAGAATGGCAACCTTGCAAACCCAGATTTTTAACTATATAAATAGTAGTCATTAGGATGACCATAACTCACTCAAAAAAAGTCCAATTGACCTGAAACTTTTACCATGGATAGCTTAGACATAGAGCTACAATTCTTATGAATATACCAAAGACCAGAAATGGCCAGAACCAAGTCAAATAGCTTGAACAAGTTCGGGTACCAAAACTGCCAGAACTAAAAGTGACCTAAAATTGACCAAATTTTACACTAAAGGTGCAATCTGTCCAGCTTTAGTAAATTGACGATATCTTAGTCTATATAACTCAGAATGACCTGAAATTTTACCAAAAGTTCAACAAAACATAGAGCTACAATTCTTATGAAGACACCAAAGCCCAGAAATGGCCAGAACCAAGTCAAATAGCTTGCACAAGTTTTGATACCAAAACTGCCAGCACTAAAAGTGACCTAAAATTGACCAAATTTTGCACTAAAGATGCAATTTGTCCAGCTTTAGTAAATTAACCATATCTAGGTCTATACAACTCAGAATGACCTGGAATTTTGCCAAAAGTTCAATAAGACATAGAGCTACAATTCTTTATGAAGACACCAAAGCCCAGAAATGGCCAGAACCAAGTCAAATAGCTTGCACAAGTTTGGATACCAAAACTGCCAGAAATAAAAGTGATCTAAAATTAACCAAAATTTGCACTAAAGGTCCAATCTGTCCAGCTTTAGTAAATTGACCATATCTTGATCTATAGAACTCAGAATGACTTGAAATTTTGCCAAAAGTTCAATAAGACATAGAGCTACAATTCTTATGAAGACACCAAAGCCCAGAAATGGCCAGAACCAAGTCAAATAGCTTGGACAAGTTTGGATACCAAAACTGCCAGGCCTAAAAGTGATCTAAAATTGACCAAATTTTGCACTAAAGGTGCAATCTATCCAGCTTTAGTAAATTGACCATATCTTGGTCTATACAACTCAGAATGACTTGAAATTTTGCCAAAAGTTTAATAAGACATAGAGCTACAATTCTTATGAAGACACCAAAGCCTAGAAATGGCCAGAACCAAGTCAAATAGCTTGCATAAATTTGGATACCAAAACTGCCAGAACTAAATGTGATCTAAAATTGACCAAATTTTGCCCTAAAGGTGCAATCTGTCCAACTTTAGTAAATTGACCATATCTTGGTCTATACAACTCAGAATGAATTGAAATTTTACCAAAAGTTCAATAAGAAATAGAGCTACAATTCTTATGAAGACACCAAAGCCCGGAAATGGCCAGAACTAAGTCAAATAGCCTGCACAAGTTTGGATACCAAAACTGCTAGAACTAAATGTGATCTAAAATTGACCAAATTTTGCACTAAAGGTGCAATCTATCTAGCTTTAGTAAATTGACCATATCTTGGTCTATACAACTTAAAATGATCTGAAATTTTGCCCAGAGTGTAATAAGACATAGAGCTACAATTTTACTTATTTGACCAGAAGCTAAAAACCAAGAGAAATAGGACTTTAAGCTAGACAAATCTAGCACAGAAAAATTGAGAATTTGACATTTACATATAATGATGCTTGAAGCAATTTGGCAATGAATGCCAACTTGTAAAAATGGTAAATTGCACTATATTGGCAACATATTGAATTACGAATTGTGACATGTTGATACTAGAATCAACTTATACATGATGTATGAAAAGGTCAACATTTTCATTGACCAGTGAATTGTATAATGACCAATAAACCCTAAAAATAAATATTTAATCTTGTACTATGCCCTAATTTGCCTAGTTGACTAGTTTGGATAGGTTGGCATGCCAATAGGATTCTGACAGCTGTTCTGTAAATGACTTTACATCATATTGTGTTTTATGGCTTATTATGCCAAACTATGATTTTAATAGCCTATGGCTATGCAGATTGTGTTATTATACTCGGTTTAATGCTTGATTGATTATATGGCTTTTTAGCCACACTGTTTGCACACCAGGAGATACTTTGTGACCGATGGTGTGATGGCCCGAGGTACTAGGTACCCAGTGCTAGAATATCTGTTTATCCAGTATGGTCAGTGCATAAGCTATATGGGCAGTATTTTAAAACATTATTCAATTCAGGAAGCTAAGTTAAGTTAAGTATAATGAAATTTCAGTACAATTAAATTAAGTATTGAATGAATGAGTAAAAGAGATTAGTAAAAGAAACATAACAAAAATATAAATTACAGAACCGTAGAGACTTGAAATACAATACAGTTAGAATAATTTGTATATTGGGTAGTATTATTGAAAAGTTATAAACTAAGCACTTCCAAAGAGGAACAAACTAGTATATAAGATCGTTGATACTAGAAATACCATACCAAATTAAATTGATTCCTGAGTATCCGAATTATGATTTATTTCTTCTTTATTTGTATATATTATTTCTTGTTATACTATTGCACTACTAAGCAGAAATACTTAGCGCGATGGAATTGTTTCCTTGCGCA
This sequence comes from Hevea brasiliensis, assembly GCF_030052815.1. Lineage (NCBI taxonomy): Eukaryota > Viridiplantae > Streptophyta > Magnoliopsida > Malpighiales > Euphorbiaceae > Hevea > Hevea brasiliensis. The sequence continues at coordinate 66,281,794 of NC_079500.1, read as the reverse complement.
AGTACTTCAATTGGGATTTTGGAGCCCAGAACTACAGAAGTGTCAGAAGAGTTCAAGATTGTCACCTCCTCAGCAATGCATGTAGATAGGGCTCATTTTAAACATGTTTTATAATCTATACATTATAATTACTGCTATTATTGTAATGTGAATTAGTAACTATAATTTCATTTGTATATCCTGTACTTGATAAATTTATGTACTTAATTGGCAAATTATATAAGTTAATGAAATATAAGGATTCTGATATTTGAATTGATTATTTAATCATAATGATTCTGAATGAGATTAAGTTTGAGAAATTTTGAGACTGAATCTGAGTTTAAGAAACCGATGAGAATGCTTTGAGATAATCTGAGTTATGAATTTGAGCATATATATTGAAATTGTTTTTGGCAGGTTCAGAAGAACTGTTAGTCCAAATTACAGCCGGCACTCTGCTGGATTGTCATTAAAATTTTCCAAGTTAATCAGATTTTGATAAACAGTAAATATAGCCTAAACCTCAGATAAAGTTTTTGAATAAGTAAATCAAGAACTATAATGAAATCAGATAAGATTAGGTGCTCTGGCACTCCGTGTAGCACTTCTTGCTCAGCTACACTATAGACGGGTGAGGGGTGCTACAATCCAGGGTTATAAGTGTTTGAATATGGATTGTTGAGCTGCCTCTGGTTGAAGTTTCTTTCGTTATTCATATGGTTTAGCTGTTCTATAGAGGGTTCATTAAAGTTGTTGCATTCTAAAGTCATACACGCTCCTCCACAGCTGTAACAGTGTTGGTTGCTCATCCCTATAGCATTGGCTTGCATTCTGTCAAGCCTTTTGGTGAGTTGGTCAAACTGAGCATTTATCATACTTAAGGCATCCAATTCCAGGATCCCTACTATTCTTCTTGTATCTCCCCTTTCATTTGTGCACTCATAGTTGTGATAAGCAACCCTTTCTAAAAGTTCAAGAGCTTATGTTACTGTTTTCTCCACCAAGTCTCTTTCCATAGCTGAATCTATTGTGCTCCTTGTAGAGGGCAATAGTCCATTATAAAAATTCTGAACTAGGAGCTAATCCTCTATGTCATGGTGTGGACATTTAATCTGTAGGTCTTTATATCTCTCCCATGCATCATAGAGTAATTCACCTTCCTTTTGCTTAAAGGTATTGAGTTCAACCCTCAATTTTGCAGTCTTCGCAGGTGGGAAATACCTTGCTAGAAAAACCTGCGAGAGAGCTTCCCAAGTGGTAAATGTTTCAACTGGTTGTAAGAGTAACCACTTCCTTACTCTGTCTCAAAGGGAGAATGGGAATGCTCAGAGTCTTATAGCTTGATCAGAGACTACATTCATCTTGAATGTGTCACATAGGGCAAGAAAGCACTAGAAGTGGTAGTGTGGATCTTCTGTAGGTGAACCTCCAAACTGGGTCTATTGAATCATCTGGAGCCTTGCCAGTTTTAGTTCAAAACTATTGGACTCACCATTTGAGCACTCCTCTTGCATGCAACACTATGTACCAAGGTTAATATTTATAAAAATGAAAACATTTATGTGAAAATATTTAAGGTCCCTTTTAATTCAAAATGTGTATATATATATTAAAAAAAAAAAGCACTTTTAGAAAACTAATTTTTTGGAAGTGATTAAAATTATTTTTATAATTATAAAATCCCAAATTTAAATATCAATTCCAAATGAATAAATAATATTAATAATACCAAATTCTAAGACATTCTCGCCTTGTACACGTGATAGAGGCGGAAAAAGAATTTACGTAGCAGTGCTTTTAGTTTATGCTTATTTCAACAGCAAATTTCTATTTTTTAGCATTTCCAATATCCCTGTAGTGAGAGGAAGTCGACGCCTGTGATGAATTTGAGAAACTAATAATTATTGACACAACCAAACTCCAGCATTTGCATAAGTTGATGTAAACTCAAAAAAGACAGTAACATTATCAGTTTGTCAGTCACGAAACTCAAGACATATACGATTTTAGGAGGATAGAGATCAAGTATAGGTATTTTCCCCCACCCAACGCAATAATCTAGATTGCCTTAAAAGTGACACAGAAACCAGAAAGTGCATTATTATCAAAGTTCCAACTTTCTACCCATTTCTTTAATTATGCTACAATTACGCATCCCTTAAATCTTTTATCATATGTATACATTACATAAAACCATGTAAAACTTGTAGCAAATTAACTTTTTAATACACATGAGAAAGAGAGCCCCATAACTGGGCTAGAATCCTTGGATAGATGAGGCTCTATAAGCCCTCAAGGGTCTTGGTTAGTTGTTGTTGTTGGCCATAACAGGAGTTTCTAAAATTTCTTGATCTTGTTCTTGATGTCTCCTTTCTCTCCTGATGGTTCTTAGAGTCCTATCTATCTCGGGATCCAAGTCCAAAATTTCTTCCGTCGACTTTGTTCGAGTCATACATCAAACCAAATACCTGAGAGAAAGTAAAAGAATAAAAACAAATTAAGTAAATTTAAATAGTAAATGTAAATGCCTAAATCAGCTAAATTGCCTATCGCTTAATATTACTAGAAATAAATTCCTCGGCAATGGCGCTAAAAACTTGTTTACTAGTTTGACAACCCTGCAAGTACACGGATTGCTAAAAAGTAATCAAGTAGTGAGTAGATTATCATCCCACGAGGAATATAATTTGCAAGTACCAAGTTACACAGCAATTATGACTATCTAGGCTATTGAATATAGTGGAAGTGTGAATCTAATTAATCTTGAGGACTAAAGACTAGGAGAATAATCAACTTAAAATAAAAAATCTATTAAAACAATTCCAGAATTAAGATTTCACACTTTAACCTTGTTATGGATTTAATCTTGTCTATTCATTGGATTGAGGATCATTGCTTTTATGTAAATTACCTAAGGTATCCTAGGTCCTCTCTCAAGGTACCTAAGGTGTGTTTCAATTAGAGCTAATAAAAACTCTTTAAGATTAGTCCTAATAAAAACACTTTAAGATTTATGGTCAATTATTGAATTCCATAAAGGTCATCAGCCTATCTCTTGGTCAGATTTCCTAAGTTTAATATTCTGATTTTCCAATACCAATTTTTACCTTTCAGTTTTTCAATTAGTATCTTATATCATGTTTAAGTGAGTACCGACACATAGCATGTATTGAGAACACAGAATATTAAATCAAAGAACAAAACTTAAATCTAATAGATAAAACTCAATATTTGTCCATAATAATGATTACAAGCATTACTCTTCTAATTCCAAAATAAAGAAACTATTCACTCACTATGAGTTTAACAAACATAACAAAAGTGAAATAAAAGAACATAAAAGTAGCCTGAAGAAATAGAACAAAAGAATAGAAGAGAATCTGCAACTTTAAACTTATGGAACTTCAGCTGAGGACTCCTCCTTGATGCCAATGCACTCTTCTTCAAGACGGCATGGAGAGAATGATGAAGATGTGAAGGTGTGTGTATGAATGGTTGACTATCGGATCTCGGATATTCGGATTGCTCTCTACTCTTTCTGCTGCTTCTTTTTATATTAAATGTCCTAGGGTTAGGTTTTTAGAGTCCCAAAGGCATTAGAAGTCTGTTATGAGTGTAAGAGCTGGAGCTAGAATCAAATTAGGAAAATGGCTGCCGGCTGATACATAGCTAGTGTAAAGTGTATTCGCAACAATGCTCTTCCTCTTGAGTTTTTCCAAGCTTCCTTCTTTACTCCTATGCTTTAAAACTTCCTCAAAACACCTGAAAATATGCAGAAAATATAGAATTTAGTGCAGAGTAATCAAATTTACAAAAGTTAATGAATTTGATGATTATGCATGAAATTACCCATCTAAATGCTATGGAATACTGTAAAAATGTACTTAAAAACATCTATATAATACAAGTGTATCACTTGCCATGAATATTAGGGGGATGGTTTGAATGGAAGTGATGCATTGTATATTTTATGGTATGGCGAGAAAGTCAAGAATAAGATTGAGGTCTCCTTTTACATGTTGGACAATATACTCATATTTTAAGAACTAATTCTTCAATCGTAGGAGTTGTGATTCTGGAAGACTCTTGTTCTTGAAGTTAAGAGAATCTGCAGCTTTGAACTTGTGGAACTTCAGCTGAGGACTCCTCCTTGATGTCAATGCAATCTTCTTCAAGACGACATGGAGAGAATGATGAAGATGTGAAGGTGTGTGTATGAATGGTCGACTATCGAATCTCGGATGTTCGGATTGCTCTCTGCGCTTTCTGTTGCTTCTTTTTATATTAAATGTCCTAGGGTTAGGTTTTTAGAGTCCCAAAGGCATTAGAAGTCTGTTCTAAGTGTAAGAGCAAGAGCTGGAATCAAATCAGGAAATTGGCTGTCGGCTGATACATAGCCAATGTAAAGTGTATCAGCAACAATGCTCTTCCTCTTGAGTTTTTCCAAGCTTCCTTCTTTACTCCTAGGCTTTAAAACTTCCTCAAAACACCTGAAAATATACAGAGTAATGAAATTTACAAAAGTTAACGAATTTGATGATTATGCATGAAATTACCTATCTAAATGCTATGGAATGCTGTACAAATGTACTTAAAAACATCTATATAATACAAGTGTATCACTTGCCATGAATATTAGGGGAATTGTTTGAATGGAATTGATGCATTATATATTTTGTGATCTGGCGAGAAATTCAAGAATAAGATTGAGGTCTCCTTTTACATGTTGGACAATATACTCATATTTTAAGAACTAATTCTTCAATCGTAAGAGTTGTGATTCTAGAAGACTCTTGTTCTTGAAGTTAAAAATTCTAAGAAAAGATGATTTGTCCATTATACTCAAAAAGCAATAGCCTATCAAAAGGAATTCAAACTTTTTAATTCCATTTTTAATAGCTAGAATCTCCTTATAGATTGTATTATAGTGTTTTTCTATCTCCTTGAATTGCCCATTGGCATGCCCACAAATTTATTGCTTTCTTAGAAGCTCTTCTATCAGGATAGCTCCCTAGTATTCATCATTAGCATCTATCTGTAGTATCCTTTTTCCTATATTGGGAATCTTTAAAAGAGGAGGATTCTATGCCGCTTCTTTTAGCATTTTTATAGTTGTCATTTGCTCAAGACTCTAGGCTGGGAGCCTATTTCTTAAACATCTTAGAAAGGAGACTGTGTATTTGGATACATTAGGAATGAAGTCCCTACGGTAATTGATAATATTAAGGAAATGTTGGATTTGCATTATGGTCAAATCCTAGTTTGGGAATTTGAGGAGTTTTTGGGAAATATAAGGACAAGGTTGATATTTTTCATTTTGAAAGCTCATCCCAAGAAATTCAATATTTTTCTAGCTCAAGTGTCTTTTCTTTTCAGACAGCATTCCTACACTTTTGGACTAAATTGTGGAATTAGGCTGACAATTTCTTATAGGCTGAAGCATCTCTTGAGAATAGTATGATGTCATCTATGTAGATGAGAGCATTATGAAGGATGGGCTTAATCTCTTTTGGAATAGAGATTGAGCCACTTTTAGTTCGAATGGTATGATAGTCCATTAGTATTGAGCATTTGGAATGTAAAATGTTCTCTTGTACCTGTCTGCTAAATCAATTCCTAACTGCCAAAATCCAGCTTTTAGGTTAAACTTTGAGAAAATGTGAGCTTCCTGAAGATGAGTAAACAAGGAGTTGATCTTTGCTAAGGGAAATTTATCATCCCTTAAGAAATAATTTAAAAGCTTATAAACAATAATAAGCCTCCTCTTTCCCCAAATTTCTCTGATCTTTTCTCCACATAGAATGTTTGACAAGCCCAATAGGCCTTATTCTAACAAGTATTAACATTCCTTTTAAGCTAGGAGTAGATCTAAGGGAGTCATTCCAGGATATGTGGCTTTTGTGGGGTTGACTTCTTCATTAAGCTTAAAAGGAAGCCTAATAAAGAAATTCAAATTTTTTTTTCCCATAATGGGCATGCATGAACAAAATTGACATGAGAATCAGCACATGAAGGAAGGAGAAGATCTCTGTATTCATAACAGTCTGAAGAAACTTTTATAAGAGAGGAGCTTCTATACTATAGTATAAGGCTTAAAAAGCCTTTTGAATTTTAATACAATAGGGAAGATTTGAAGCTTCTAGGCTTATGTTAAACATCAAACCCTACTAACAAATCTTTATTAGGGAGATCAGTGCCGATAACCTTTGTCCATATAATACAGTTAGGCAAAAACTACATTCCAATTGGCTTTCTAGTAATAAGATATGTTTTAAAGATTTTCCCATTTGCTACTTAGAAATATTTAGAATGAGGGACCTAATCATCTTCCGGGAGTATGGCTAAATGCATCATACTCTTATTGGCACTAGTATCAATGAACCCAGTCACAAAGTTGGTTGTTCATACTTGGAAGGCAAAACCCGCATCTAAACTAAAAGAATTAGGATTGTAGGTTGTGCTAAAGAGCATGGCTAGAGAGCATTAATACACAGAAATTTTAAATCATTGATATTAGAGTCTTCATCATCTAAAGAAGATATATTGTCCATTGAGATTCCTTCAAGAGCAAAGACAATTTCTTTATCTTCGTCATCTTGTTCTGAAAACAAGGATTCAATGTCTACTTCTTCAAGATCAAGATGAGTACTCTGATGAATCTATTGAATCATCTTGGCTACTTTTGTAGGATTCCTTTCTTGCCACGGATGAAAAATCTGTCTGATTTCTTTCATCGAACAGATTTTTTCTTAAAAAATCTACAAGCATTTTCTTTCTTCATGTGCCTAGCTTGAACTTATACATTTTTTTTATGAGACTTCTTTTTTTTTTTTTTTTTTTGTAAACACAATTTTTATCCTTGCATTTAATCTGGAGATGATACCTATTGCAAACTTTTGCTAAGGACTTGTTATTGTTGATTATTCCTTTAGATATCTCTCTTTGATCATAGAGCTTGTCTGAAGTTGCAAGAGTCAGTTAATGAATTTCTCCAAGAGACAGATTGTATATGTCCCAATGTGTTACTTGGATGGCTCATTGTAATTTATATTGTACTTGATCTGGGAGAGACACAATATAAGTGCTCTTTAAATTAGGTTCATATGGTCCTCCTAACATGTAATAGCATTGAGCTATTCTGTTGAAATGATATTCAATGTCCATCTTTTTCTAGGAATAGCACTTTATATCAAACCATTCTTGTCTCATCTGTCTTTTAACTAGACTATTGTCTCAAAGAAATTCTATATAGAGAGTATTGAAAAGGGTTAAAATTGTATTTGTCTGTAATCTCCTAGACACAAGAACCAATTTATTCTAATTATTTGGGTATGCTACAGTCATTTTTAGACCTAATATCCTTCACATGAGTTGTTACCTTATGTCTTAGGATCACTCAGGTTCAAGAATCATAATTTTTCTAGTTATGTAAAGTGAATTATTGCCAAATAACTGACCTAGACTCATGAACCCTGTGCCTTCAGGATTTCAGGTTCAGGTTAACATCTTTGATTCCCATTTTAGGGTACTTGCACTCAAAATTTGAAGAAGGTTCCTAAATCAAAGTTGGAGTCTTGATTCTTAGGTTTCCATAAAAAATTAGCTCATCTTAATTGGAGTTTCCTAGTGGGAGATATGATCTAAATACTATTTTGGGGTCAAGTGTCTATTTGGTTAAATTTTAGGATTTGGAATGCTAAATTTTCGTAGGAATCTCTTCAAGTTCCATCAGGTTCTAGGTTTTGGCCAAAACACCAAATTTGTATTTCTAGGTCTTATAGAAATTGTAGCTTTGGTTTCACTGTATTTTCAATTTTGTAGACTAAGTTATGACATTTTTTTTCAAAACTGGTCAGGCTGGTCAATGTCCAGAATTTTTTGGTCAGTTTGGTTTTGGCAGTTTTGTTGGACTAAATTTTGTTAACAACTTGATTAGGCTGGGGTCAGAACTGGGGTCTGAGTTCTCCATATGAAATGTTCTCTTATGTCTAAGCTTTCCAATGGTTCAAAAATTAGGTCATTCTGACCTTCCTAGAGTGAGTTATGGCCATTCGAACATTTACTGTTCATATGGTCATTTTTCAAGGTCTAGCATATGGTTACCCAGATTCAAGCCAATTTTTGGTCATTTTGTACTTGGTTTCTGGGCATGGTTTCTTCATGAAAAATGTTGGTTTAGGTCTTGAATTTCATCTCCAATTGGCTTCACACCAATTGGAGCTGTCTAGCTCTACTTATATTCATCTAAACACACTAGACTCATAGGTCCAGAATTCCCTGCATAAGAATAACACTCCTAATTTTTAATTTCGCCCAACTTCCAAACTTCAATTCATATTTATGGCACTTATAATAGTCAATAATCAACCTCAACATCATTAAATTCAAGTTACAACACAAAATTACAAATTTTAGTAAACCCTAAATCAACTTGCATAAATTTTAAATTCTAAGAGAATTTCTAGCACTAACCTTATTCTTCTAACTCCAAGCAACCTTCAATCAACCCAACACTTGATTCACCTCTTTAGGGCTACCAACCAGATTTTCCTTTCACTTTTCTTCCCACTTTCCTTGGGTTTTATGGCTGGCTATAGAGGTTTATCAAGGCTACCAACTATTTTTGTGAAGGAATGTAATGGTTTGTAAGCTTGCAATGGTGTTTTAATAATAGGAAAATGAAAGAATTTGAGAGGAAATGCAGAAGAGGGGGTTGGACAGGAGAATGGCTGGAGAAGAAGATGGCTTTTTCATTTTTATTGACTCATTTATCTCCTTATTAGTTTATTAAGCAGTTGTCTAATAGTGATTGGTGGAGGGCTTTTAATTGCATCATGCTTACTCAAGCATGATGTAATTATTAAGCTTTTCTTTCATTTTTCTTTTCTTTCATTTCTACTCATTTTTAATTAATTTTTTAGCAATATTTATTCATATTTTATGTCATATAATTTATTTACTTAAATAGACAAGTTGGTCAAAAATCGTCTCTGAAAGCGAAATGACCAAAATGCCCTCCTTTTGACTTATCGAGCCAAAATCGTCTGTACTGATCTAAAAATTTTTGTAAACATTTTCTTGGCATTCTAATGCCATCAAAACCTCAATGACTCTTCTCTGGAGTCCTAAAAATTATTTCATGAATTTTCTCCCAAGTTTAGGGCTTCTAGCTGTGAAAACCGCAACTTCCCACTGGGTTAGCCATCAGTAGGGCACCGGCTCATTTAACTTAGTTGTATTTTATTTCTAAAATTTTTCCTAAATTTTTTTACACTTATTTGGTATCTTTATGACTCCTCACTCTAGTTTACATATAGTTCCAGTCATTCTAGCTATCCCGACAGACATTGGTCACCGAAACAGTTGAATATATGGACTAACTAAAGTGAGGGTGTTACAATATGCACTGATATGATATGTGACAATGCATTGACAAAAGTAAACTCTACGTGCTTGTCATAAGTGTCACTGGTTTGGCCTACTTATCATCTATAAGTGCTTATCATGTTTGTTATGTGGCATGAGACTCAGCACTCTAACTTATTTATATCTCATATTAATACTTTGCAAACAAACATGATTACAATCTATTTGGATAAGTCATATCCTTTGTGAAGTGTCCTCGATTGTGAACCAATTTATGATACTTTGTGCTAGAAATACTGTCACTCATATTCTCAACAACTTAAGAATAGAATTTCTAACAAAATATTAATGGACTTTTTCACTTACACATTAATAGATTATGTAAACTAAAAGTGTATTTGCCTTTTATTAATTAAAATATGTACAAGATACATACAAAATGATATACTCTAAGGCATACTACTAATAACTTCAGCCAATCTACAAATTGGCTCTAGAGATACTTTGGAAAGAAAGAACAGAGGAGATTTAGCCAGTTTCTCCTAATCTTCCACCTGTTCTTCCTCTCATTTCACTTTGCATTATATTTTCCCCTGGAAAGTATGAAAAAAGCTTTCCTTCATTGCAACCTAAAGTGGATCCTATTTAGAAAATGGCCTTTCAACCATTAATTTAGCCTTCTACTGTTGAACCAAAAGGACAAACTAAAACTTTATGTCAGGCTGAAAAAGTCTTGAATTGGCAAACTTTAAATGCCAAAGCTCGAAATAATATCCTATAAACGGTTGACTCAAAGATTGATTTTTTAGTCAACCAAACTCAATCGATTGAAACAAAAGTGGATTCTTTATCAACTCAAGTAGCCAAGCTCTATGATCTTCAATCAAGAATCAGTCAGCTTGATGCAAATCTTAGAGCCCTCATACAATAAAAGCGATTTGGTTAAGTGTTCGATAAGAAAGAATCAGAAGTCAAAAGATTGAAAACTCAGATGGCTTAGATTGAAGCAGAACTAACCTACCAAAAATATAAACATACCTCACCTCCTTTAAATAGTCCTTTCAAACCTTCCTACCTATTCTCGTCCTATAAATTCCAACCATTTTTGTCCAATCCTTCACCCTCTTTTGGATCTTTAGAACCTTTGGATAAACCTACAATCCATTTCAAGTAAAACCTAAGACAATTCCTTTTCAAACCCAACCTTGCAAGAGTATTTCTTCCTTTAAGTCAATGGAAGAAGAAAAATCTTGCCTCCTAGAAGAAAGCACCAAAAACCTATGGAAGCTTCTCCTCCTCCATATATGACCATCCAACCACAAATCTAACAATCTGAGTCTAGAGATACATCAGAAGATGAAGTAACAACCACTACTTCTTCTGATACTAATTCTGAAAAATAATTGACTGATATCACTAACCTACTCATGGCCACCTCTACAAGAACAAATAGAGTAGAAGAAATGGAAGCAAAAAAAGAAGATCCTAATGAAACAGTTGATGGTGGATTTTTTACAGGAGAAACTTGCTAAACAGAATCCTATACTCGCCCTCTTGGTGGACCCTAGTTTACCTTTGATGATATCCCTTTGTCAAATGGAGAGATAGAATAGTTGATTTCAAAGCTTGGGTTGATTTGCAAAATGACCAAGCCAGGAACATAAAGGAGAGATGTCCTTCAAGAGTTTGTTATAAGATTGATAGGATTTATCAAGGAATGGTTCTTGTGTCTAGGAACCTTCTTTGATTTAGGAAGCTTCTTCAAATTTTGAGTGCAAGTACCCTAAAATGGGAATCAAAGATGTTAACCTGAACCTGAAATCCTGAAGGCACAGGGTTCATGAGTCTAGGTCAGTTATTTGGCAATAATTCACTCTACATAACTAGAAAAATTATGATTCTTGAACCTGAGTGATCCTAAGACATAAGGTAACAACTCATGTGAAGGATATTAGGTCTAAAAATGACTGTAGCATACCCAAATAATTAGAATAAATTGGACTCCAGAATCTGCCTGGTTTTGGATCCAGAAAGGGTCAATGAACTAGTTATGGTATTTATGCCATAACTTGAGCTAAAAAACTTCAAATGAAGTGATTCAAAAAGGGAAATTGAATTAAACACAATAAGGAAAAACTTTGATTAAGAACATTTGGCCAAATTCTCACTGTAGAATTGCCTAATGGAATAGTAAACTCTAGCACCCAAAACTGAAATTTTCGATTTATTTCCTATTAGTTTGAATTATTGATTGGCAACCAATGCCAACACTTTAGTAAACAAAAATGTGGTAATCTCATGTGGTTAGGACTCATGTACCTATTATGTATGAAAAAGTCAATAAATTAAGTGAATAGTAATGTGTGAATAGTAACCCCAAAAACATAAGGAAAAATAAAAGGAATTAAAAAAGCCATTATGAGTACTAATATATATAGTATAATTAGTGAATTAAAAATTCTTGAACTTTAGTGATTCTAGGACATAAAGGAATAATCCATATGGAGGGCTTTAGGAAAATATTTCGATGTACAAATAGTACACGAAAATTGATAGATGTGAATTGTAATTATCATGAATGGAATAATAAATGTATAAATTACGAGGAATGCATGAATTATGTGTAATTGTGATTTAGGAATTTATGCTTTCACTAGGAATAGAATAAAACTTTATCAATTGTAATTGAACCTTATAATGAAATAATGACATAATAATACATATCAATGCTTAATGATACTATGTGCCCATGTATTGCCTAGACACGTGTGTCAGATTGGATAGATTAGCATGCCAATGGAGTATTGTTTTAGCAGTACTGCGTAAGGCTTTATGTCTGTATTTATGGCTTTATGCCCGTACTCATGGCTTGTATGCCCGATTTTCTATTATCATGGCTTTTAGCCATACTGATTTGTTATCATGGCTTTTAGCCATACTGACTGCATATGTGGTTGACGTACCATATTTCACATCCCATGGTATGACGGCCCGAGACACCACGGTGTCCAGTGCCAACGACCCGTTATCCAATTTAGTCAGCCTGTCATAGGTTACTTAGGTAGTGAAATTTATTGAAATGAGTTAAGAATATTAGCAACTGAAAATATTAACAATTAAATAAATGAGTAAGAATATTACAATTTAATTATTATGAAATAATCTGCGATAACCTAGAAAGTATTGAATGAAATGATAAAAAGATTTGCAAAAAAAATATAACTTAAATAAGCATTACAAATACACTTATTTTCTTTTTATAATAATATAAAGTTAAGAATAATAATATTCTTAGAATTTTTAGGGATTTTATATTACTACTTTGAATTTAGGAATAAATTGCTTCTTAAGAGGAATAAATTAGAATGAAAGATAGTTGATACTAAAAGTATTATATTAAATTAGATTAAATTCCAAAGTATCAAAAGTATAATCTATTTCTTTCTTTTTTTTATATTATTTTCTTGTTATATTATTGCACCACTAAGCAGCAATGCTTAGTGCGATGGATTGTTTCCTTCGCGCAGGTACTGAAGTTAAAATCCAGTGGACAATTGACTGGGATTTTTAGAGTCCAGATCTGCAAAAGTGTCTGAAGTATTTAAGGTTGTTACCTCCTCAGCAATGCATATAGATAGGGCTCACATTAGTCATATTATGTAATTTGTGCATTATAATTATTTATTATATTGTAATGAAAATTAGGAAATTATATGTAATATACACCTTATGTAAATTATGAATTTATGCAACTAGTTTGCAAATTATGTAAACTAATGAAATTGAAAATTTTGATATATGAAATGAGCATGAATGAATATGCATGGCAATGAATAAGAATCGAAATGTATGGACACTATCAGAAATGATGAGCATGGATGAGATCTTTATTTGAAAATATTATTAAAAATTTCAAATAGGTGAATAGTAAAATACGTCAACTAGTAATAAAATAGGGGAAACACCGCTGGTTTCTTCGGAGAAAAATATTTGATATAAAAATATAACGAGATCAAACTATTAAAGAAATAAAGTAAGATAAGATACGGTGCTCTAGCACCGAGTGTGACATGCCTTGCTTGGCCACACTGTAGACGGGTAAGGGGTGTCACACATATAATCTTTAGACCTGAGATAACACAGCTATCTTGTATATAGGTGGTTTGAGTTTGATACTGCTTTCATACTCGTACTGTGTATAGGTATATGGGCATGTGTTGGCTCCTACTAGTTATATATGGAGATAGGTGCTAGTCAAGATGGAATCCGTTACCCTAAGTAAATAGGGATAAAATCCTATGTTTATTTAATTGTTCTTGATGATTTAAGTTCCTAGCTAGGACAAAAAAGATTTAGCCAGAAAAGAGTTTCTGACAAGAAAGTCTGATTAATCAAGAATTGGAATTAAAAGAGAATATAAGATTCATAGCAAATGGAGTTTGACATTAACCATAACTCCAGCTAGAATTGGGATTTTGTAATGGAAAGATTCTATTACATGGAAACATATGATTAAAAGGTTCATTTAAGGTATTCCTTATTACTAATTAGGTGGCCATGGCATGCTATGCTAAGTGTCAACCATGGCCTATGAGATGCCTAATATGATTTAAAGAAATCATTTACGGTAAGAAAGAGTTCTAATGATATTAAGACTTGATATCATTTCTTATTGCCAATTAGTAATGAGCCTAGTAAGTCACACATATGCATAAGTTATTCATCAAGTAAAATGAGATTTAATTTATTAATTAAAGAGTTTAATTAATTAATTAATTAGGTTTAACTTGCAATAAGGTTGCAAAGTCCCTAGCATGACTTGAAACCAAATCTAGGTTATTGGATGTATAATATAAACAAAATGGTGAATTAATTAATAGAAATTAATTAATTAATTAATTTATATGTGATATAAATTAATTTAAGAGAGAAATTACAATTTTGGATTGATAACTCAAAATTGTAGACAAGGAGCAAAATGATAATTTTGCACATGGTGAGACGTGGCACCATGAGATAGTGACACATGGCACTAATTAAGGAGTGCCATTTGTCTTGCATGTGATGGAAGATGAAACATGATGATTTATTCTTGGCTTGACACTTGTCTTAATGAGATTGAGATAAATATAAAGCAAGATTAGTTTATGGCTTGACATGTGGTGCCAATTAGTTGGATTTTGTCTCTTGCATATAAATGCAAGATAAGAAGAACAAGTAATCTTCTTCTTCCTTTTCTTCTAAGTGGACGGCACAAAGAAACTCTCTCCCTCTTCCATGTTTCTTCCATTAACAAGTGAGAGAAAGCTTTGTTTCTCCTTGAATCAAAACACTAGAAATTGTTTCTAGTGCACAATACATCCATAGAACCTCACCTAAAGCAAAACCCCAAAAGGTCAAGTGATTGGCAAGCAATCAAAGAGAGGTTTTGGGATTGCAAAGGTAACCTTGGTGAGCTTATGGTGGACAAGCTAGAGGAGCTACAATTGGAGCTCTTGAAAACACCCAAAGGGAATTAAGAAGGTTGATTCAGTGCCTTGGAGGTTAGTTAAACTTCATCCCTCTTTTAATTAGCATTTAATATGATTAAATACTAAACACCAATCCTTAATGGCAAATGAACTAATAAAGCATGCTAAAAGGTGCTTTGGCATGCCCATGGGCATTGGAGGTTGGTTAAGGGCATAATTAATGTGGTATGCTAGCATGTAACCCTAGATAAATTTTGAAATCCAACCTATTAATGGCCTAAACCCACGCTCCTGCTACCTTCAATTGGTATCAGAACTACTATATTTGCCATTTAGATTGATTTTTGGAACTCAATTATATGGTTCGATAAGGTTTGGGTTCAATTTGAATTTGGTTTAGATTGAAAAACCCTAGAAAAACCTGATTGCCGCAAGAAACACGGCCTGGGCGTGTCCCAGGTCACAGGCCATGTTTTTCTAGGATTGCTGGTAGGGTACGGGCATGTAGTGGTACAAGGTGTTTCTCTCTGCCCGTCAGAGACATGAAACACGGCCCATGTGAACTTTGTGCCCCAGCTCGTGTTGTTTCACGTTAACATGGTCCAGGCTGTGTCACTCCACGCCTCAGGCCGTGTAAGGTGTTACACGGGCTGTGTGTTCATGCAGGGGCATGTTTTTCATAATGGGGCGTGTTTTGGCTAAGTTTTGGGCTTTTATGCAATTGTTGTATAATTAAGGACCCAAAATTAAGCCTAGACCTAATTAAATGATTTAATTAGGATTTCCAATCATACAAATAATTTTTGAAAATTTTTTTCATGAAATTAAATTTGGGAAAAGTTCCTAAATTTAAAATTGATTTGAATGAGATTCAATTGAAAACCAATTGAGTATGTGATATTCAAATTAATTTAACATGTATATTTATATTAAATTGTTAAATGTCAATATGCATGATAGATTATCATGGACAAAAAAAAGATCAATATGATTGGATTTATTTCTTTTATTTTTCTTTAGGATGTAATAATTAATTTTAATCATAGCGGCATGTAATATAAGTGTTATGTTACTTAGGATGTAATTTCATTTATTTAATGACTTTAAAGTCCAAATTCTTGTAAATTCACCTTGTTATGTCAAAGGTTACAATGTAAAGGGATTGCAAGAAGCACAAGGAGGTCAAGAACATTGGTGGGACTAGTGGAAGGAGATCAAGATCAAGATGTTGATTATGTACTCCTTCATCAATTCTTGAAAAATAAATGAATGAAATATACCTAGGAATGCCCTAATTCAATTCTTGGTGTGTAACACCCTCCCTATAGCAATTTCATACATTCTACTGTTCCGGTGATCAGTGTCGGTCCAGACAGCTAGAACGTCTGGAAAAATATTTAAACTAAAGTGATGAACCATAATGAACTCAAATATTAACAAGAAAAATTTAGGAAAAATTTTAGAAATAAAATACAACTAAGTTAAATGAGCCGATGCCCAAGCGATGGGTAACCCAGTAGGAAGTTGCGGTTCTTGCAACTAGGAGCCCTAGACCGGGGGGAAAATTCATAAAAAAATTTTTGGGACTCTAGAGAAGGGTCATTGAGGTTTCTATAGCATTAGTATGCCAAGAAAATTCTTAGAAATATTTTTCAATCGGTACAGATAATTTTAGTCTGTTAAGCCAAACGGAGGGCATTTTGGTCATTTCACCTTCAGAGGTATTTTTGGCCGACTTGTCCAGTTAAGTAAATAATTATTATGACACAAAATGTGAATAAATATTACTAAAAATTAAATTGAAAATGAGTAGAGAAGAAAAGAAGAGAAAATGAGATAAAAGGCCAATTATGACATCATTATGATGTCATTAAAAAAACCCACCAATCATATTTAATCAACACTTAAATTAACTAATAAAAAGTGGATAAAGGATACAAAAAAAATGAAAAAAAAAGCCATCAGCCATCCTCCCCCAAAAATCAGCCGTCCTTCTCCCTTCCACCCATTCCACCATTGAAGCTCCACCAAAGCTTCACTCCACACCAAACCTCACCATAAAATCACTCAAGCCCTACACTGAACTTGATCCTCACACCTTAAATCACTACTAGGCAGTAAGAAGAGGAAGGAAAGAGGAAGTTTTGTGAAGGGAGAAATTTTGCTCCAAGTGGTTAGTGTCTAACTCTTACTCCTTTTGCTTTAATTCATGTTAAATGGCATGAATTGTGTAGGAAATATAAGGAAATAAAGCAAACAAGTGTGTGTGTGTGTGCAACTTACAATTTTTGGCAGCTAGGGTTAGCGAGGGTTTGATGATTTTGCTTGGTAAAAAAATGGTTATGAGCAGCCTTTGGTAGTAGATGGGGTATTGAACATAATTAAGTAAGTGAAATGCAAGAATTGTGCATGTATGCAATGAAAAAAAATAGACACTTGAACAATTCTAGGGTTTGCTCATTTGATGGTTCATTAACCTTGTAATGGTCAATTAGTAACCATTTGAATGTGTATGATGATGAAATGAAGTGAGTTGAGGCTTGGCATTTGAGTGTGGGTGAGTTGCCTTGGCTGGCCTACAGGACTGAGCATGAGTTCAGTAGGTTTGGGCAGTTATAAATGGAGTTGTAGAGGTTCAATTGGTGCAAGTCCTATTGGAAATGAAACTAGACACATAATGGCACAACTTTGGTATAGAAAGCTTGCCCAGAAAACCAAATCAAGTTGACTTAAAAATTTCCCTAATCCGGGTGGCTTGCATTCTGCCTGGGCAAAATGACTAAATGAACAATATTTATTCATTTGGTCATAACTCAGTGTAGAAAGGTCCAATTGACTTGAAATTTCACCAGCAGAAAGCTAAGACATATACCTACAACTTTTATGAAGAACACAAATCCAAATTCTGATCATAACCTAGTCAAATTGCTAACCAAACTTAGGTTACCAAATATAGCAAAACCAGTTTTGCCCAGAATTTTGGATTTTGTCCAATCCGGCCAGTTATGGTTTTTGAGCCATAACTTAAGCTACAAAACTCTAAATGGAGTGATTCAAAAAAGGAAATGTAACTAGACAAAATAAGGAACAACTTTTATGAAGACAATTTTGCCAATTCCTACTGTACAAATGACCAATGGAACAGTAAATATGAGGCTTGAAATCTGAAAATTTTGAATAACTAACACTAAGCTTAGAAATGGTATTGGCAACAAATACCAACAATTTTAGAATGCAAAATGTGGTATATTGGGATTATTAGAGCCAATGTACCTATTGTCTATGTAAAAGTCAACATTTTAGTTGACTAATGAAATGAATAGTAACACTTAAACTTAAATTTCAAGAATTGTACAATTTAAAAATGTAACATGCCCTAGTACACTTAGCAAGATTGGTTTGGATAGGTTGGCATGCCAATAGGGTTCAGATAGCAGTATTGCACACGGCATTATGCCATTATGTGATTTTATGGCTTTTAGCTATTCTGACATTGTGATGATACTTGGCCTTGTGCCTAATATTTATTACAACTCATTAGTTGTTCTGTTACATATGTGACCGATGGTGTGACGGCCCGAGGTACTTGATACCCAATGTCAGTTTACCCATTTATCCAGTCCAGTCATCCAGTATAGGTTACTTGGGCAACTAAAAATGGAGGTGGATAAATTTAATGAAATTATGAATATAACAAGTATAAAATAACTAAGATTACCAAAAATGATCGAAAAATTGTCTGCATAAGACATCAGAATATGCACTGCATATTTATTTTCTGTCATTTCTTTTTATTTTATTATTGGCACCACTAAGTATTATTGCTTAGCGCGTTGCTTTTACCACGCGTAGGTTCTAGAGAGACCGACTGAGAGCCCAGTAGACCAAAGACTAGGTGAGATCTTCTACAGCTCTGTATAGTGTCCGTGTCACCTCACCAACATCAGTGCATTGGTAGGACACTAGGTTTCATTTTGGGTATTTTATAATTAACTTTTATTTTCTCATGTGTAATTAAGACTTAAGTAATGTATTTTAGTATTGATGTAAATAATGGAAATTGCGATTATGAATGAAAAAGTGAATGTTTATTGATGAGTTTTACATGAATATCCTATGAAATGAATGATTGAGAAATGGAAATGTTGTTGAAAAATATTGAGATTTTGTTAATGAAATGGAGTTTTGGGATTGATAGAAAATTTTGGAAGTATTTTTCACAAGTTCCGAAGAACTGTTTTATCTATTTTTAGCTGGCACTCTGTCGAATTTTCTATAAAATTTGCGGAACCTCAAATAAATTGATGTTTTCCATAAATGACTTAAATAAATTATACTTTACCAATTGTGCTTCATAACTATGATAAAAATAAATAAGGAAGGATAAAAAGGATTAAAATAAAATAAGGTGTTCCGGTACACTGTGTGACATATCTTACTCGGCTATACTGTAAACGGGTAAGGGGTGTCACATTTAGTGGTATCAAAGCACGGTTTAGGCGTTTCTGGGTCTAAATCGAGTCCATACCATGCATTGCATTTGTAAGAGTCGAGGTGACACTAATGCAGATCTGTTTGTCTTTGTTATTTGAAATAGGATATGGACCCCACATCTCAGAGGGCAGTTGAGGAGGAAGTGGAGAGTCATGCTCCACTTGCAGCAGCTGAGACTAGGGGTAGGGGAGAACCTGCTTCGCCAGCTCTAGTAGAGTCTGCTCAGCCTCCATAGACCATGTTCCAGCAAATGGCCGTGTTCTTCAGAAAAATGGCTGGGCTAATGCCACCACCACCACCACCTCCATAGCAGAAATCACATCTGAAAAGACTGAGAAAATTTAGAGCAGTGGATTTCTTTGGCAAGAGAGAAGATGATTCTATTGCAGTCGAAAACTAGTTGAACAGAACAAGGAGAGTTCTAAAATAACTCCACTGCACTCCAGAGCAAAATTTAGAAGCTGTTGCATCTCTATTGCAAGATGATGCCTACCAATGGTGGGATACAATGTCTAGTGAAGTGCAGCTAGAAGTAATAACTTAGGACTTCTTCCTCTTAGAATTCAAGAAGAAATATGTGTTAGTAGTATGCCCTAGAGCATATCATTTATTATGTATCTTGTACATGTTTTTATTAATAAAAGGTATTTCTACTTTTCTGTTTACATAATATATTTATGTGTGATAGAAAAGGTCCATTGATATTTTGTTAGAAATTCTATTCTTAAGTTGTTAAGAATATGAGTGACAGTATTTCTAGTACAAAGTATCATAAATAGGTTCACAATCGAGGATACTTCATAATAAGGACATGACTTATCTAGAAAGATTGTATTCATATTTATTCCCAAGTTATTTATATGAGATATAAATAAGATGGAATGGTGAGTCTCATGCCATATGACAAACATGATAGGCACTTATTAATGATAAGTAGGCCGAACCAGTGACACTTATGACAAGCACATGGAGCTTACTCTTGTCAATATTTTATCATAAATCATATCAGTGCATATAATCTTTAGACCTGAGATAGCACAGTTATGTTGTATATAGGTAGTTTGAGTTTGATACTGCTTTCATACTTGTACTGTGTATGGGTATATGGGCATGTGTTGGCTCCTACTAGTTATATATAGAGGTAGGTGTTGATCAAGATGGAATCTGTTCCTCTAAATAAATAAAGATAAAATCCTATGTTCATTTAATTGTTCTTGATGTTTCAAGTTCCTGTCCAGGACAGATAGATTTAATCAGAAAAGAGTTTCTGATGAGAAAATCTTTTTAATCAAGAACTGAAATTAAAAGAGAACATAATATTCATAGTAAATGGAGTTTGACATAAACCATGACTCCAGCTTGAGTTGGGATTTTGTAACAAAGAGATTCTAGTGCATGGTAACATATGATTTTAGGTTCATTTAAGGTAAACTTTATTACTAATTGGGTGGCCATGGCATGCTATGCTAGGTGTTAACCATGGTCTATGAGGTGTATAAAATGATTTAGAGAAATCATTTATGGTAAAAAAAAGTTCTGATGATATTAAGAGTTGATATCATGTCTCATTGCCAATTAGTGATGAGCCTAGTAAGTCACACACATACACAAGTTATCACCTAATTAAATATGATTTAATTAATTAATTAAAGAGTTTAATTGATTAATTAAATAGGTTTGGTTTGCAATTAGATTGCAAAGTCCCTAGCATGACTTGAAACCAAATCTAGGTTATTGGATGTACAGTATAAGTTAAATTTATATTTAAAGTGTTTAAATATAAATTTAATTAATGAGAAATTAATTAATAAAGATTAGTTAATTAATTTATATTTGATATAAATTGATTAGAAGAAGAGAAATAATTATTTTGGTTTAAGAACTCAAAATTAGGACACAGGGGCATTTTGGTCATTTCACTGGATGACATAAGGCACCATGAGATGGTGACACATTGCATTACACATAAGCTTGCAAAATGTCTTTTAATCATGTAAGATGATTAAAATTAAGATTAAATATAGGTTTGACACTTGGCACAAGGTGATTGGGTCAATTAAACCTAGAACCAATCAGAGGGTGACATGTGGTAAGGGTTTAATGTGTTGACCTAGCTATATAAGTGTTGTTATGAAAAGAAAATAAAACAACTAGCAGCCTCTTTCTTTGGTGCCGCCACCCAAGAAGGTTTCTCTCTTCTTCATCTTCTTCTCTCATCTTTCCAAAAGATTAATAAACAATCTCTTGAATTAAAAATACTAGAAATTGTTTCTAGTGTCGTGTTTACATCTTTAATCTCTTAAAAGGCAGAACTTGATTTTCTAATTAGTAGAAAAAGCTTTAGAAGCTATTCAAGGGCTTCCATAGGTGTTCTTGGTGTGGAAAAGCTAGAGAGACAACATCTGGTGTCCTGAAGACGCATCCGAAAGGCACAAATACACTGCAGTGCATCAAGAGGTTAGTGTATTTGTTCTTGATTTAATCTAGGGTTCTAAAATTAATCTGATTAATTTTAAAATCTTAAATGGCAAATACATATCCAAAAACATATTAAAAGTGTTTTAATATGTTGTTTATCATTGAAATCAAATGGATAAAAATAAATCTTGCATGATGCATGTGACCCTAGGTGAAAATTTTTGAATTCAATGGTATAAACTTGTGTTTTTCATGCTTCCGTTCCTTCAATATGTGGGTAGTGTATACCTAGAAGAGAGAAGAAGAGAATTCATTAACCTGAGGCAGAGACAGCTGACAGTGGCAGAGTATGAAAAGGAAGTTATCAGACTGAGCTGCTATGGAAGGGTGATAGTCACTAATGAGGCCAAAAGGTGTAAGAGATTTGAAAAGGGATTAAATGATAACATAAAGATCATGATTACTGCCTTGGGAATTACAGACTTCACCAAGTTAGTGGAAGCTGCTATAAAAGTTGAAAAGGTTAGAATAAGTGAATAGACCAGAAGAGAGAGATAGTTGAAGAGGGGCCTGAGTCAGTCTAGTTCATCTCCTGCACCTAGAAAGAAGTTCAAAGGTCCACCTGCACAGAGTTCAGGTTAACCACAAGGTCAAGGTCAATCTCAGGGGCCCAGGCCACAGTTCACCCCTAGGAAAGGTCAGTCCACACCATCAGGGGCAGCTCTCTAAGGACGGGGTTCAGGGGACTAGCCCTAGCATCATCTGCATGTCCGCATTGCCTGAAATGGCATAAGGGGGAGTGTTGAAGAGTGACTGGTGCCTACTTAAGGTGTGGGTCGACAGAGCATCAGTTGAGGAACTGTCCATGCAGAACTACTACAGCTGCTCCTGTACCACAAAGGGGTAGGAAATCTGGCAAATATGAGGTAGTGGGACCATCACAGAGGCTTGCATCTGAGCCAGCAGAGAGGCTTGAGGTCAGAGCACCTACCAGAACCTATGCCATAAGAGCTCAGGAGGAGCAAAATGCCTCGCACATCATCAAGGGTACATTCTCCCTCTACAACACATTCGTGCATGCATTGGTGGATCCAGGATCCACTCATTCATACATCTGGATCAACTTACCCGTGGAAAGGGGGATACTGGTAGGGGAGAGTGACCAAGACATCCTGGTCACTAATCCATTGGGCCATAGTGTAGTGGTGAACAAAGTGTACAAGGGTTGTCCATTAAGGATTCAGGGGTATGAATTCTTAGCAGACCTGATTGAGTTTCCTTTCCATGAGTTTGACGTGATTTTGGAAATGGACTGGTTGTCACGTCATCAGGCAGTAGTTGATTGTAAGTTAAAGAGGATCTTATTGAAAACTCCTGAGGCTAATGAGATTACAGTTGTGGGGGAAAGGACAGATTTCTTGTCTAATGTCATATCAGCCACAGTTGCAAGAAAACTGATGAGAAAAGGTTGTGAAGCCTACCTAGCACATGTGGTGCATACTAAGTAGGCTAAGCCAGATCTATGTGACATACTAATAGTGAGAGACTTCCTAAATGTGTTTCCTGAAGAATTGGCTGGCTTGCTACCAGAAAGAAAAGTCGAATTTGCTATTGAAGTACTACTGGGTACAGCACCAATCTCTATTGCTCCTTATAGGATGGCACCCACAGAATTAAAGGAACTGAAAATCCAGTTACAAGAGTTGCTAGATAAGGGGTTCATACACCCCAGTGTATCACCATGGGGAGCTACAGCGCTGCTTGTAAAGAAGAAGGATGGGACTTTGAGGTTATGCATCGATTACCAGCAGTTGAATAAAGTGATTGTGAAGAACAAATATCCATTGCCTAGAATTGATGATCTGTTTGATCAGTTGAAAGGAGTAGGAGTATTTTCCAAAATTGATCTCAGATTAAGGTATCATCAGTTGAGGGTGAAGGATGCAAATGTGCTAAAGACTGCATTCAGAACCCGGTGTCACACCTTACCCCTCTGTAAGGCATAACATGATCTCGTAGTATACCTAATGAATTACCAACTTTGCCTACTGATAACCCATTAAATACACTACAAGGGATTTTCAAAAACTTTTCTTACTTCTTTTATAGTGGTGAGCACTATTTACAGGTGTTAAAAAAAAAACATTTTTGAACTGAAGTGATAGAACTAATACATTTGAATTATTTGGAATTTTTGTAAAAATTTTGGCAGAGTGCCATCTGTATTTTGGATAAAACAGTTCTTCAAAAACCTGTAAAATGCACTTCAAAATTTTTCTCAATCTCAAATTCCAACATAATTCAACAAAATATGTTTTTCAACTCAAATCCACAATAATTTTTCAAAGACTGAGATAAAAGAAATAGAGTACAAATTTTTCAAGCCAAAATACTCATAATTTACTTTACAACTTCAATGTACAATTTTAATTTACAACTGCTCAAAACCATGAACAATATATACATACAGTGAACATACATTACAGTACAAAGTACAAAATGTGGTATACTCAATATACCCGATGATCTCTCAATGTAATACTAGCAGCCTAGTCTGCTGCCCTGTCAGTCTGTCTACCTGCGACAGCAATGAAAAGCTATCGCTGAGTAAAATTTACTCAGTGGTTCACAATAACAATTTGAATTGCGATACATAAATCTTTTATTAACAAATCACAAATCAAATAGTTCACAATTCAATTCACAATTTACAAAGTTCATATAACATAAATTTGATCAAATAACTGAATAATACAGTTTGCCAATTAATAATACCATTTGATCAAATAACTGAATAATACAGTTTTGCCAATCAATAACACCATCTGATCAAATAACTGAAGAATACAGTGTTGCCGATCAATATCACAATTTAAGCCATGACACAATTTTTCCGCACATGCCGTGTTGTACACCACGACAAGACACACTTACCCCAATAATCGAAATCAATGAGGGAGGAAGCTAGCTGAATAAAGAGTACTCATCCACACTCACCTCAGACTGACAAGTCAAAGAGGGAGGAACATAATCACACTCACCACAGACTGATAAGCCAAAGAGGGAGGAATATATCACACTCACCCCATAAATGAAGGAGGAACAAAGTAACAGTGTCATGCCAAGTGTGAATCAAAATAATTTCAAATCACAATATTTCATACAAACCATAAATCACATTTTATCTCAAAATTTCCATTTGCAAAGTTGGCAACACAATAATTTCCAAATAATATTCCCAAAACCAAAGCAATAAAAAATTATTCATAACTCATTTCTCCAAATAAATTTGCTAGTAAAAGCAGTGAATATAAAAGTATTGTGCACGAACATAATTTAAAGCAATAACATATAAATAACCATAATTTATTTCAATTGAAAAATTCAAAAGAAATACTTATTGTGCACAAACACAATTTAAAACAATACAAATAATCATAATTTATTCCAATTGAAAAATTCAAAAGAATTAATTATTGTGCACAAACCTCTGATATATGCCTCTAGGCTCTGACTCAGTGTTTCCTTCCCTTTCCCTGAGTTGTTGCTAACTGAAAATACAATTTGAAGTGTTTCAGTACTCATTTAAACTGTCTCTAATGATAATGCTTGATAATTAATTCACTGAATTCATTTATTCGCTTAGTCAACCTACTATGTCGACCCTTGGTACATTCTAGGTAATTTAGGTTTTAATGTCATTAATATGTCACATTCGATAGTCTTTTAGGGTTGGTACATGTTACCAAATTCATTTCCGTGTATACTGCATTTTCTTGCAATTTCCTGGATTCCGGGATACTAGTTTGACCTAGCAGGATGACCTAGTTTCCTCGGTTTTCGGGTTTCGCTCAAAACTACAAACTTGTAGATCTATGTCTTATTGCACGTGAGGCAAAATTTCAGATCATTCTGAGTTATGTAGACCAAGTTATGGTCATTTTACTATTGCTGGTCAAATTGCATCAAAATTGGTCACTTTAGGTCATTTTAGGTTCGGCCAGTTTTTGGACCCGAACTTGTGCAAGCTGTTTGACTTACTTATGGTCATTTCTGGGCTTTGGTGTCTTCATAAGACTTATAGATATGGGTCTTAACTATTCATGGTTAAAATTTTAGGTCAATTGGACCTGTTTTGAGTGAGTTATGGCCTAAAACACTAACTGCTGCCCAAATGGTCAATTTTCAGGCCTCATTTGCACTTAATCCGGATTTGGTCATTTTTCAAGCTACCTTGCAAGCAGAATTTTTGCAAGCTACCTTCATGAAAGTTGGCACATTTTGTGCCTAGTTTCACCTCCAATTGGTCTCATACCAATTGGAGCCACACAATTAATGTTCTAGGCCTAAAACTCAAACTGCCTTATTGCATTTCTTGCATACACATCAAGCATCACTTTTAACACTCACCAAACTTAACATTCAAACCAATTCTGGATGTACCACAATCTAAACATAATTCACAACACATTATAGGTCATTTTGGAAGCTTACAATTACATTCAACATACACCAACAAGTGCAGAATTTTTCAATCCAATTTACAATAATTTAATCACCTTTTTATGCTCATTTACATGTCCCACTTCACATCACCTTACACACACTCAAACTGCCATAACAACCAACACATTTTAACATCATTATTCCATAAACCAAGCATGAATTCCAGCATTCCTCAAGGGTTAGCAAACTGCCACAATGGTACACTTACATTCCATTACTTTCCAAGCTTTAAACTTCATTTTACATTTACATATACTAAGTATACATTACCCAAACAATTTCCTACACAATATACATTTAATCAATCAATTAATTCACCATTTACAAGCACAACTAAACTGCCTTCAAGGTGCTTCCATGGCTGCCAAAAGTGCACATTCCCATTCAACATCAAAACTCAAAAATTTCTCCATAAATCAAACACCCATAATATCCTTACACACTTTAACAAAGCAATAATCAAAAACTCAAACTTACCTATTGTTGGGACTTGCTAAACCTTGAAATTTCTTCTTTTTCTTGCTGCCCAAAGCTTTCCCATGGTGTGGAGACAAAGTTTGATGAAGGGAACCTTGAGTTTTAAGCTGAAAATGGGGGAGGATTGAAGCTTGCATGATGAGTTCTCATGGAGGAAAATGGAGACCCATATTCGGCCATGAAAGTGGAATTGAAGAAAATGAATGGTTTTCCTCATAAAATCTATCCACTTAGTGCTTTTACACATCCATAATGCTCCACTAATTAAGATTTATGAATATAATATATGCCACTCACTTTAGGTTAATATTAGTATAATTAAACTTTTAATTATTCCCATATTTTTCCACTTAGTTTCTCTTAATTATTCTACACATGGAATTTCATTTTTCATGGCATTTTCAAAATTTAATACCACTTATTTCTAATGGACATTGAGGTCAAAAGTCAACTCGGGTTGTCAAATGACCACAATGCCCCTGTTCGGGTTGCATTTCCCGATTTTTCGGTAACACTGGGTTTTGTCCGTTTTTCGATTTCCCACTTTTCTTTGTACTAATTATTTAATTTTTATTTAATATTTCTAATGATATTTATACTTCAATAGGGGTCTATTTACGTCCTAAAAATATTTTCCAGGGTTCCCCACGGTCCAGGGCTAGTCAACGGTCCACGCCGTGACTTCCCGGTGCGGTCACCCATCGCTAGGGTTCTCGGCTCGCTTAACTTAGTTGCATTTCTTTACTATTATTTTTCCTTTGTTTTTCTTGTATTTTCTTTTCTTGTATTTCATTATTTAATGTCTCCTCACTCATATCGAAGTGTAGTTCTAGGCATTCTAGCTGTCCTGACAACACTGGTCGCCGGAACAGTAGAACGCACTACCGAACTTAGGGGTGTTACACCCGGTATGGGCATTATGAGTTTCTGGTGATGCCCTTTGACCTAACAAATGCACCAGCGGCATTCATGGACCTTATGAATCGTATCTTCGATCCACACCTATATCGGTTTGTAGTGGTCTTTATTGATGATATTTTGGTGTATTCCAAGACTAGTGAAGAACATTATGAGCATTTAAGGATTATTCTGCAAACCTTGAGAGAAAAGAAGCTGTATGCTAAGTTGTCCAAGTGTGACTTCTGGTTGAATGAAATTGCATTCCTTGGACACATAATGTCAACAGTTGGGATTAGAGTGGATCCCTAGAAAATAGAAGCAGTAATGAAATGGAAGCCTCCCAGAAATACAAATGAGATCAGAAGTTTCTTGGGGCTAGCTGGGTATTACAGAAGATTTTTGAAGGGATTTTCTTTAATAGCTACTCTAATGACCAAGTTGTTACACAAGAATGTCATATTTGACTAGAATGACAAGTGTCAGACCAGTTTTGAGAAGTTGAAGGCTATGTTGACTGAGGCACCAATGTTAACACAGCTAGTGTTGGGAAAGGACTTTGTGGTCTATAGTGATGCCTCTCATAATGGGTTAGGGTGTGTATTGATGCAAGAGGGGAAGGTGGTCGCTTATGCTTCCAGGCAGCTTAGGCCACATGAACAGAATTACCCAAGCCATGATCTAGAACTTATAGTAATTATCTTCGCACTGAAGATATGGAGGCACTACTTGTATGGTGAAAAGTGCTACATTTACATAGACCAGAAAAGTCTGAAATACTTGCCAATCCAGAAGGAGCTCAACCTTAGACAGAGGCGATGGATTGAGTTCCTGAAGTACTATGATTGTGTGATTGATTACCATCCTGAGAAGGCAAATGTAGTTGCTGATGCTCTGAGTAGAAAATCCATCACAGCTTTGAGATCATTGAATGCCTATCTATCTTTGACTCGGGATGGAGCTATTTTGGCTGAGTTACAAGTGAGGCCAAACCTGCTACAGCAGATTTTGAATGGCAAAAGGTAGATGAGAAGTTAATAACTACTATGAGTAAAATCTCAAAAGGGAAAGTAATTGATTATGAAGTGAAAATGGATGGGTGTGTGTACTACAAAGGAAGATTATGTGTACTAGATGATGGGGAATTGAAGGCCAGTATTCTAAAAAATGCACACACCAGTGTTTATGCTATGCACCCAAGAAGCACAAAAATGTATCATGATCTGAAGCTTCAGTATTGGTGGCCTGGTATGAAGAAGGACATAGTTGACTATGTAACTAATTCCTTGACATGTCATGAAGTCAAGGCAGAACATCAAGTTCCATCGAGTTTGCTACAGCCTATACGCATATGTAACACCCTCACTGTAGCAATTCCGTACATTCTACTGTTTCGATGGCCGGTGTCAGTCTGGATAGCTAGAACGGCTAGGAAAATATTTAGACTAAAGTGAGGAGTCATAATTAACTCAAATATTAATAAGAAAAATTTAGGAAAAATTTTAGAAATAAAATACAACCAAGTTAAATGAGCCGATACCCTAGCGATGGGTAACCCAGTGGGAAGTTGCGGTTCTCACATCTAGGAGCCCTAGACCTAGGAGAAAATTCATAAAATAATTTTTGGGACTCCAAAGAAGAGTCATTGAGGGTTCTATGGCATTAGAATGCCAAGAAAATGCTTAGAAAAATTTCTCAATTGGTACAGACAATTTTAGTCTGTTAAGCCAAACGGAGGGCATTTTGGTCATTTCGTCTTCAGAGATGATTTTTGGCCGACTTGTCCAGGTAAGTAAATAATTATTATGATCTAAAATATGAATAAATATCGCTAAAAATTAAATTGAAAATGAGTAGAGAAAAGAAGAAAAGAAAATGAAGGAAAATACCTAATTATGACATCATATAATGTCATTTAAATTTCCTCCACCAATCACAATTTATTAAACACATAAAAAGAGATAAAAGAGACCAAAACTTGACAAAAGCAATCTGCTCCTTTCTTCCTCAACCAGCCGCACCACCATGGAAGAGTTCTTCTTCCATTTTTCAAGCTTCCATGCTTGAATTCTCACCCTTTCTCGCCCTAAAAGCCCAAACCACCTTCACTAAAAATTACACCCACACCAAGGAGAAGTGTTTGGCTACCAAGAAATTTGAAGAAAGTGAAAAAAATTCTAAAGTTTCAACAAGCCAAGAGAGTGGTTAAAAGGTTAGTGCACTAACTATACCCTTTTTCTTTCCTAAGCATGAAAAGCATGCTTGATTAAGTTTAAATGGCACGAGAAGAAAAGAAAACTTGGAATATGTTGATGTTTCAATTAGTGGCAGTGTAGGAAGTAAACGAATTTGATGGTTTTGATGATTTTGTTTTAGTTAGTGAAGTTGATTAATAAAGTTTAAGGCATTAGAAATCAAATTACATGGATTTATGATTGAGATTGAAATTATAAGTTAGGGTTTTGACCTAACTTAGTTTTTGTATTATTGCTTGGAATTTGATGATGTTGAGATGATTTAATGACCATTAGAAGTGCCAAATATATTAAATGAAGTTTGTGGAGTTGGGAGAATTAAACTTGGGAGTGTTGATTCTTATGCAGGAAATTCAGACCTTTGAGTCCAATGTATTGTTTGAGCTATAACTAGAGTTGTGTTGCTCCAGTTGGTGTGAGGCCAATTGGAGATGAAACCTGTAACACCCTCCCAGTAGCAACTCTGTACATTCTACTGTTCTGGTGACCAGTGTCGATCCGGACAGCTAGAACGTCTGGAAAAATATTTAAACTAAAGTGAGGAACTACAATTAACTCAAATATTAATAAGAAAAATTTAGGAAAAATTTTAGAAATAAAATACAACCAAGTTAAATGAGTCGGTGCCCTAGCGATGGGTGACCTAGTGAGAAGTTGCGGTTCTCGCAACTAGGAGCCCTAGACCCGGGGGAAAAATTATAAAATAATTTAATTTTTGGCCGACTTGTCCAGTTAAGTAAATAATTATTATGACATAAAATATGAATAAATATTACTAAAAATTGAATTGAAAATGAGTAGAAAAGAAAAGAAAAAAAATGAATTAAATGGGAATTTATGACATCACATGATGTCATTAGTGTGCCTTCACCCAATTACATGATGACACATGGCATAAACTAACTTAAAAGAGGTCAAATGGGCTGGAAAATGAAGAAAATTAGACTTTTCTTTCTTTCTTCTTCCTCTTGCAGTGAACCATTCCACCATAACCACCATTAACAAACTTCTAAACCTCCATTTCCCTAGCTTTCTTCCATCAAAAGCCCTAGTTGTCTTCACAAAAAATTCACTCCACACCTTGAGGAAGCTTTGGGCAGCAAAATTTTGAAGAAAAATTAAAGTTTTGGTTGGCATGGATTTGAGCTAAAAGAGGTTAGTGACCTAAACCTTGAATTTCACTTTAATTTCATTTTTAAGAACTATAAATATGTGTAAATGACAAAGAAATTTGATGAAACACCATTGATATGCTAACCCTAAATTTTGGCAGCCATGGTTAGGGTAATATGGTGATGATTTTTGGGGAGTTAACATGCTAGTATGGCTGCCCTTAATGTATATCTTATAAGTGAATTGAAAAATGCAATGATAATGCATGGTTTTGAAATGTTAAGTTAGGGTTTGGGTTGAAGAATGAGACTTTGATCTTGTGATGATGGGAGTAGGTTTTAATGGTCAATTAGTGACCATTTGGTTTGGTTTGAATAAAAAATGAAGTGATTTGGGTTGTGGGATTTGAGGTTGGAGTGGCTGCCTTGTGTGACCTGCAGGTGTGGATGTGAGTCCAGCCTGTTTGGACAGCCATAACTTGAATTGTAGAGGTTCATTTGGTATTTGGCCAATTGTACATGAAACTAGACACAAAATGGCACAACTTTGGTGAAGAAATCATGCCCATAAGACCAAACTAAGTGGACCAAAACCTTGCTCCAATCCCGGTGACCTGCAATCTGCCTGGGCAAAATGACCAAATGAACAGTGTTTGGTCATTTGGCCATAACTCAATGTAGAAAGGTCCAATTGACCTGAAATTTTACCAGCCACAAGGTGACATACACACCAACAACTTTCATGAAGAAACCTAACCCAAATTATGACCATAACATAGTCAAATTGCCAACCAAACTTGAGTTACCAAATCTGGCAGAAATAGATTTGCCCAGAATTTTGGAATCTGTCCAATCCGGACAGTTATGGTTTTTAGGCATAACTTGAGCTACAAAACTCCAAATATAGTGATTCAAAAAACGAAATTTAATTAAACAAAATAAGGAACAAGTTTCATGTTTATCATTTTTCCAAATTCCCACTGCAACAGTAACTAATGGAACAATAAACCCAAAGCTTGAATAGTAATCATAAAAATTCAATTTCAAAGAATTACATAAATGAAAGTGTTAAATGCCCTAGTAGGCCTAACGTGATTGGTTTGGATAGGTTGGCATGCTAATAGGGTTCTGTTAGCAGTACTTCATATGGCTTCATGCCATTCTGTATTTCATGGCTTCCCATGCCATTCTGTGACATAATAGCCTTTGGCTATGATATTGAGTTGTTATACTCAGGTTTAATCCCTGATAATTATCACAGCTTATTAGCTGTTCTGTTGCACACTGGGAGACACAATGTGACTGATGGTGTAATGGTCCGAGGTACTTAGTACCCAGTACCAGTTTACCCGTTTATCCAGTCCAGTCAACTAGTATAGGTTACTCGGGCAGTATTAATAAATCTTACCAAACTTCAATTGAATAATATTACAATAAACATTTGAGACTTTGTTCACCCAAAAATGTAAATATACATTTTGTACACATGTTTTTATTTTATTTTATTTTATTTTATATTGTCACCACTAAGCAGAATTGCTTAGCGCGTTGCTTTTGCCACGCGCAGGTACTGGAGACATAGCTGGGGAGTCTAGCAGGCCTCATACAGGGTGAGCCTTCATATCTGCACTCAGAGTTCAGAGTCACCTCACATTGCAGTGCATTTGGTAGGAAATTAGGCCACTTTTGATATTTTGATATTTTGTATTTTGTTACCTTCTGTAATATATGTTATAAATTCATGTAATCAAGCTTTTGATGTATGTATTTATGAAATATGTTCAGTAATAAATTGAGCATTTTTCATTGAGTTGACTATGTTTTGAATTGAATTGAATTTTGAGATACTGAAGTGAATTGAGAAATTGTTGAGTATATATTGGAGGTTGATTGAGAATAATATGATGATATTATTGGGAGTGTTTTTAACAGGTTCAGAAGAACTGTTTTTCCAATTTATAGCCGGCACTCTACCAGATTTTCTATAAAATTTGCGAAAAAATTTAGTTTTATCAGAAATTATAAATAAATGAATTAAAAGGGATTAATTGAAATTGAAACATGAATTGGTGTTCCGACACACTGAGTGGCATAACTTGCTCGGCTAAACTGTAGACGGGTAAGGGGTGTCACATCGGTTTAGGCGTTTCTTGGTCTAGATAGAGTACATACCATTGCATTGTATTTGTAAGTGTTGAGGTGACACTGATATAGATTTTTTTGTTTTCATATTTTGAATAAGTTATGGATCCTGCTTCGCAAAGAGCAGTTGATGAAGAGGTGGAGAGTCATGCTCCACCAAGGGCTGAGTCTGGGGGCAGGAGAGAATCTGCTCCACCAGCAGCTGAGGCACCTGCCGAACCTCAGTTTGTGCTATTTCAGCAAATGAATGAATTCTACCGGCAAATGATGGGGGCAATTCCACCACCACAACCACAGCCACAACCTCCACTAGCACCACAAAAGTCCCATTTGGAGAAATTGCGAAAACATGGGGCTGTAGACTTCTTTGGAAAGAGGGAGGATGATCCCATGGCTGCAGAAAATTGGTTGGACAGAACCATCAGAGTATTGAAACGGCTAAACTGCACCCCCGAGCAGAACCTGGTGGGTGTTGTGTCCCTACTTCAGGATGATGCATATCAGTGGTGGGACACAGTAACCAGTGAGGTGCAACCTGAACGGATCACCTGGGAATTCTTCCTCACAGAGTTCAGGAAGAAATATATTAGTAAAGTGTATTTAGAAGAGCGAAGATTGTATTCATGACTTATCCAGAAAGATTGTATTCATGTTTGTTCCCAAGTTATTTATATGAGATATAAATAAGATGGAATGGTGAGTCTCATGCCATATAACAAACATGATAGGCACTTATAAATGATAAGTAGGTCAACTAGTGACACTTATGACAAGCACATAGAGTTTACTCTTGTCAATGTTTTGTCATAAATCATATCAAGGCATATAATCTTTAGACCCGAGATAGCACGATTATCTTGTATATAGGTAGTTTGAGTTTGATACTGCTTTCATACTTGTACTATGTATGGGTATATGGGCATGTGTTGGCTCCTGCTAGTTATATATGGAGGTAGGTGTTGATCAAGATGGAATCTGTTCCTCTAAGTAAATATAGTTAAAATCCTATGTTCATTTAATTGTTCTTGATGTTTCAAGTTCTGGCCAGACAGATAGATTTATTCGTAAAAGAGTTTCGATGAGAAAAATCTTTTAATCAAGAACTGGAATTAAAAGAGAACATAATATTCATAGCAAATGGAGTTTGACATAAACCATGACTCCAGCTTGAGTTGGGATTTTGTAACAGAGAGATTCTAGTGCATGGTAACATATGATTATAGGTTCATTTAAGGTAAACCTTACTACTAATTGGGTGGCCATGGCATGCTATGCTAGGTGTTAACCATGGTCTATGAGGTTCATAAAATGATTTAGAGAAATCATTTATGGTAAGAAAGAGTTCTGATGATATTAAGAGTTGATATCATGTCTCATTGCCAATTAGTGATGAGCCTAGTAAGTCACACACATACACAAGTTATCACCTATTTAAATATGATTTAATTAATTAATTAAAGAGTTTAATTGATTAATTAAATAGATTTGGTTTTCAATTAAATTGCAAAGTCCCTAGCATGACTTGAAACCAAATCTAGATTATTGGATGTGTAGTATAAATTAAATTTATATTTTAGAGTGTTTAAATATGAATTTAATTGATGAGAAATTAATTAATAGAGATTAATTAATTAATTTATATTTGATATAAATTAATTAGAAGAAGAAAATAATTATTTTGGGTTAAGAACTCAAAATTAAGACACAGGGGCATTTTGGTCATTTCACAGTGTGACACGTGGCACCATGAGATGGTGACACATGGCATAACACATAAGCTTGCCAAATATTTTTTAATCATGTAAGATGATTAAAATCAAGATTAAATATAGGTTTGACACTTGGCACAATGTGATTGGGTCACTTAAACCTAGAGCTAATCAAAAGGTGACATGTGGCTAGGGTTTAATGTGTTAACCTAGCTATTTAAGTGTGGTTATGAAAAGAAAACATAACCAGCAGCCTCTCCTCTCAATTGTCACGCCACTTTGAGCCTCTCCAGCTATTTCTCTTCATCTCTCATCAATTCAAAGAGATTAGCCATCAATCTCTTGAATTAAGAACACTAGAAATTGTTTCTAGTGTCCTGTTTACATCTTTAATCTCTTAAAAGGCAGAACTTGAATTTCTAATTAATAGAAAAGGCTTTAGAAGCTGTTCAAGGGCTGCCATAGGTGTTCTTGGTGTGGACAAGCTAGAGGGACAACATCTGGTGTCCTGAAGACGAATCTCAATGGCGCACACGCTGCGAGACATCAAGAGGTTAGTGTAATCGTTCTTGATTTAATCTAGGGTTCTAAAATTAATCTGATTAATTTTAAAATCTTAAATGGCAAATACAGATCCAAAAACATATTAAAAGAGTTTTAATATGTTGTTTATCATTGAAATCAAATAGATAAAAATAAATCTTGGATGGTGCATGTGACCCTAGGTGAAAATTTTTGAATTCAATGGTATAATCTTGTGTTTTTCACGCTTCCGTTCCTACACAAAGTCCCTAGCATGACTTGAAACCAAATCTAGATTATTGGATGTGTAGTATAAATTAAATTTATATTTATAGTATTTAAATATGAATTTAATTAATGAGAAATTAATTATTAGAGATTAATTAATTAATTTATATTTGATATAAATTAATTAGAAGAAGAAAAATAATTATTTTGGATTAAGAACTCAAAATTAAGACACAGGGGCATTTTGGTCATTTCACAGTGTGACACGTGGCAACATGAGATGGTGACACATGGGATTACACATAAGCTTGCCAAATGTTTTTTAATCATGTAAGATGATTAAAATCAAGATTAAATATAGGTTTGACAATTGGCACAATGTGATTGGGTCATTTAAACCTAGAGCTAATCAAAGGGTGACATGTGGCAAGGGTTTAATGTGTTAACCTCGCTATTTAAGTGTGGTTATGAAAAGAATTAAGAACCAGCAGCCACTCCTCTCCTTTGTCACGCCACTTTGAGGCTTTTTATCTATTATTCTTCATCTCTCATCAATTCAAAGATATTAGCCATCAATCTCTTGAATTAAGAACACTAGAAATTATTTCTAGTGTCCTGTTTACATCTCTAATCTCTTAAAAGGTAGTACTTGAATTTCTAATTAATAGAAAAGGCTTTAGAAGCTGTTCAAGGGCTGCCATAGGTGTTCTCGGTGTGGACAAGCTAGAGGGGCAACATTTGGTGTCCTGAAGACGAATCTCAAAGGCGCAGACACGCTGCAGTGCATCAAGAGGTTAGTGTAATCGTTCTTGATTTAATCTAGGGTTCTAAAGTTAATCTGATTAATTTTAAAATCTTAAATGGCAAATACAGATCCAAAAACATATTAAAAGAGTTTTAATATGTTGTTTATCATTGAAATCAAATAGATAAAAATAAATATTGCATGATGCATGTGACCCTAGGTGAAAATTTTTGAATTCAATGGTATAAACTTGTGTTTTTCACGCTTCCGTTCCTTCAATATCTTACTCAGCTATACTGTAGACAGGTAAGGGATGTCACATGGTGGCTCGAAATTGAATCTCTTAGAAAGTCCATAATCATACCGTATTGTTTATTTATCCATGTATGTATGAGATATGTATGAATGTATGTAAATATGTGATATATGTATACCAACTAGATAATGTGCAAAGTGAGACCATAATAGTAATTAAGCCGACCACAAAATCTTCCAAACAAATGATTAAGTTGGTAATGGTATAATTATGGTAATTATATCATGGCTCTCCATTGAGGCAATTACTTTAAGGAATTTTAAACACTTGCATTATTAGCTATGAAAGACAAATGATGCATTTGTTTAAGAGACTTTCTTAAGAGTAATTGTTTAGCATGAGATATTGTAGGCATGTAAATGCTTGATGGCCAATAATGAATGTGCCTGAGGTCATTGAAGTAATTTACATGCTTGCTGGCTCAATGGAATCATCTTAACTAATGCAAGATAAACCAATAATGGATGTGCCTGAGGTTTTGAGCATTAGGGGCCAAATAAATGATTGAGCCTCACATGAGATGTGATGGGCAAAGAGTTGCTCACTTATAGTTTATTATGATTCTAATAATGGAAGTGCCTGAGGATGATCAATAAGACTATAAGAATTCAATCACCCACTAGAAATTCATCCAACTAGGATTTTTGTTTCCTACTATGGAAGTGTAGGATTTGCAAAGTTAATCGGAGGACCAATTTGATTAAAAGACCATAATCATTTTGGTTAATAACTTGATACATATACTAATTAATCTTGTCATTTCTGTAGTTTATATTCTGATAATAATGAGCACACAACAACCATCACCATCTAATATCCTTGCAGGCATACTTGATCATAATAGGTTGATAGGACCTAATCTTTCTGATTGGCTCAGACTTGCCTTGAATTTAGAGCATATTGGATATGTTTTAGATTTAAAAATTCCTGGTCCCTTACCTCCAGGGGCCACTCCAGAGGAATTAGAGACATTGGACAAGTGAAAGGAGCATGCTATGAGAGCCAGATGTTATATGCTTGCTTTTATGACTAATGAGTTACAGAAGCAACTGAAAACATGCAAAGTGCAAATGAGATCCTTCTTCACCTGCAAGAGTTGTATGGTGAACATAGTAGAAATGCTAAGTATGAGATATCTAGACAACTATTTCGAATGAGGATGTTAGAGGGATAGAATGTATGTAACACCCCTCACTCAACTACAGTATAACTGAGCAAGGCGTGCTATATTCAGTGCCGGAGCACCCTATCTTATCTTACTTTATTCCTTTCATAATTTGATCTCATTATATTTTAATATTAATTATTTTTCGACGGAGAAACCAGCGGAGTTTCCCCTATTTTATTACCAGTTGACGTATTTTACTATTTACCTGTTTGAAAATTTCAATAATATTTTACAAATAAAATCTCATCAATTATTTTCATAACCATCTCATTCATATATCTCAATTTCATATTCATTTCCATGCATTATCTATATATTTCAAATCTGTCTTCGAATCCATACAATCTCATTCATGCTCAAATCACATAAGTAAAATTTTCAAATTTCTTTAATTTACATAATTTCATAATTTACATGATATATAAATTAATTACATATGAAAAAGCTAATTTATTAAATTACATTACATTTCTATTAATTACCTGCTCATAATCTACATTATAATACAATATCTAGCATTTTATACTAAATACAAAATATGATCTATGTGGGCCCTATCTACATGCATTACTGAGGAGGTGACAACCTTGAATACTTGAGCACTTCGCAGATCCGACTCCAAAATCTTAGTCAAAGTACCTGCGCGAGGAAACAAATCCATCGTGCTAAGCATTGCTGCTTAGTGGTGCAATATTAGAACAAGAAAATAAAATATACAAATAAAGAAAGAACGAAGCATAATTTGAATATTTAAGAATCAATTTAATTTAATACAATGTGTCTAATATTAATTATCTTTTGTTCTCATTTGTTTCGCTTTGAAAGCGTTTAATTCGGAAATTCACAGGGATAATGTACAACATACATAATTAATAAAAATACTCAGTTTATATTTATATGGCAATAGAATGTACATTTAAAATATTTAGTTAAGTTATACATATTTTTGCAACTCTTTTATCATTTTACTTAACAATTTTTATGTGGTTTGGATCATTTCATAATTGTAACTAATTCTTTTGAAGTCTTATTAACTCATTTATTTGATTTCTAATATTTTTAATTACTAATAGTCTTAATTTATTTTAATAAATTACACTGCCCAAGTAACCTACGACACGCTGACTAAACTGGATAACGGGTCGTTGGCTCTGGACACTGCGGTGTCTCGGGCGTCATACCATTGACGCAGAACGTCAACCACGTATGCAGTCAGTATGGCTAAAAAGCCATGATATCACATAACCGGGCATAAAAGCCATGAATACGGGCATAAGAGCCATGAATACGGGCATAGAGCTATGAATATAGGCATAAAGCCTTTTGCTGTACTGCTAAAACAATACCCTATTGGCATGCCAAACTATCCAATCTGACACACATGTCTAGGCAATACAAGGGCACATAATATCATTAAATATTAATATATTGTGTTTTATGAGTTTATTATTTCATGATAAATTTCAATTATAATTCATACATTCATTTGATCATTTATATGATCACAATTCACATCAATTATCCTTTTATATCATTGTGCTCAAAATACTTCTCCTCTCTACAATAATGAGAACTAATGTCTCATTCATACATTAATATGGTTCATTTATTCATTCATTATGTTATTCATATTGATCACAATTCTAAACAATGGTTCACATGTTCCATTGTATTCAAAACATTTTTCCTTTCTCATTTATACATTCAAGAATCTACTTATGTAATTACAAATTTTATATTTCAAGTTGAGTTACTAATATTTTATGAATTCCATTTGTGATGGGCATATAAGCCCTAACTATCTATTCACATCAATTAGGTGACTTATTTTTCATGTTTCAAGTAATCCATGAATATTTCATGGATTTCAAATTTATAGCCTTAATTTCTTTTTAACAAATTTGACTAGGATGCATAGTCCACATTTTTCATACAATTCTAAGCAATTAAGCTTAGAATTGGTTCTAGGTCTTCATCTTAATTTACTAATCATTTTGATTACTATTCACCTTACTAGTCAACCCAAAATGTTGACCTTTTTATACTTAATGGATATATTAATTCTAATTACACTAAGATCCCACATTTTTAGTTTTACATTTGCTAGTATTAATTGCCAATTGCAATTTAAAGTCCCCTAAATGCATTTCTAATTTCAAATTTTGAATTTTCAAGTTTTGGTGTCACTATTCACCTTATTGGTCAACAAAAATGTTGACTTTTGGATAGAAAATAGGTACATTGGTTTTAACACACCCAACATACCACATTTTGCATTGAAAACTTGTTGGCATTAAGCATTAATACCATTTCTAAACTTAAACCAAGGGAAGCAGAATTTTCAGTTTTTGAAGCCTAATTTTACTGTTCCATTAAGCACTGTTGCTGTGGGAATTTGAGGAATTGGTAAACATAAAAGTTGTTCCTTATTTTGTCTAGTTGAATTTCGTTTTTTGAATCACTCCATTTGGAGTTTTGTATCTCCAGATATGGTCCAAAAACCACAGCTGGCCGGATTGGAAAAACTGCAGAATTACCAAATCTACAGTACCATGAACAGTGACCGTGACTGCCATTTGGGTTAGGTTCTGGTCATACTTTGGGGTAGGTTTCTTCATGAAAGTTGTTTATCTATGTCTTATCTTGTTGCTGTAAAAATTTCAGGTCAATTGACCATATCTATAGTGAGTTATGGCCAAATGAACAGTTACTGTTCATTTGGTCATTTCTGCAGCGCCACAGGTGGTATCCGGATTGGGGCCAACTTTTGGTCCACTTGCTTTGGTCTTTTGGGCATGGTTTCTTCAGAAACAATGTGCCATTATAAGCCTAGTTTCATGTCCAATTGGACAAACACAAATTGGACCTACACAGCCAAAGTTATGGCTGTCCAAATGGGCTGGAATCACAGCCTCATTGCTGCTGTCTCTAGGCAGCCTTCCCATTTCAATTTGCCATACATTAGCTCACTTCAAATTATGATTAACTTGCCTCAAATGGTCACTAATTGACCATTAGAATGTCCATTAATCATTTCATAAGCCAAGTCCAATTTTTCACTCCCAAGACCCTAATTTTCCCTTTCAATTCACCCATACACCTAGTTAAGCACTTTCATTCATTCTATATGTGTATATACACCTTAAACATAATCTCTAATTCATTTTAAGTCCATTAAAACCATCAAAAACACTCCATCATTTTTCCTTCCTTAGGGATGCCGAAATTCATGGTGGACATACACATATATTTGGTTCATTTATTTCACAAATTCTTACTCAATTTAAGTCACTAACATGGAAATAAAGAGCTTAAGGTGTATAAGTGCACTAACCTCTTGTAGGGCAGAATTTTCCAAGCTCAAACTTCACTTTCCTTCCTTTTCTAGGCTGCGAAACACTTCCCCAAGAGGTATGGACAAGTTTTAATGAAAGGTGTCTAGGGTTTTATAGTGGAAATTCATGAGAAAATGGAAGTGATGCAAGAAATTTTTATGGAGGGCTATGGAAGAGAGGTCACATTTTGAGGAAGAAGAAGAAGAAGATGACCAGAATTTTTGGTCCACTTTGTATCTTTTAAATGTTTTAAGAATGCTTGTTAACTTGTGATTGGTTGGGAGTAAGATAATGACATCATGTGATGTCATTATCCCTAATTTTCTTTATTTTTCTTTTCTTTTCTTTTCTACTAACTTTAAATTAATTTTTCATCAACCTTAATTCATATTTTATGTCATAATAATTATTTACTCAACTGGAAAAGTCGGCCAAAAATCGTCTCTGAAGGCGAAATGACCAAAATGCCCTCCGTTTGGCTTAACGGGTCAAAATTGTCTGTACCGATTGAAAAATTTTTCTAAATATTTTCTTGGCATTCTAATGCCATAGGAACCTCAATGACCCTTCTCTGGAGTCCCAAAAATTATTTTATGAATTTTTCCCTGGGTCTAGGGCTCCTAGTTGCGAGAACCGCAACTTCCCTCTAGTTACCCATCGCTTGGGCACCGGCTCATTTGACTTAATTGTATTTTATTTCTAAAATTTTTACTAAATTTTTCTTATTAATATTTGAGTTAATTATGGTTCCTCACTTTAGTTTAAATATTTTTCCGGATGTTCTAGCTGTCCGGACCGACACTGGTCAACTGAACAGTAGAATGTACGGAATTGCTACCGGGAGGATGTTACATCGTTATATTGAATATTGGTTATTTTTCAAAGGAGAAACTAATGGAGTTTTTCCTATTTTATTATCAGTTGACATATTTCACTATTTATCTGCTTGAAATTTTCAATAATATTTTACAATAAAAATATCATTCATGTTCATCATATTCATATGTAAACATTCTAAATTTACATAAGCAAAATTTTCAAATTGTCTTAATTTACATAATTTATAAAATAATTACATAATTTCATAATTTACATGATCTACAAATTAATTACAGTTCCACAATCTATATTTCAACATACAATTCATAGTTTATATTACAAATAATAAGTAATTATAATGTACAAAAATACATAATATGATCTATATGAGCCCTATCTACATGCATTGCAAAAGAGGTGACAATGTTGAACACTCTGCAGATCAGAACTCTAACATCTCTGTTTGGTATTCGCTGGGCTTTAACTTCAGTACCTGCGCGAGGAAACAAATCAATCGCGCTAAGCATTGCTGCTTAGTGGTGAAATAATATAACAAGGAAATAATATAACAAGTAAAAATAATTGGAGCATATTTTCTATACTCAAGAATTTTACTGGGTTCATATGAAATTTGCCATACAGTATATTTTTCGTCATTTATGTTGCTCTCTAAAATCTCTTTTGTCATAAGTTTACAATAATCATTTATATAATGTACAAATAAATCTAAAATTTATACTTATACTTATATTCTTATGAAAGTCACATTTGTAATGTTATTTAAGTTATAATTCTTCTACTAGTCTTTTTATCACTTCCTTGATACTTTCTAAGTTGTTTACAATCATTTCGTAATATTTAAAATTTTTAATACTAATTTCATTTACTTCAAACCATTCTAAGAAACAAATTTTTTGAGCTAAACTAATTTATTTCAGAACTTCTTACTCATTTATTTGCTTTCTAGCATTTTTAATTGCTAATATTCGTAACTTATTTTAATAAATTAAACTGCCCAAGTAACCTATGACAGGTTGACTAAATTGGATAACAAGTCATTGGCATTGGACACCGCGGTGCCTCGAGCCGTCATACCATGGGACGCAGAACGTCAACCACGTATGATGTCAGTATGGCTAAAAAGCCATGATAACACATAATCGGGCATTAATCCATGAGTGTGGACATAAAAGCCACGAATATGGGCATAAAGCCATGAGTACGGGCATAAAGCCATGAATATAGGCATAAAGCCTTTCGCAGTACTACTAAAACAATACCCTATTGGCATGCCAATCTATCCAATCTGACACACATGTCTAGGCAATACAAGGGCGCATAATATCATTAAATATTAATATATTGTGTTTTATGACTTCATTATTTCATAATAAATTTCAATTATAATTTATACATTCTTTTGATCACTTATATGATCACAATTCATATCAATTATTCTTTTATACCATTGTACTCAAAGTACTTTTCCTTTCTACAATAATGAGAACTAATATCTCATTCATACATTAATATGATTCATTTATTTATTCATTATGTCATTCATATTGATCACAATTCAAAACAATGGTTCACATGTACCATTGTATTCAAAACATTTTTCTTTTCTCATTTATACATTCAAAAATCTACTTATGTAATTACAAATTTTATATTTCAAGTTGAATTACTAACATTTTATGAATTCTATTTGTGATGGGTATATAAGACCTAACTATCTATTCACATCAATTAGGTGACTTACTTTTCATGTTTCAAGCAATCCATAAACATTTCATGGATTTCAAATTTATGGCCTTAATTTCCATTTAATAATTTTAACTAGGATGTATAGTCCACATTTGTCATATAATTCTAAGCATTTAAGCTTAGAATTGGTTCTAAGTCTTCATCTTAGTTTGCTAATCATTTTGATTACTATTCACCTTACTAGTCAACCAAAATATTGACTTTTTCATACTTAATGGATATGTTAATTCTAATTACACCAAGATCCCACATTTTGAGTTTTACATTTGCTAGTATTAATTGCCAATTGCAATTTAAAGTCCCCTAGATGCATT
Source organism: Hevea brasiliensis (assembly GCF_030052815.1). Classification (NCBI taxonomy): domain Eukaryota; kingdom Viridiplantae; phylum Streptophyta; class Magnoliopsida; order Malpighiales; family Euphorbiaceae; genus Hevea; species Hevea brasiliensis. Next base: position 66,237,751 of record NC_079500.1, on the reverse strand, counting down.
TCTAAATTTTCAGTTTTGATTACCTAAGTTTACTATTCTATTGGATAATTTTACAGTGGAAACTGGGCTAACTTTTCTTCATTAAAGTTGTTCCTTATTGTGTCTTATTTAATTCCCTTTTTGAATCACTCCATTTGGAGTTTTGTAGCTCAAGTTATGGTCATTTTACCATAACTGGCCAGAATGACCTGTATCCAGAATTTCTGGGCAATTTGGTTCTGCCTGATTTGGTGTCCTAACTTGGACTAGCAATTTGAATTGGTTAGGTTTAGAATTTGGGTTTTTGTTCTTCATTAAAGTTGTAGGTATATGTCTTAGCTTTCTACTGGTAAAAGTTCAGATCAATTAAACTTTTCTATACTGAGTTATGACTTTGAACAAATACTGTTCATTTAGTCATTTTCTAGGGACAGCATGTTGGTCACTCGGATTAGGGTAATTTTTAGGTCAACTTGGTTTTGTTTTCTGGGTACGGTTTCTTCACCAAAGTTGTTCCATTATCTGTCTAATTTCATGTCTAATTGGCCTTGAACCAATTGAACCTACACAACTCAAGTTATAGCTGGCTAAACACGCTGGACTCACATCCAGACCTGCATGGCCACTCAAGGCAGCACACCTAACCTTAATTCTGATGGCACAATTCACTTCAATTCCTCATTATACTTAGCCAAATGGTCACTAATTGACCATTAAAACTCCACTTAACATTAAAATACAACAACCCTCAATTCATCACAAACCCTAACCCTAACAATCTATCACTTCATCTAACATACACAAATCAACATCTAACTCTAATATGGTTATCAAACATCATTCCCAAGCAACTTAATTCAATCAAATCAACAATTCTCAACCTTCCCCCATGGCTGCCAAAAATTAGAACGCTACTAACATTCATATTTTCTTCAAATTTTCTCCATTTTCTAACTTAACTCAAAATTCAAATAAAAAAATATAAGAAGAAAAGTAAGAGATTTAGCACTAACCTTGAATGGAGTCACTTCTAAGACTTCAAAACTTCACTTTCTTCCTTTCTTTTTTTGCTTTCCAAAGCTTGCTCTAGGTGTGAAGATGAATTTTTGTGAAGGGAAGCTAGGGTTTTGAGGTGGTTTTGGGGGTAGAACACAAGCTTGAAGTGTGCTCCAATGGAGGTTTCTCTCTTCTCTCTTTCTCTTTTTCTCATGTTACGGCTGCCCATGGTGAAGATGCAGATTTGCTTTTTAATTTGTCTCATTTATCTCCTTTTTAATTAGTTTTTAGTGGCCTGTTGCAAGGTGATTGGGTGAGACCTAACTAATGACATCATGTGATGTCATATTTCCCATTTAATTCTTTTTCTTTTTCTTTTCTTTTCTATTCATTTCTAATTTAATTTTTAGCAATATTTATTCATATTTTAGATGATAATAATTATTTACTTAACTGGACAAGTCGGTCAAAAATCATCTCAGAAGACAAAATTACCAAAATGCCCTCCGTTTGGCTTAACAGACTAAAATTGTCTGTTCCAATTGAAAAGTTTTTCTAAGCCTTTTCATGGCATTCTAATGCCATAGAAACCTCAATGACTCTTCTCTGGAGTCCCAAAAATTATTTCATGAATTTTCTCCCAGGTTTAGTGTCACACCGTATCCCTTGTAAGGCACGACATGCTCCCGTAGCATACCTAATTAATTACTGAACTCCACCTACCGATAACCCATTAGTTATGCTACAAAGGATTTTAAAACAAACCATAGCTTTTTATCTTATCAATTCTTTTGCAAAAAACTGTATGAGAATAGTTAAAATTCCATGTAAACATTCATTGGAAATAATGATAGACTAAATATTGTAAAAGTTACATTTTCATAAGTCTCAAAGTAAATTACAAAATAGTTACAAACTCAAAATGTGATAGCAATGCAATGCTTTTAAATACAAACTGCTCAATGTCCGTACATCCATGCATATAGGTTCAAAATACATCAAAAGGAAATTACAGGGGTATAACTACAATATATACCCACAAACAATACCAAAATGCTGCTTCCAAGTCTCTCACTCGGCAACCTTCTCCTTTCCCTTACCTGCGACAGCATAAAGAAGCTATCGCTGAGTATATCACTCAGTGTGTCACACCCTACCCCCTTGTAAGGCATAACATGATCCCGTAGTATACCTAATGAATTACTAACTTCGTTTACTGATAACCCATTAAATACACTACAAGGGATTTTAAAACTTTTCTTACTTCTTTTTACAGTGGTGAGCACAATTTATAGGTGTTAAAAACCTTTTTGAACTGAAGTGAAACAACTAACACATTTGGACTATTAGTGACTTCTGTAAAAATTTTGGCAAAGTGGCATCTGTATTTTGGATAAAACAGTTCTTCAAAAACCTATAAAAAGCACTTTAATATTTTTCTCAATCTCAAACTCCAACATAATTCAACACAATAAGTTTTTCAACTCGAATCCACAATAATTTTTCAAAGACTGAGATAAAAGAAATACAGTATAATTTTTACAAGCCAACATAACTCATAATTTATTTTATAACTTCAATGTACAATTTTAATTTACAACTGCTCAAAACCAAGAATAATATATACATACAGTGAATATACATTACAGTACAAAATGCCAAATGTGGTATACTCAATATACCCGATGATTTCTCGCTGAATGTACTAGCAGCCTAGTCTGCTGCCTTATCCGTCTGTCTACCTGCGACAGCAATGAAAAGCTATCGCTGAGACAATGTCTCAGTGGTGCACAACATTAACCAAATACAACTTTAAATCACAATTCATAAATCATATAAATGATGGATACATAAAACCATAGTTAAATTCAAGACAATGAATGTCATAAGGAATTTAACACAATATCACATTAAATCTCAGTAATCAAAACATAGTTACATTCAAAAGACAGTGAATGTCAATAAGAATTTAAACTCCATTTCACAATATCACAATAAATCTTAATAGTCAAAACATGGCTAAATTCAAAAGACAGTGAATGTCAATAAGAATTTAAACTCCATTTCACAATATCACAATAAATCTCAATAGTCAAAACATGGTTAAATTCAAAAGACAGTGAATGTCAATAAGAATTTAAACTCCATTTCACAAATTATCAAATCTCATAATAACACAATTTAGTCGAATAATTTAAGAATACAGTGTTGCCAATTCATACACAACTTAAGCCATGACACAAAATTTTCGATCAATGTCGCGTTGTATACCACAACAAAGCAAACTAATCGAAATCAATGAGGAAGGAAGCTAGCTATATAATGAGTACTCATCCGATCATCTCAACTCGTAAACCAGAGAGGGAGAAAAATAAACGATCACGACTTCATAAATAGAGAAGGAAAATAAATGATCACAACCCCATAAATGGAGAAGGAATGATATGATACTGTCATGCTAAGTGTGAACACAAAATCAATTCCTAACATTTTATTCAAATGATTCGTGAGAATCCAATAAATTTCCAAAGTCATAATTTCATTCACAAAATGGCAACACAATTCATAATTAACTTCAATTTTCACAAATCACACTAAATAATTTTTTTTTTAACAGTTTCAAACCATTTACAATGCTTTTCAAGCAATAAGTATCCATTCAAACACATTTCCATAATTGAAAACAATAATATACAAATAGTCATAATTTATTTCAATTGAAAAATTCAAAAGAAATAACTGTTGTGCACAAACCTCTGATAACTGTCTCTTGGCCTTGACTCAGTGTTTCCTTCCCTTTCCCTGAGTCTTTGCTAACTGAGAAACACAATTTGAAGTGTTTCAGTACTTAATTAAACTGTCTCTAATGATAATGCTTGATAATTAATTTACTAAATTCTATTATTTGCTTAATCAACCTAATATATCGACCCTCGATGCATTCTAGGTGAATTAGGTTTTAAGGTTACCAATATGTCACATTCGATAGTCTTTTAGGGTTGGTACATGTTACCAAATTCATTTCCATGTATCTTGTATTTTCTTGCAATTTGCTGGATTCTGGGATACTAGTTTGACCTAGCCGGACGACCTAGTTCCCTCAGTGTTCGGGTTTCGGTCAAAACTATAAACTTGTAGATCTATGTCTTATGGAACGTGGGGCAAAATTTCAGGTCATTCTGAGTTATGTAGACCAAGTTATGGTCATTTTACTATTGCTGGTCAAATTGCATCAAAATTGGTCACTTTAGGTCACTTTAGGTCATTTTAGGTTCGGCCAGTTTTTGGACCCGAACTTGTGCAAGCTGTTTGACTTGCTTATGGTCATTTCTGGGCTTTGGTGTCTTCATAAGACTTGTAGATATAGGTCTTAACTATTTATGGTCAAAATTTCAGGTCAATTGGACCTGTTTTGAGTGAGTTATGGCCTAAAAACTAACTGCTGCCCAAATGGTCAATTTTCAGTCCTCAATTGCACTTAATCCGGATTTGGTCATTTTTCAAGCTACCTTGCAAGCAGAATTTTGGCAAGATTCCTTCATGAAAGTTGACACATTTTGTGCCTAGTTTCACCTCCAATTGGTCTCATACCAATTGGAGCCACACACTTAAAGTTATAGGCCTAAAACTCAAACTGCCTTATTGCATTTCTTCCATACATATCAAGGATCACTCCTAACACTTACCAAACTCAACATTCAAGTCAATTCTAGTTGTACCATAACCTAAACATAATTTACAACATATTATAGGTCATTTTGGCAGTTTACAATTACGTTCAATGTGCACCAATAAGTGCAGAATTTGTCCAACTCAATTTACAACAATTCAATCACCAATTCATGCTCATTTACATGTCCAACTTCACACCATCATACATGCACTCAAACTGCCATAACCACTATCACAATTCAACACCATTATTTCATAAACCAAGCATGAATTCTAGCATTCCTCAAGAGTTAACAAACTGCCACAATGGTACATTTACATTCCATTAATTTCCAAGCTTTAAATTTCATTTCACATTTACATATACTAAGTATACATCACCCAAACAATTTCCTACACAATTTACATTTAATCAATCATTTAATTCACCATTTACAAGCACAAATAAACTGCCTTCAAGGTGTTTCCATGGCTTCCAAAAGTACACATCCCCATTCAACATCAAACCTCAAAAATTTCTCCATAAATCAAACACCCATAACATCCTTACAAACTTTAATCAAGCAATAACCCAAAAATACAAACTTACCACTTTGGAAATTCTTTAAAAGCTCTCCAAAACTTGGTCTTCTTGCTGCCAATCTACTGCCCAAGGTGTATAGACAACTTTTAGTGAAGAAATGTGCCAAGAACGAAGCTTAAATCAAGCTTGCATGAAGCTTTCAAGTGGACAACAATGATGGATCTTCTTTTCACCATTTTCGGCTGAATTTGGGAGCTTGAAGATGAAGTTCAATCTGCTGTCCAAAGGGCGAGTTAGTGGTCCACTTAAATGACTTAGTGGAGCACTATGTCAAAATTAACTACTATTTTAATCTTAACTTTCATTTTCCCATATTTAACTCTCCATTTTTACTATTTATATTAGGTACCACAAATTTAATTTTTCATTATATTTTCCAATTGTAATATCATGTCTTTTTAATGGACATTTAGGTCAAAAGACAACTCGAGATGTCAAATGACCACAATGCCCCTGTTCGAGTTGCATTCCCGATTTTTCGATAACACCGGATTTTGTCCGTTTTTCGATTTCTCACTTTTCTTTGTACTAATTATTTAATTTTTCTTTGATATTTCTAATGATATTTATACTTCAATAAATATTTATTTGAGTCCAAAAAATATTTTCCAGGGTTCCCCGCGGTCCAGGGCTAGTCAACGGTCCACGCCGTGACTTCTCGGTGCGGTCACCCATCGCTAGGGTTCTCGGCTCGCTTAACTTGGTTACATTTCTTTGCTATTATTTTTCCTTTGTTTTTCTTGTATTTACTTTTCTTGTATTTCATTATTTTATATCTCCTCACTCATATTGAAGTGTAGTTCTAGGCATCCTAGCTGTCCGGACAACATTAGTCACCAGAACAGTAGAACGCACTACCGAATATAAGGGTGTTACACAGTGGTGCACAACTAATAACTTTAAAACTTAAGGTAAAACACAATTTATCAAATCATAATAAATCACATTTTTCTTAAGCATGAAAACCTCACAATAGTTCTAATTTCATAAGAGCCATTTATTGGAATAACATTTCAAATGAGAAATCGTACTTCATAAATCACAATTCACAAAGCATTAGTGTTGCCAACATCAACACACAATTCAGGCCATGACATAAAATTTCAGGATCAGTGCCATGTTGTACACCACGACAAAGCAATCTCAACCTCACTAACCATTATTAATGAGGGAAGGGCTAGCTAGCTAATGAGTACTCATGTAGTCTTACCCCACTAACCATTATTAATGGGAGACATAATCAATATCAATTATAAAACCCCAAGTAGCCGTTACTACTGGGGAGTTCCAAGGGACTGTCATGCTAACTGTGGTTTCAAAACAACTTTCAAGAGTTTCTAAATCAATAATCACGTTTGCAAAACAATAACATATCCAAATTATCATAAAACCCATAAAAGGGGTGGCAACACACAAATTTCTCAAATACAAGCAAAAAACATACCTCATTCAAAATAAACTCATTTCAAATCAAACTCATTCCAATAAACTCATTCAAATCAATTTACGAAACTAAAACAAAGAAAAAGGTTAGTTGTGCACAAACCTTCAATAATTCTCTTTCCTTGTTACCTACTTCTCCTTGTACGTTCTAACTTCTTTTTCTATTGAAAATATACAAATAGAATACCTCAATACCAATCTCAATTGCTGCCAAGAACTCATTATATGCATGTCTAATGCATCCCAAGTTAGCTTTGAAAATTTTAGAATATTTTGGTTTTGGGACAACTTGATGCCCCAATCTTTGAACCCAATTTATACCTAGTTTCAATCATAATTTGGTGAGGTGTTCTGCATAAAATTTTTTTATCTAGGTCTTAACTTTATTTTCCTTTTGAATTGCCTAATTCAGAGCTGTGTAGCTCATGTTATGCCCAAAACACCATTACTGTTCACGTCACTGTTCATGCTGCAGATTCAGTTCTGGCAGATTTATCAATCCAACTTCGTTAAGCAATTTGATCAAGTTAAGTCCATAATTTGGTCTAATGTTCGTCATAAGAAATGTTCTACTATTCTTATGTTTCCATCGGTTCAAGAATCGCCTAAATCAGAGTTTTCTAGGGAGAGTTATGGCCATGCAAAGTTTATTGTTCATATAGTCAAATTCTGCAAGTTCCAGAATTGTGTCTCTAAGTTCAAGCCAAGGTTTAGGCAATTTCTAGGCAGTTTCTGGGGTGAGTCTCTTCATGAAAATTCTAGCTCTATGTCTTAAGTTTCATGTCCAATTGGTTTCACACCAATTGGAGTTGTGTAGCTCAATTTATAGGCTGTCAAACACACTGAACTCAGAGTGCAAATTCTGCCCTAGGTTTAAAATTTTCATTTCTTCAATTATTCCCTCTAACCAACCTCAATTCACATTTAATTCACCCAAAATGACTATAATCTAGCATTGACACATCAATGGCACTTCCTAGCACAAAACCCACAATTTTCAAACACCAAAGTTTGCAATTTTCCCTAATCCTACCATTTCGTTACTTCCATTCATCAACCCAATGTCAATTCAAACTAAATAAACCTCAAATGATCATAATTTAAACTACACACACCAATTTCACTCTCTAGCACCAAAACCCAATTTTCCCATGAATCCTAATCTCCCATAATTAAATTTATACACATTTCATGCAATTTCTTTGCTCTAATCATGCATACTACTTCAACTAAGCTTGATTTCATCATCATTTTCATTGAAATGTATCAAACTCTAATTTTTCTCTAATTTGAACAAAACCCTAGTTTAGGTTCCATGCATGTTTTCTTTCATTTTCTTATGAAATTTCATCATAATCTAACTTAATTTAAGGTTTGTATAACAAAATGAGCATTAAAGAACTTACCTCTTGATGACTTCCTTCCAACTCCCCAAATCTTCAATTTTCTTCTAATCTCTTGTTTCCTCTTGCTTTTAATCTCTAAATCAAATATTAATTTGATGCTCTCTGCCAATTAGATGCAAAACCCATAGAGGACAAACAAGGAATTGAGTTTTGAGAATGGGTGTCAATGGAGATAGAAGGAAGAAGAAGAAAGAAAGAAAGAGAGAAGGAGAGAGAGTGGGTGATAATTAAATGGGAATGAAAGGGAGGGTTTTGTCTTCTTTTATACTTATTTATTCCTTTTTAATTCAATTAATGAGTTGTCCAAAGCCCATTGGTCCCTTAAATTTTTAATTAGGTTAAAAAGTGGAATTTAAATTCTCGATTTTTGCCTCTTTTATTTTCTTTTCACTTTTACTCTAATTTTTCCCTCAATATTTCTTCATAATTCAATATTTTATTTTTATTTAATTTAATTTATATTTTAATCAAAAGTCAACTCTTGAAGTGAATTGACCAAAATGCCCCTCATCGGGTCATAATCTTTTTTTTTTTTGATACCCGTTAAATTCTTAGGTCTTTGGTTCACTTGAATTTTTATTGTGTCTATCTCAATTAATTTTTTTATTTATTTTTTGTCCTCAAGGTGTCTTTGAATAGTACTAGTCACGGACCAAAAATGGTACTATTCATAACTCGGAGGTTCGGGGTGTTACAATTCTCCCCTCCTTAAAAATAAATTTCGTCCTCGAAATTTACCTGGTCTCAGTCTCTGAATAGCTGTGGGTGCTGTCTCCTCATGTCCTCCTCACACTCCCATGTAGCCTCTTGGCCTGAATGATGGCTCCACAGCACTTTGACTAGAGGTATCTGTTTGTTCCTCAGCTGCTTCACCTCATGTGCCAAGATCTTTATGGGCTCTTCATCATATGTCAGGTCTGGATTCACCTCAATCTCCTCTATTTGAAAAATGTGAGAGGAGTCTGATCTGTACCTCCTCAACATGGAGCCATGGAAGACATTGTGAATCTTTTCCAACTCTAGAGGCAATGCAAGTCTATATGCCAATGGACCCACTCTTTCTAGAACCTCATACGGCCCAATGAAGCGAGGACTTAGTTTCCCCTTTCTACCAAACCTCATGATCCTCTTCCATGGTGAAACTTTCAGGAACACCTTGTCACCCACACTATACCGAATATCTCTTCTCTTTAGGTTAATGTAGGACTTCTATCTATCCGTTGCAACTTTGAGTCTGTCTCTAATGAGCTTAACCTTTTCTTCTGTCTGCTGCACTAATTCTGGACCAATCAACTTCCCCTCGCCCACTTCATCCCAACACAAGGGAGTTCTACACTTCCTGCCATAAAGTGCTTCGTATGGAGGCATTCCGATGCTTGACTGATAACTGTTGTTGTAGGCAAATTCAATTAAAGGCAAGTGTGTGTCCCAACTCCCTTCAAACTCAATCACACAAGCCCGAAGCATATCCTCCAAAATCTGAATGATCCTTTCAGACTGGTCGTCTGTCTATGGATGGAATGCTGTACTGAAGTTCAATATAGTCCCTAGGGCTTTTTGGAGACTACCCCAGAATCTAGAAGTGAACCTAGGATCTCTATCAGACATAATAGACATTGGCACTCCATGCAACCTCACCACTTCGTCAATGTATAGTTTGGCTAATCTTTCCAGGTTGTAATCCATTCTCACTGGCAAAAAGTGTGCAGACTTGGTCAATCTATCAACAATAACCCAAACTGCATCATGATTCTTTTGTGTACGTGGAAGTCCTGTCACGAAATCCATAGTGATTCTTTCCCATTTTCATTCGGGAATTGGCAATGGCTGTAGCAACCCTGCAGGCACTTGGTGTTCTGCCTTTACTTGCTGACAAGTTAGGCATTTGACAACATATTCTGCAATGTCTTTCTTCATTCCTCTCCACTAATAGTGCTCTTTCACACTTCTGTACATTTTGGTTCCACCAGGGTGCATTGCAAAAGGTGAATCATGTGCTTCCTTTAAAATGGTCTGCCTCAGTTCAACATTCTCAGGAATGCACATTCTGCCCTTATATAACAACAAGCTCTCATCATTTACTGATAATTCTGGTTTCTTGCCATCTCGAGCCTCTTCCATTAACTTCACATACTTATCATCCTTCTGTGCAACTGCTTTAATTTGTCTGCCAGCATTGGCTTCACTTGCCAAGTAGCTACCATCTGCCCATCTTCATTAATCTCCAAATTAGCATGCAATGCCCTTAACTCATGCACCATGGACAATGGAGAAACCCTCAAACCAACCATAGTCTTGCGACTTAAAGCATCAGCTGCAACATTAGCTTTTCTAGGCTGATAGTCTATCAAACAATCATAATCTTTTATCAGCTCTAACCATCTCCTCTGCCTTAAATTTAACTCCTTTTGTGTGTCCAAGTACTTCAAACTTTTATGATTTGTGTATATATAACATCTCTCCCTATACAAGTAATGTCTCCAGATCTTCAAGGCAAAGACAATGGCTGCCAGCTCCAAGTCATGCATAGGATAATTCCTCTCATACAGTTTAAGCTGGCATGAAGCATAGGTAATGACATTCCTATCTTGCATCAACACACAGCCTAATCCGTTATGAGAAGCATCACTGTATATGGTATACTCCTTACCCAAAGTGGGCAAGGTTAAGACTGGAGCTTCAGTTAAATGCCTCTTTAACTCATCAAAACTTTCCTGGCATCAATCAGTCCTCTGAAATTTTACATCCTTCCTAAGTAGCTTAGTCAGTGGAGATGCTAGCATGGAGAAACCCTTCACAAACCTTTGGTAATACCCAGTTAAACCAAGGAAACTCCAAATTTCTATGACATTTCTAGGTGGCTTCCAATTAAGAATGGCTTCTACTTTGCTAAGATCCACCAGGATACCCTCTGCAGATACAATATGCCCCAAAAATGTAATCTCCTTTAGCCAAAACTCACATTTCGACAGTTTGGCATACAACTGCTTCTCCCTCAAAGTCTGCAATACTATCCTCAAGTGCTTGTCGTGTTCCTCTGCATTCTTTGAGTACACCAAAATATCATCAATGAACACCACAACAAACTGGTCCAAATATAGCCTGAAGATAGTGTTCATTAGGCCCATAAAAGCAGCTGAAGCATTAGTCAACCCGAATGGCATTACCAAGAACTCATTGTGGCCATACCGAGTCCTAAAAGCAGTTTTAGGAATACTTTGCTCCTGCATCCTCAACTAGTAGTAGCCCAATCTCAAGTCAATTTTGGAGAATACAGTTGCATCCTTCAACTGATCAAACAAATCATCGATTCATGGCAGAGGATATCTATTCTTTATGGTAACCTTATTCAACTGTCTGTAGTCTATGCATAGGCGGAGAATACCATCCTTTTTCTTCACAAATAATACTAGTGCTCTCCAAGGTGACACGCTATGGCGGATGAAACCCTTATCTAACAATTCCTGCAATTGCACCTTCAACTCTTTCAACTTAGGAGGTGCCATTGTGACACCCCTTACCCGTGTACAGTATACCCGAGCAAGTAATGCCACACGGTGTACCGGCACATTCTAATATACCTTAATTAATTTATACCATGCTTTTGAATATAATTTGTGAAATATAATTTATTTAAGTCATTTATCAAAATTATAATTTATTTGAGGTTCCGAGAATTTTATAGAAAATCCGGCAGAGTACCGGCTAAAAATAGAGAAAACAGTTCTTCGGAACCTGTGAAAAACACTTCCTATGATCATATTCAATCATCTCATCACTCTCAAACTTCAATATCAAAATCTCAACATTTTTCACCATTCATTTCTCAATCATTCATCTCATGTGATAATCATGTACAAGTCACAGTTATGTATTCACTTTTCCTTTCACAAACACAATTTTCTTAACAATTCCTCTATTTGTCATTCATTCATTTCACATCATCATTAGACTCAAATCATAAATAAATTCTCACATGTGATTTATAATCACAATTTACAAGTACTTACATTAATACAAAATTATATTACATTTGTTTCAAATACACATGATAAAATAAGAGTTTAATTACAAAATTTACAAAAACCTCAAAATACAAAATGGGACCTAGTGTCCTACCAATGCACTGTGGATGGTGAGGTGACACGGACACTATGCAGAACTGTGAACTGCCTTACCGAATCTGTGGTCTACTGGGCCCTCTGTCCAAATCTTCAGTACCTACGCGTCGCAAAAGCGACGCGCTAAGCATAAAGCTTAGTGGTGCCAATAATACAAGAAAATATAATATGCAAATAAAAATAATAATTTCCTTGCTATTGTGTTCATAAGAGATGAATAATTACTAACTTATTGTTTAGTCGAGGGCTAATCATGTTTTATGATATTAACTTCTTCATGCATTTCGTTAATTATTTTCTTCATGATCTTGAGCTTCTTTGTATTTTTGTAATCGTTCCTGATACTTAATTTTCGTATTTTCTTTAATAATCAGTTCAATCACAGTTATACTTTTCCATGCCCAAGTAACCTATACTGGACGACTGGACTGGATAACGGGTCGTTGGCACTGGACACCGCGGTGCCTCGGGCCGTCATACCATGGGACGCAGAACGTCAACCATGTATGCAGTCAGTATGGCTAAAAAGCCATGATATCACATAATCGGGCATAAAAGCCATGAATATGGGCATAAAAGCCATGAATACGGGCATAAAGCCATGAACACAGGCATAAAGCCTTTCGCAGTACTGCTAAAACAATACCCTATTGGCATGCCAAACTATCCAAACCAATCACATTAGGCCTACTAGGGCATTTTGCATTTTTAAGTTTCACATTTTTGAATTTCAAGTTTTGGTGTCACTATTCACTTCATTAGTCAAACAAAAAGTTGACTTTTGCATAGAAAGTAGGTACATTGGCTTTGGCACTTCAAACATACCACATTTTTCATTTAAAACTTGTTGGAAGTGATCACCATTACCATTTCTAGGCTTAAACCAAGGGAAACAAAATTTTCAGTTTTTGAAACTTAACTTTATTGTTCCATTAAGCACTGTTGCAGTGGGAATTTGAGAAAATGGTAAAAATGAAAGTTGTTCCTTATTTTGTCTAGTTGAATTTCTTTTTTTGGATCACTCCATTTGGAGTTTTGTAGCTCAAGTTATGGCCAAAATAAGTTTACTGTTCACGTGCACTGTTCATGCTGATATTTTGGGTCTGGCAGATTTTTGGTCCAATTTTGGTCAGTAATTTGATCAAGTTAAGTTCATAATTTGGTCTAACTTTCTTCATATGAAATGTTCTACCATACCTTAGGTTTCCATCCGTTCAAGAATCGCCTAAATCCGAGTTTTCTAGAGAGAGTTATAGCCATCCAAACATTACTGCTCAAGTGAAAATCTGCAGAGTTGCAGGTTTGATAACTTAATTTTGCCCAATAATTTGAATGGGTTAATGGCATAATTTGAGGTGATGTTCTTCATAAAAGTTGTTTGTCTATATTCTATCTTGTTTCTGTAAAAATTTCAGGTCAATTTGACCATTCTACAGTGAGTTATGGCCAAATGAACAGTTACTGTTCATTTAGTCATTTCTACAGGTGCTGGTTGCAGGGTATCCGGATTGGGGCCAACTTTTGGTCCTCTTGCTTTGGTCTTTTGGGCATGGTTTCTTCAAAAAAAATGTGCCATTATAAGCCTAGTTTCATGTCCAATTGGCCAAACACCAATTGAACCAACACAGCCCATGATATGGCAGTCCAAGTGGATTGAAATTTCAGTCACTGTGCTGCTGTCTTTAGGCAGCCTTCCATTTCAGTTTTGCCATGCATTAACTCACTTCAAATTATGATTAACTTGCCTTAAATGGTCACTAATTGACCATTAAAATGTCCATTAATCACTTCATAAACCAAGTCCAATTCTTCACTCCCAAAACCCTAATTTCAAATTTCAAAACTTAATCAATTAAATTCCTATCACTTCTCATGCATATAACCTCATCAATCATCATCACTAATCATGTATATATGCAGGAATTCATCAAACCCCATAAGGTTCCCAAGGTTGCTGAATTAGGGATGTTTAAATCCTTAACTAATTCTTTCAATTTCTTGAATTTTCCACTTAATTTGGCATGCATAATACACCTAAAATTGAAAGAAAAGGTTTTAGTGCACTAACCTTTAAGTGGCAGATTTTTCCCAAGTTTAATCTTCACTTTTCTTGTACTCTCTTGGCTGCCAAACACTTCCTCTAGGTCCAAGGATTCATTTTAGTGTTGGGGTCTTGAGGAAATATGGTGAGGAAGCATGAGAATGAAAGCTTGCAAGGAATGGCTATGGTGGAAACCCTATCTTCTCTCTCTCTACGTTTTGGCTGGTTTTGGGGAAGGAGATGGCTGCTGTATTTTTGGTTAATTTGGTCTTCATTTAGTCTCTTTTATTAGTTAATAATATGGTTGTTTAATTATAATTGGTGGAGACTTTCAAATGACATCATCATGATGTCATATTTGGCATTTTTTTGGATTTTTCTTTTCTTTTCATCACTACTCAATTTCAATTTTATTTTTAGTAATGTTTCTTCATATTTTATGTCATATTAATTATTTACTTAACTGGACAAGTCGGCCAAAAATCACCTCTGAAGGCGAAATGACCAAAATGCCCTCCGTTTAGCTTAACGTGTCGAAATTGTCTGTACCGATTGAAAAATTTTTCTAAATATTTTCTTGGCATTCTAATGCCATAGGAACCTCATTGACCCTTCTCTGGAGTCCCAAAAATTATTTTATGAATTCTTCCCTGGGTCTAGGGCTCCTCGTTGCGAGAACCACAACTTCCCTTTGGTTACCCATCGCTTGGGCACCGGCTCGTTTGACTTGGTTGTATTTTATTTCTAAAATTTTTACTAAGTGTTTCTTATTAATATTTGAGTTAATTATGATTCCTGACTTCAGTTTAAATATTTTTCCAGAAGGTCTAGCTGTCCGGACCGACATCGTCACCTGAGAGACGATGGTATGCGGGTACAGGGAGGATGTTACAGCCATCCTATAAGGAGTGATGGAGATTGGCTCCACACTAAGCATAGTCTCAATTTCAAGCTGCACCTCTCTTTTCGGAGGCAATCCCGACAATTCTTCCGGAAAGACATCTAGAAAATCTCATATCGTAGGAATATCTTTAAGATCTGCACTCCCCACCTGGGTGTCTATCACATGAGCTAGATAAGTTTCACATCCCTTTCTAATCATATTTCTAGCAAGTGCAGCTGAAATGATGTTGGATGGCAATAACTGCCTCTCCCCGTGTATCACTATGTCTGTATACTCGAGAAGACCAAAAGTGACTGCCTTCAGTCTACAATCGATCATGGCGTGATGCCTGGCTAACCAATCCATGCTTAAGATGATATCATAATCTCGGAAGGGCATGTCAATTAAGTCTGATAGGAATGTATGTCCCTCGATCACCAAAGGATAATCCTTATACAATTTGTTCACCCAAACCTCATGCCCTAAGGGACTAGTCACTAACACATCATAATCTAATTTCACACAAGGAATTCTACTCCCTGAACATCCAACACAAGGAGATTTTCCTCAATTAGTCCATATTTATGATGTAACGCACTATATGTATCAACTAATGATAATTGAGCAGTTGTACTTATAAAAAAAAAATTTTTTTTCAAACATGAAATTTCAAAACTTGCATGAAAACCAAATCTCTGATACACTTAACATGTCACACCTTATCCCTTGTAAGGCATGATATGTTCCCGTAGCATACCTAATGAATTATCGAACTCCACCTACCGATAACCCATTAGTTATACTACAAAGTATTTTAAAACAAACCATAGCTTTTTATCTTATCAATTCTTTTGTGGAAAACTGCATGAGAATAGTTAAAATTCCATGTAAACATTCATTGGAAATAATGATAGACTAAATATTGCAAAAGTTACATTTTCATAAGTCTCAAAGTAAAATACAAAATAGTTACAAACTCAAAATGTGATAGCAATGCAATGCTTTTAAATACAAACTGCTCAATGTCCGTACATCCATGCATATAGGTGCAAAATACATCAAAAGGAAATTACAGGGGTATAACTACAATATATACCCACAAACAATAGCAAAATGCTGCTTCCAAGTCTCTCACTCGACAGCCTTCTCCTTTCCCTTACCTGTAACAGCATAAAGAAGCTATCGCGGAGTATATCACTCAGTGGTGCACAATTAATAACTTTAAAACTTAAGGTAAAACACAATTTGTCAAAGCATAATAAATCACATTTTTCTTAAGCATGAAAACCTCACAATAGTTCTAAGTTCATAAGAGCCATTTATTGGAATAACATTTCAAATGAGAAATTATACTTCATAAATCACAATTCACAAAGCATTAGTATTGCCAACATCAACACACAGTTCAGGCCATGACATAAAATTTTACGATCAGTGTCGGGTTGTACACCACGACAAAGCAATCTAAACCTCACTAACCGTTATTAATAAGGGAAGAGCTAGCTAGCTAATGAGTACTCATGTAGTCTTACCCCACTAACCATTATTAATGGGAGACATAATCAATATCAATTATAAAACCCCAAGTAGTCGTTACTACTGGAGAGTTCCGAAGGGACTGTCATGCTAACTGTGTTTTTAAAAAAACTTTCAAGAGTTTCTAAATCAATAATCATGTTTGCAAAACAATAACATATTCAAATCATCATAAAACCCATAAAAGGGGTGGCAACACACAAATTCCTCAAATACAAGAGAAAAACATACCTCATTCAAAATAAACTCATTTCAAATCAATTTACGAAGCTAAAACAAAGAAAAAGGTTAGTTGTGCACAAACCTTCAATAATTCTCCTTCCTTGTTACCTACTTCTCCTTGTCCGTTCCAACTTCTTTTTCTACTGAAAATACACAAATAGAATACCTCAATACCAATCTCAATTGCTACCAAGAACTCATTATATGCATGTCTAATGCATCCCAAGTTAGCTTTGAAAATTTTAGAATATTTTGGTTTTGGGACAGCTTGGTGGCCCAATCTTTGAATCCAATTTATACCTAGTTTCGATCATAATTTGGTGAGGTGTTCTTCATGAAAATTGTTTATCTAGGTCTTAGCTTTATTTTCCTCTTTGAATCGCTTAATTTGGAGCTGTGTAGCTCAAGTTATGCCCAAAACACGATTACTGTTCACGTCACTATTCATTTTGCAGATTCAGTTCTGGCAGATTTATCAATCCAAATTCGTTAAGCAATTTGATCAAGTTAAGTCCATAATTTGGTCTAATATTCTTCATAAGAAATGTTCTACTATTTCTTAGGTTTCCATCGGTTAAGAATTGCCTGAATCAGAGTTTTTTAGAGAGAGTTATGGCCATGCAAATTTTACTATTCATATGGTCAAATTCTGCAGGTTCCAGAATTGTGTCTCTAAGTTCGAGCCAAGGTTTAGGCAATTTCTGGGCAGTTTCTGGGGTGGGTCTCTTCATGAAAATTCTAGCCCTATGTCTTAAGGTTCATGTCCAATTGGTTTCACACCAATTGGAGTTGTGTAGCTCAATTAATAGGCTATCAAACACACCGAACTCAGTGTGCAAATTCTACCCTAGGTTTAAAATTTTTATTTCTTTGATTATTCCCTCTAACCAACCTCAATTCACATTTAATTCACTCAAAATGACTATAATTTAGCATTGACACATCAATGGCACTTCCTAGCACAAAACCCACAATTTTCAAACACCAAAGTTTGCAATTTTCCCTAATCCTACAATTTCGTTACTTCCATTCATCAACCCAATGTCAATTTAAACTAAATAAATCTCAAATTATCATAATTTAACACTACACACACCAATTTCACTCTCTAGCACCAAAACCCAATTTTCCCATGAATCCTAATCTCCTATAATTAAATTTATACACATTTCATGCAATTTCTTTGCTCTAATCATGCATACTACTTTAACTAAGCTTGATTTCATCATCATTTTCATTGAAATATATCAAACCCTAATTTTTCTCTAATTTGGACAAAACCCTAGTTTAGGTTCCATGCATGTTTTCTTTCATTTTTTTATGAAATTTCATCATAATCTAACTTAATTTAAGGTTTGTATAATAAAATGAGCATTAAAGAACTTACCTCTTGATGACTTCCTTCCAACTCCCCAAATCTTCAATTTTCTTCTAATCTCTTATCTCCCCTTGCTTTTAGTCGCTAAATCAAATATTAATTTGATGCTCTCTGCCAATTAGATGCAAAACCCATAGAGGAAAAACAAGGAATTGAGTTTTGAGAATGGGTGTCAATGGAGAAAGAAGGAAGAAGAAGAAAGAAAGAAAGAGAGAAAGGGGAGAGAGTGGGTGGTAATTAAATGGGAAAGAAAGGTTTATACTTATTTATTCCTTTTTAATTCATTTAATGAGTTGTCCAAAGCCCATTGATCCCTTAAATTTTTAATTAGGTCAAAAAATGGAATTTAAATTCTAGATTTTTGCCTCTTTTATTTTCTTTTCACTTACTCTAATTTTTCCCTCAATATTTCTTCATAATTCAATATTTTATTTTTTTTAATTTAATTTACATTTTAGTCAAAAGTCAACTCTTGAAATGAATTGACCAAAATGCCCCTCATCAGGTCATAATCCTTTTTTTGATACCCATTAAATCCTTAGGTCTTTGGTTCACTTGAATTTTTATTGCGTCTATCTCAATTAATTTTTTATTTATTTTTGGTCCTCAAGGTGTCTTTGAATAGTACTAGTAACGGACCAAAAATGATACTATTCATAACTCGGAGGTTCGGGGTTTTACATTTAGGGCTTCTAATTGAGAAGACCGCAACTTCCCACTGGGTTACCTATCGCTGGGGCACCGGCTCATTTAACTTGGTTGTATTTTATTTCTAAAATTTTTCCTAAATTTTTTTTATTATTATTTAAGTTATTTATAACTCCTCACTCTAGTCTAAATATTTTTCCAAACGTTCTAGCTGTCTAGACCGACACCAGTTACTAAAATAGTAGAATGTACAGAATTGCTACAGTGAGAGTGCTACAATATAGGAGATCATGTCCACAAGATGATTCGGCTTATAGAGCAGCTGGAACATCTTGATTTTCACATGGATTTCCAACTACAGATGGATTTGATCCTTCAGTCCCTACCAGATTCATTTGGGAATTTTATGACAAATTTCCATATGACTAAGCAAGAATGCACTCTGGCTGGCTTGCTTAACATGCTGGTTATTGCCCAAAAGAATATGTCAGGCAATAAAGGAAAAGAAGTAGCTTTGGTTGCATTTTCTTCTTCTGTTGGGAAGTCTAAGAAGAAGAAGGGGAATAAGA
The DNA here is from genome assembly GCF_030052815.1 of Hevea brasiliensis. Classification (NCBI taxonomy): domain Eukaryota; kingdom Viridiplantae; phylum Streptophyta; class Magnoliopsida; order Malpighiales; family Euphorbiaceae; genus Hevea; species Hevea brasiliensis. The sequence continues at coordinate 66,218,274 of NC_079500.1, read as the reverse complement.
AAAAGAAACCTCAAGTTCCTAGACCTTCCAAGAAAATAGCCAAATAGAAAGGCAATTCCAAAGCTGATAATGGCAAAGGGAAGTGTTTCCACTGCTAGAAGGATGGGCACTGAAAAAGGAATTACCTAGAGTATCTTGCATCTCTAAAAGACAAGAAAGATAAACCTTCAGAAGGTATGTCTATATCTTGTAATTTAGATTCTGATGATGCTCATAGTTCATCTACAGCTTGGGTTTTAGATACTAGTGCCAGTTTTCACATTTTTTTGATATGCAGGAACTAGCAAGCAGTAGCAGCTTGCAGGCACGATATGTTAGACTCTGGATTAGCAATGGCTCAACTGTTGAAGCTTTAGCCATAGGATCTAAATCTTTGTACATGTATGGACATGTATTGTATTTAAATAACAATTTGTATGTGCCTGATGCTTTTAAGAACATCATTTCTGTATCTAGTTTGACTAGAAATGGTTATGAATTTTAGTTCACAAATGATGTTTATAATACTTATTTTGAAAATGACTATGTTGGCTCGGGTTATATGCATGATGGACTTTATTATTTGGATAATAATGATAAATACAAATTAAGTGCAAGCAGTCTAAGTGAATGTAATGCCATAATGAAAATCAACTCTAGTCCAAAACATCTTTGGCATTTAAGATTAGGTCACATTACAGAGGATAGGATTACAAAGATAGAGAAAATGGGGATTTTATCTTCGTTGGGTTTTGAACATACTCCAACTTGTGAATCCTACCTTCAAGGCAAAATGACTAGATCACGTTTTGTTGGACAAGGATTAAGAGCTAAAAATATTTTAGAACTAATACATAGTGATGTATGTGATGCATTTAAGGAAATTGCTAAAGGCAGTTTTCATTACTTTATTACTTTTACTAATGACAAATCAATGTTTGGGTATTTGTATTTAACGAAATACAAACATGAATCCTTTGAAAAGTTCAAAGAATTTAAATCTGAAGTAGAAAATCAAATGGGAAGAAGTATTAAAACTCTTCGATTAGATCATGAATACTTAAGTATTGAATTTGATGAATACTTGAAAGAGCATGGAATTATTTCCCAGCTGACTCCTCCAAGAATGCCACAATTAAATGGTGTATCTAAAAGGAGAAATCGTACCTTATTAGATATGGTACGTAGCATATGTGTCACACCCTACTCCTCGTAAAATGTAACATGTTCCCATAGTACACCTAATGAATTACCGTACTTCACCTACTGGTAACCCATTAAATATACTACAAGGGATTTTAAAACAATTTTCATTCATTTTGGAATTGGTGGGTAAAATTTTTTTTTTCGAATATTAAAAACCTTCATTTAAAGTCCAAACATAAATCAAATTTTTGGATATTTAAAATCTTTGTAATTTTTACAAAAATTTCGGCAGAGTGCCGTCTGTATTTTGAGAAAACATTTCTTCAAAACCTGAAAATAGAAACACTCCCAATATATTTCTCAATCACAACTCCATTTGCAGCCACCAAACTTCAAATCAATAGCAATAGCAACACTTCAATTCAAAATCCAAATTTCAAATCAAGAATTAATATCTCAAAATATTTCATAACTCATGCACATTGCATTTTAAATCATTAATTTACAATCATAAGTTAATTTACAGATGCAAAATCTCAAAAATAATATTATTACAATTTTATCTGTACAACTGCTTAAATTACGGAGATACATATGCATACTATCATATTTACTTCAAACTAAACTACCAGGGTATAGACAAATACCCGTACAAAAATTCTTCAATTGTGCTCCTCTCTAACTGTAGCAGCTCGCTCTGCTGCTATGTCCTTTTCTCTATCTGCAACAGCAAGTTAAAGCTATCGCTGAGTATATAAATACTCAGTGGTGCATAATAAAGCATAAAATACATAATATAAAACATTTATGAACAAATCATCATTCAAAAATCTTATAATCGCATTTCACAATTTTTTTCTCAAATCACATTTATAACAAATCATAATTTTCAAAGCTTAATATAACACAACTTGATCAAACAATTTAATAAACATAGTGTTGCCAAATAATAACACAACTTAGGCCATGATACAAAATTTCTGAACATGCCGTGTTGTACACCACGACAAGGCAAACTCACCCCACTAATCGAAATCAATGAGGGAGGTGGCTAGCTAGCTAATGAGTAATCATCCAAACTCATCCCTCAGACTGGGAAGCCAGAGAGGGAGGAAAGTGATCAAATATCAAACTCACCCCATAAGTGGAGGAGGAACATATTAATATTGCCATGCCAAGTGTGAATTAAAAACAATTTAAATCAAGTTATTCAAATATTTTATGCAAAACACAATCGATTTCCAAAGTTAAATTTCCATTCCCAAAGTGGCAACACAATAGTTCTCAAAACCCATAATTAACACAATAATTCCACAATGCATAACTAAACAAATTTTCTATGAGAAAACGATAAATTAAGGTTTATTGTACACAAACCTGACGTGAGTCGCCTCTAAGCCTTGACTCAGTCCCTTATACCTTTCGGGTCTTTTTCAGCTGAAACACAAAATTTATAGTGTTTCAGTATCTTATTTCACAATAAATCCAATAATTAATTCATAAATACTTAATCTAGCTCAAATATGCTTAAACTAACATTCTTGAAAATTTTCATTTTGGAGTTACTATTCATGATACTATTCAAGTTAATTTGTTGACTTTCTAAGGCTTAATAGGTATGGGAATTCCAACTTCACCCACATACCACATTTTGGTCACTAAACTTGTTTTTTTTTTTGTTGTTTACTCAAATTCTAAATCTTTTAGGCAAATTTGCAAAATTTCAGTTTTGGTGTCTTGAGTTGCACTGTTCCATTGGTCATCTTACTGTTAGAATTTGGTAAAACTTTCTTCAAAGAAAATGTTCCCTATTGTCTTAAGTTTATTCTCCTTTTTGAATCACTCCAATTGGAGTTTTGTAGCTCAAGTTATAGCCATTTGAACCATGGCTGCCGGATTAGACTTAACCCAGATTTTTGGGTAAATTTTGGTTCTAGCAGTTTTAGGTCACCAACTTTGGGTTACCAAATGACTTGGTTAATGGCATAATTTGGGTTTGTGTTCTTCATGAAAGTTTTAGGTCTATATCTCATCTGTCACTGGTAAAATTTCAGGTCATTTAGACCTGCCTAGTGTTAGTAGTATGCCCTAGAGCATATCATTTAGTATGTATCTTGTATATATTTTTATTAATAAAAGGCATTTCCACTTTTCCATTTACATAATATATTTATGTGTAATAGAAAAGGTCCATTGATATTTTGTTAGAAATATTATTCTTGAGTTGTTAAGAATATGAGTGACAATATTTCTAGCACAAAGTATCATAAATAGGTTCACAATCGAGGATACTTCATAATAAGGACATGACTTATCCAGAAAGATTGTATTCATGTTTGTTCCCAAGTTATTCATATGAGATATAAAAAAGATGGAATGGTGAGTCTCATGCCATATGACAAACATGATAGGCACTTATAAATGATAAGTAGGCCGAACCAATGACACTTATGACAAGCACATGGAGTTTACTCTTGTCAATGTTTTGTCATAAATCATATCAGTGCATATAATCTTTAGACCTGAGATAGCACAGTTATCTTGTATATAGGTAGTTTGAGTTTGATACTGCTTTCATACTTGTACTGTGTATGAGTATATGGGCATGTGTTGGCTCCTACTAGTTATATATGGACGTAGGTGTCGATCAAGATGGAATCTGTTCCTCTAAGTAAATAGAGATAAAATCCTATGTTCATTTAATTGTTCTTGATGTTTCAAGTTCCTGGCCAGGACAGATAGACTTATTCAGAAAAGAGTTTCTGATGAGAAAATCTTTTTAATCTAGAACTGGAATTAAAAGAGAACATAATATTCATAGCAAATGGAGTTTGACATAAACCATGACTCCAGCTTGAGTTGGGATTTTGTAACAGAGAGATTCTAGTGCATGGTAACATATGATTATAGGTTCATTTAAGGTAAACCTTATTACTAATTAGGTGGCCATGGCATGCTATGCTAGTGTTAACCATGGTCTATGAGGTTCATAAAATGATTTAGAGAAATCGTTTATGGTAAGAAAGAGTTCTGATGATATTAAGAGTTGATATCATGTCTCATTGCCAATTAGTGATGAGCCTAGTAAATCACACACATACACAAGTTATCACCTATTTAAATATGATTTAATTAATTAATTAAAGAGTTTAATTGATTAACTAAATAGGTTTGGTTTGCAATTAAATTGCAAAGTCCCTAGCATGACTTGAAACCAAATCTAGATTATTGGATGTGTAGTATAAATTAAATTTATATTTAAAGTGTTTAAATATGAATTTAATTAATGAGAAATTAATTAATAGAGATTAATTAATTAATTTATATTTGATATAAATTAATTAGAAGAAGAAAAGTAATTATTTTGGGTTGAGAACTCAAAATTAAGACACAGGGGCATTTTGGTCATTTTGCAGTGTGACACGTGGCACCATGAGATGGTGACACATGGCATAATATAAGCTTGCAAAATGTTTTTTTTAATCATGTAAGATGATTAAAATCAAGATTAAATATAGGTTTGACACTTGGCACAATGTGATTAGGTCACTTAAACCTAGAGCTAATCAAAGGGTGACATGTGGCAAGGGTTTAATGTGTTAACCTAGCTATTTAAGTGTTGTTATGAGAAAATAAAACACAACCAGCAGCCACACTCCTTTGTCACGCCACTTTGAGGGTTTTCTTATCTTCTTCTTCATCTCTCATCAATTCAAAGAGATTAGCCATCAATCTCTTGAATTAAGAACACTAGAAATTGTTTCTAGTGTCCTGTTTACATCTTTAATCTCTTAAAAGGCAGAACTTGATTTTCTAATTAATAGAAAAAGCTTTAGAAGCTATTCAAGGGCTGCCATAGGTGTTCTTGTTGTGGACAAGCTAGAGGGACAACATCTGGTATCCTGAAGACGAATCTCAAAGGCGCAGACACGCTGCAGTGCATCAAGAGGTTAGTGTAATCGTTCTTAATTTAATCTAGGGTTCTAAAATTAATCTGATTAATTTTAAAATCTTAAATGGCAAATACAAATCCAAAAACATATTAAAAGAGTTTTAATATGTTGTTTATCATTGAAATCAAATAGATAAAAATAAATCTTGCATGATGCATGTGACCCTAGGTGAAATTTTTTGAATTCAATGGTATAAACTTGTGTTTTTCACGCCTGCCTTCAATTGGTATCAGAGCCACTATATTTGCCATTTAGATTGATGTTTATATGATTTAATTGTGTGTTTGATCATGAGATCAAGAGTTTATTGCTGGTTGCAAAGTCAAAGTGGCGGCACAAATGATGAACACCATGGTGTGCATGGTTGATGCATCACAATGGTGTGCAAAGGTAAATGGATGGTGAATGTGCAATTTTTGTATGATTTAAGATCCATTTTATGTCTAATTAAATTGTTTAATTAGAATTTTTATCACACAATTAAATTATGATTCAAATCAGAATTTTAAAAATTGTTTGAATGTGATTCAAATCTGAATTTTTAAAGTTGTTTGAATCATATTTAAATCTGATTTTTTAAAATTGATTGAATAAAATTCAGATTTGATTTTTTAAAAAATATTTGAATGTGATTCAAATCTGATTTTTTAAAAAATGTTTGAATGTGATTCAAATCTGAATTTTTAAAGTTGTTTGAATGTGATTCAAATCTGAATTTTTAAATTTGTTTGAATGAGATTCAAATCTGAATTTTTAAATTTATTTGAATCATATTCAAATCTGGATTTTTAAGTTGAATATGAGATATTCAATTTAATTTAAGTATGTATTTTTTATTTAATTGTTAAATAGTGATATGCATGATGGATGATCATGGACTACAAAAGACCAATGTGATTGGATTTATTTCTTTTATGTTTCTTTGGGATTGTAAATTAATTAATTTATTTTAATTTATTTTGGGCATGTATTATTAAGTTTGTAATAATTTTTGGGTTGTAATTTCATTTATTTAAGTTCTTGTAAATTCGCCTTGGTATGCCAAGGATTACTATGTAATATTGGATTGCAAGAAGTTCAAGGAGGTCAAGAGTATTGGTGGGACCAGTGGGAGGAATTCAAGATCAAGTGTTGATTATGTACTCCTTCAGCAACTCTTGTAAAATGAATGAATGAAATGCACCTAAGAATGCCCTGATTCAATTCTTGGTGGCTCAGAATTGAATCCCTTAGAAAGTCTATGATCATACCATATTTACTGTTTATCCATGAATGCATGAGATGTATGGGAATGTATGCAATTATATGATATATGCATGCTAAATGGATAATGTGCAAAGTGAGACCTTAATAGTAAATAGAATGACCATAAAATCTTCCAAACAAATGATTAAGTTGGAAATGCTATAATTAAAGTAATTATAACATAGGCCCTCCATTGGGGCAATTATTTTAAGAAATTTTAAGTAGTTGCATAAGATGCAATTTATTTAAGAGATTTTTTTAAGAATAATTGTTAAGCATGAGATGTTGTAAATATGTAAATGGTTTAGTGGCCAATATTGGATGTACCTGAGGACATTAAAATTATTTGCATAATTACTGGCTCAATGGGATCAACTTAACTAATGCAAGATAAGTCAATAATGGATGTACCTGAGATTTTGAGCATTAGGGGCTAGGTAAAGGATTGAACCTCACATGAGATGTGATGGGCAAAGAGTTGCTCACTTATAGTTTATTGTAATTCCAATAATGGATGTACCTGAGGATGATCAATAGAATTATAGGAATTCAATTACCCACTAGAAATCCATCCAACTAGGATTTCCGTTTTCTACTTTGGAAGTGTAGGATTCGCTAAGTTAGTGGGAGGACCAATTTGATTAAAAGACCATAATCATTTTGGTTAATTACATGATACATTTACTAATTAATCTGATTATTTTCTGCAATTAATTTTCTTATAAAAATGATCACAAAACAACCACCACCATCCAATATCCTTGCAAGCACACTTGATCACAATAGGTTGACAGGACCTAATCTGTCTGATTGGCTAAGAAATTTGAAAATTGTCCTGAACCTTGAACATATAGGATATGTTCTAGCCTCAAATGTTCCTGGTCCCTTACCTCCAGAGGCCACACAAGAGGAACATGAAACTTTGGACAAGTGGAAGGAGCATGATATGACAGCTAAGTGTTACATGCTTGCTTCCATGAGTAATGAGTTACAGAAGCAACATGAGAACATGCAGAGTGCGAGTGAGATCCTCCTTCACCTACAAGAGTTGTATGGTGAGCACAGCAGGAATGCTAGGTGTGAGATATCTAGACAGCTATTCCGTATGAGGATGTCTGAGGGACAGAATGTTGGGGATCATGTCCACTAGATGATTCGGCTGATTGAGCAGTTGGAACATCTTGACTTCAACATGGATTTCCAACTACAGACGGATTTGATCCTTCAGTCCCTTCCTGAGTCTTTTGGAAATTTTGTGACAAATTTCCATATGACTAAATAGGAATGCACCTTAGCTGGTTTACTCAACATGCTGGTTATTGCCCAAAAGAATATGCCAGGCAATAAAGGAAAAGAGGTAGCTTTGGTTGCATCTTCTTCTGCTGGAAAGTCCAACAAGAAGAAGGGCAATAAGAAAAAGAAACCTCAGATTCCTGGTCCTTCTAAGAAAATAGCTAAACAGAAAAGGAAGACTAAAGCTGATGAAGGCATAGGAAAGTGTTTCCATTGCCAATAAGAAAGTGTTTCCATTACCAGTAAGAAAGTGTTTCCACTGGCCAGAGTATAGCAATCTAAATGAAAGCAATGCCGTGGTGAAAAACAACTCAAGTTCAAAATATATTTGGCACTAAAGGTTATGTCATGTTGCAGAAGATAGGATTACAAAATTGGAGAAAATGGGGATTCTATCCTCATTGGGCTCTGAGCCTACTCCAACTTGTGAATCTTGCCTTCAGGGCAAAATGACTAGATCACCCTTTGTTGGACAGGGGCTAAGAGCTGAAAATATTTTGGAGCTAATACATAGTGATGTATGTGGTCCATTTAAAGAAATGGCTAGAGGGGGCTTTCATTATTTTATTACCTTTACTGATGATAAATCAAGGTTTGTGTATTTGTATTTGATGAAATACAAACATGAATCTTTTGAAAAGTTCAAAGAATTTAAATCTGAAGTAGAAAATCAAACAGGAAAGAGTATTAAAGCTCTTCGATCAGATCATGGAGGTGAATATTTGAGTACTAAATTTGATGAATACTTGAGAGAGCATGGCATTGTTTTTCAGCTGACTCCTCCAGGAACGCCACAGCTTAATGGTGTATCTGAAAGGAGAAATCGTACCCTATTGGATATGGTACGTAGTATGATGAGCTATACTGATATGCCAATCTCCTTTTGGGGATTTGCATTAGAATCAGCTTTGTATATTCTGAATAGGATTCCATCAAAATCAGTTTCTTCCATACCTTATGATATATGGCATGGAAGAAAACCAAGTTTTAAGCATGTTAAGATTTGGGGTTGTCCAGCTTATATCAAAAAGCTGAACACTGATAAATTGGAGACCAGATCAGAAAAGGGTCGATTTGTTGGATATCCAAAAGATAGTTTTGGATATTATTTTTATTTGCCTACTTCACAAAAGGTTGTGATAAGTAGAGATGCCACATTTCTTGAACAATAGTTTGTTCAAGAAGGAGGCAAAGGAAGGCAAATAGAGTTAGAATTGGAGAATTCTGACCAACCAACATATCAGATGGATATAGATCTATCTAGTCAACCTATACCCGTTGATGAAACATCTATAGCTGTTCCTCGTAGAACAACCAGGGTATCTCACCCACCAGTGAGATATGGTTTTCTTCATGAAGAAGAACAAGAGTTGTCTACTCATGAAGAAGTAGATCATGGAGATGATCCACTTACCTATGAAGAAGCTATATCAGATATAGACTCTTCAAAATGGATTGATGCTATGAAATCCAAGATTGATTCCATGTATAAGAATCAAGTTTGGGATCTTGTTGACCCACCTGAAGGTATTATACCTATAAGGAACAAATGGGTTTTCAAGAAGAAAATTGGTTCTGATGGAAAGGTAGAGACCTATAAGGCAAGGCTAGTAGTGAAAGGGTTTCGCCAAAGGCAAGGAATCGACTATGAGGAGACTTTCTCGCCTGTTGCCATGCTTAAATCAATTAGGATTTTATTAGCAATAGCTGTGTACTATGATTATGAGATTTGGCAGATGGATGTCAAAACAGCTTTTCTCAATGGATACATTGAAGAAAACATTTTCATGGAACAACCTAAGGGATTTGAATCCCAATATGGTTCCAAGGTATGCAAGCTAAAGCGATCTATTTATGGGTTGAAACAAGCTTCGAGGAGTTGGAACATTCATTTTGATGAAGCCATTAAATCCTTTGGTTTTATCAAAAATGAGGATGAGCCATGTGTATATAAGAAGGTTAGTGACAGTGCTATCACTTTCCTTATCTTATATGTGGATGACATACTGTTGATGGGTAATGACACAGGTATGTTGACGACTATAAAGGTATGGTTGTCAAATACATTCTCCATGAAAGACTTAGGGGAGGCAACCTATATTCTTGGGATTCCCGTCTATAGAGATAGAGCGAAAAGAATAATTGGTTTATCCCAAAGTCTATACTTAGAAAAGGTGTTAAAGAGGTTTAACATGCTTGATTCCAAGAGAGGATTCTTACCAGTGAGACATGGTATCCATCTTTCTAAAGAGATGTCTCCAAAGACACCTGAAGAAAGAGATAAGATGGCCAGGAATCCATATGCTTCGGCTATTGGAAGTTTAATGTATGCAATGTTGTGTACTAGGCCGGATATCGTATATGCTGTTAGTTTGACTAGCAGGTATCAATCCAATCCAGGTTTGGAACACTGGATAGCTGTCAAGAATATCCTTATGTACTTGAGAAGAACTAAGGATTTATTCTTGATTTATGGAGGTGGAGACTTGCAATTGGATGGTTATACTAATTCTGATTTCCAATCAGATATCGATGATAGAAAGTCTACCTCTGGATATGTGTTCATTTGTAATGGAGGTGCAGTCAGTTGGAAGAGTTCCAAACAGAGCACGACTGCAGATTCCACTACAGAGGCTGAGTATATTGCTGCATCGATGTCGCAAAGGAAGTCGCTTGGATAAAGAAGTTCGTGATGTAACTTACATGAGTTCCTTCCATTGAGTCGCAGCTCCACTACACCGTGACAACAATGGAGCAATCATACTGTGCTAAGGAACTAAGGTCTCACCCAAAATCCAAACACATAGAAAGGCACTACCACATTATCGGACATATAGTTGGGCAAAGCGATATAGCCATGCGAGAAAATAACATCACCAAAAATTCAGCTGATCCATGCACTAAGCCTTTGTCACAAGCTCAGTTAGACTGACATCTTGAGAAGATGGGTCTAAGGTATTGTAATGAATGGCTCTAGTGCTAGTGGGAGATTATTAGTAGTATGCCCTAGAGCATATCATTTAGTATGTATCTTGTATATATTTTTATTAATAAAAGGCATTTCCACTTTTCCGTTTACATAATATATTTATGTGTAATAGAAAAGGTCCATTGATATTTTGTTAGAAATATTATTCTTAAGTTGTTAAGAATATGAGTGACAATATTTCTAGCACAAAGTATCATAAATAGGTTCACAATCGAGGATACTTCATAATAAGGACATGACTTATCCAGAAAGATTGTATTCATGTTTGTTCCCAAGTTATTTATATGAGATATAAAAAAGATGGAATGGTGAGTCTCATGCCATATAACAAACATGATAGGCACTTATAAATGATAAGTAGGCCGAACCAATGACACTTATGACAAGCACATGGAGTTTACTCTTGTCAATGTTTTGTCATAAATCATATCAGTGCATATAATCTTTAGACCTGAGATAGCACAGTTATCTTGTATATAGGTAGTTTGAGTTTGATACTGCTTTCATACTTGTACTGTGTATGGGTATATGGGCATGTGTTGGCTCCTACTAGTTATTTATGGATGTAGGTGTTGATCAAGATGGAATTTGTTCATCTAAGTAAATAGAGATAAAATCCTATGTTCATTTAATTGTTCTTGATGTTTCAAGTTCCTGGCCAGGACAGATAGATTTATTCAGAAAAGAGTTTCTGATGAGAAAATCTTTTTAATCAAGAACTGGAATTAAAAGAGAACATAATATTCATAGCAAATGGAGTTTGACATAAACCATGACTCCAGCTTGAGTTGGGATTTTGTAACAGAGAGATTCTAGTGCATGGTAACATATGATTATAGGTTCATTTAAGGTAAACCTTATTACTAATTGGGTGGCCATGGCATGCTATGCTAGGTGTTAACCATGGTCTATGAGGTTCATAAAATGATTTAGAGAAATCATTTATGGTAAGAAAGAGTTCTGATGATATTAAGAGTTGATATCATGTCTCATTGCCAATTAGTGATGAGCCTAATAAGTCACACACATACACAAGTTATCACCAATTTAAATATGATTTAATTAATTAATTAAAGAATTTAATTGATTAATTAAATAGGTTTGGTTTGCAATTAAATTGCAAAGTCCCTAGCATGACTTGAAACCAAATCTAGATTATTGGATGTATAGTATAAATTAAATTTATATTTAAAGTGTTTAAATATGAATTTAATTAATGAGAAATTAATTAATAGAGATTAATTAATTAATTTATATTTGATATAAATTAATTAGAAGAAGAAAAATAATTATTTTGGGTTGAGAACTCAAAATTAAGACACAGGGGCATTTTGGTCATTTTGCAGTGTGACACGTGGCACCATGAGATGGTGACACATGGCATAACACATAAGCTTGCCAAATGTTTTTTTCAATCATGTAAGATGATTAAAATCAAGATTAAATATAGGTTTGACACTTGGCACAATGTGATTGGGTCACTTAAACCTAGAGATAATCAAAGGGTGACATGTGCCAAGGGTTTAATATGTTAACCTAGCTATTTAAGTGTTGTTATGAGAAAATAAAACACAACCAGCAGCCACACTCCTTTGTCACGCCACTTTGAGGGTTTTCTTCTCTTCTTCTTCATCTCTCATCAATTCAAAGATATTAGCCATCAATCTCTTGAATTAAGAACACTAGAAATTGTTTCTAGTGTCCTGTTTACATCTTTAATCTCTTAAAAGGCAGAACTTGATTTTCTAATTAATAGAAAAAGCTTTAGAAGCTATTCAAGGGCTGCCATAGGTGTTCTTGGTGTGGACAAGCTAGAGGGACAACTTCTGGTGTCCTGAAAACGAATCTCAAAGGCGCAGAATCGCTGCAGTGCATCAAGAGGTTAGTATAATCGTTCTTGATTTAATCTAGGGTTCTAAAATTAATCTGATTAATTTTAAAATCTTAAATGGCAAATACAAATCCAAAAACATATTAAAAGAGTTTTAATATGTTGTTTATCATTGAAATCAAATAGATAAAAATAAATCTTGCATTATGCATGTGACCCTAGGTGAAAATTTTTGAATTCAATGGTATAAACTTGTATTTTTCACGCTTTCGTTCCTTCACCTAGCTCAAGTTATGACCAAATGAACAAACACTGTTCATTTGATCAATTTGTACAGGTCAGACTGAGAATTTCCAGTTTTGGTCAATTTGTTCACTAGGTTTTGGTCACTTTTTGGGCATACTTCCTAAATGAAAATTGTGTCATTTTGTGTGAATTTTCATTCCCAATTGGTCTCATACCAATTAGACTTGTAAATTTTCAGTTTTGGTTCTCAAAAGGACCTTAGTCTTGCTGCCTGCAGCATGACCACATGGAATACGAATTTAACCTCAACTCCAACACTTCCAACACACTTCATTTGGTCAAAAATAACTATCTCTCACCTCAAACTAGGTCAACCATATCATTTCACCATTTTTCCACTGTTCCATTGGTCACTTTTCTGTTGGAATTTGGCAAAACTTCCTTCATAGAAAATGTTCCCTATTGTCTTAAGTTTATTCTCCTTTTTGAATCACTCCAATTGGAGTTTTGTAGAGAGAGTTATAGTCATTGAAACTTTACTGTTCATATGATAAATCTGCAGTTCTGCAGATTCAGTGATTCAACTTTGCTCAATAATTTGATTGGGTTAATGGCATAATTTGGGTTTTTGTTCTTCATGAAAGTTTAGGTCTATATCTCATCTAATCACTGGTAAAATTTCATGTCATTTAAACCTGCCTAGCTCGAGTTATGACCAAATGAAAAAACACTAATCATTTGGTCAGTTTGTGTAGGGCAGCCTGCAATTTTCCAACTTTAGTCAATTTGTTCACTAGGTTTTAGTACTTTTTAGGCATGCTTCCTAAATGAAAATTGTGTCATTTAGTGCCTATTTTCATTCCCAATTGGTCTCATACCAATTGGACTTGTAAAATTTCATTTTTCGTCCCTCAAAGTTGACTTGGTCATGCTAGGGCGGATAAAGCCCTTGTCAAGCAGCTCTTGCAACTGCACTTTCAATTCTTTTAGTTCTGCTGGTGCCATTCTGTATGGCATTATGGAGATTGGGTCCACACCAGGCATAACATCAATCTCAAACTACACCTCTCTTTCTGAAGGTAATCCTGGCAATTCACCAGGAAACACATCCGGAAAGTTACATACCGTAGGGATGTCCTTTAGTGCTGGACTTCCCACTTGGGTGTCTATCACATGTGCCAAGTATGCCTCACACCCTTTCCTAATCATTTTTCTGGCCAGTGCAGCTGAAATGATGTTTGAAGGCAATAACTGCCTCTCCCCATGTATTACTACATTACTATACTGAGGAAGACCAGAAGTGACCGTCTTCAGTCTACAGTCAATCATCGCATGATGCCTGGCTAACCAATCCATGCCCAAGATAATATCATAATCTCTGAAGGACATTTCAATTAAATCAGAGAGAAAAGTGTGTCCTTGGATCACCAAAGGACAATCCATATATAGTCTATTTACCCTGACCTCTTGGCCTAACGGACGAGTTACTAGCACATCATAGTCCATTGGTACACACTGAATAGCAGTAGAACACATCACATTAGCACTAACATACGAATGTCTGGAGCCAGGATCAAATAACACATGTACATCTTGGTCAAGGATAGAGAAAATACCAGCTACTACGTCTGATGTTTCAGCCTCCTCCCTCTGATGCATGGTATACACTCTGACTGGTGCGCCACTGGATACTAGCTGGTTAACAGTGCTTTGACTTCCAGGAGTGTTACCAGGACCCCTACCTCTGCCTCTACCTCTACTAGCTGACTGTGACTCTCTAGGTGCAGAGACTTGGGCTGATCCTTTAGATGTAGCAAAAGGTCTAGACCGGCATGGACTATTACAACCCTTAGCAAAATGTTCTCTCCCTCCACAGTTAAAACATGCACCGGTGGCCTTAAAACATGCACCGGTGGCCTTGAAACAAACCCCACCGAGAGTTCTACCACAAGTTTCACACTGTCGTACTGAAAGAGCTTCTAGGGTGCTTGCTGGGTTTGCTGACCAGACTGGGGTGGTCTTTGGCCAGAGAATCTGCCTCTGCCAGATCTATGGGAGCTGGATCCCCCAAACTGTTTCCTCTTCCCAGAACCACTCTTAGGTGCTTGTCCAGTAGTCTTTTCAGTCTTCTCTTTCTCTTGTGTACCCTTCTTCACTGCCCCTTCTAATTCTATCCTTTCCAGTTCTAGGGCCTGTGAGATCAACTCAGCGAAATTGTGATGTCAGAAACCCACAACTTGCGTTCTCAGATTCGGCTTTAACCCAGACTCAAACCTCTTGCATCTATCTCTAGGGGTGGAGACTAAGCTTTCGGCATAGTGGCTCAGTCAAGAGAAGTCTCTCTCATATTCTGCTATGGTTCTATCCCCTTGTTCCAAACTCAAGAATTCTTGCAATTTCATATTTACATACACATCAGGAACCCATTTCTGCCTGAATTCCCTCAGGAAGTCTGTCCTTGTCAGCACAGGTGGCTCAACTAGGCTGTGGGGGATGGTCTTCCACCATTCATATGCATCCCCTTTCAGAAGAGATACTGGATATTCAAATTTTAATTCTTCGGTACACTGCAACTTTCTGAAACTCGTTCCATTCTTTCCAACCACTATTCTGCCTCCAGTGGATCCACAGTGCCCTTGAACTCGGTGGCCCCAAATTTCATTAACTTTTCATATTGTCTAGCTGAGGGCTGTGGTTGTGCTACAGGTGCTTGCATCTGAGCTTGGGATGGCACATTTCCCGCCATTTGTTGGAAAAATGCAACCATCTACTGTACAAACTGAGCAGGGAACTACGGTGCTAGAGTAGAAGCTGGAGTGGCTGACCCACTCACGTTCTAGAGTGTAGGAGCTTCCCCTTGAACCTCAGCCTCAACAGACTGTTCCAAGGAATGATCTCCTTCTTCCATTTTGTTTTCCCAAAATTTCTACTTCCTGAGATCAAACACAAGGAGGTTGACCTCAGTTAGTGCATATTCATGATGTAAATATGTCATATGTATCAAATAAAGACACTTGAGTAGTTGTACTTATCAAAGAAATATTCATACACATAGTCAAAATTTATTGCAAAACCAGGCTCTGATACCACTAAAACATGTCACACCTTACCTCTATGTAAGGCATAACATGATCCCGTAGAATACCTAATGAACTACCGAACTTCACCTACTGATAATTCATTAAGCACACTACAAGGGATTTTTAAACTATTTTTTTGCATTTTGGAAGTGGTGAGCATTTTGGTAGGAATTAAAATCATTTATTCAAAGCTTATAAACTAGTAAAAAATTTTATCCATTTTAATTTTACCGCAAATTTTTAAAAAATTTTGATAGAGTTTCGTTTGTATTTGGAGAAAACAGTTCTTCAAATACCTGAGAAAAACACTTCCAATAATTTTTCACAACTCCCAACCTCCAAATATTCTCAAGTCAACACATCTCAAATCAATTCCATAATTTAATCCAAAATTTGTCATCTCAAAATTCTCAAAACAAACTATTTCATGTCATTCCATCAATATTGTATGCACAAATTAAATTTACAGATATACCATCCAAAAATAAAATTATTACAATTTCTTATACAACTGCTCACTTTACATTGATACATATAACATCATAATATTTACATCAAAATAACTACAAGGGTATAAAACAATACCCGTACAAAAATATCAGTGTAGTTCTCAATATTAGTAGCAGCTCACTCTGCTGCCTTCTCTTTGCTCTTATCTGCGATAGCAAAATAAGCTATCGCTGAGTATAAAAATACTCAGCGGTGCACAATAAAAATTCTAAATACAGTACATAAATCATTCATTGCCAAAACACAATTTAAATATTTCTCAATCACATTTCACAAATTATCAAAACTCATAATAACACAATTTAGTCAAATAATTTAATAACACAGTGTTGCCAAAATCATACACAACTTAAGCCATGACACAAAATTTTCGATCAATGCCGCGTTGTACACCATGACAAAGCAATCTACAACCCCACCAATCGAAATGAATGAGGGAGGTGGCTAGCTAGCTAATGAGTGCTCATCCGATCAAAAACCTCAAATGGTAAACCAGAGAGGGAGGAAAGATAACTGATCTCACCCCATAAATGGAGGAGGAATAATAAGATACTGTCATGCTAAGTGTGAATCAAAAATCAATTTCAAACATTTTATTAAAATGATTTGTGAGAAATCCAATAAATTTTCAAAGTCATAATTTCATTCACAAGATGGCAACACAATTCATAATTAACTTCAAATTTTTATAAATCACACTAAATCAATTTTTCAATGACAAAAGGCTCAAGTAAGGTTTATTGTGCACAAACCTGATGTGAGTCGCCTCTAGTCCTTGACTTAGTCTCTCAGAGCTTCCAAGTCTTTTTCAGTTGAAAGACACAATTTCATAGTGTTTTAGTACCATAACTTAGCATAAATCCAAAAATAAATTTAATTTCACTTTTATCTAGCTCTAATGTGCTAAACTCAACGTTCTTGAAATTTTTGTGTTTCGGGTTACGATTCACTACACTATTCAAGTCAAATTGTTGACTTTCTAAGGCTTAATAGGTATGGGAATTCCAACTTCACCCACATACCACATTTTGGTCACCAAACTTGTTGATTTTGGTTGTTTTCTCAAAACTTAGGTCTTTTAGGCAAAATTATCAAATTTTCAATTTCAGTGTCTAAGGATGCACTGTTCCATTGGTCACTTTTCTGTTGGTATTTGGCAAAACATCCTTCATAGAAAATGTTCCCTATTGTATTAAGTTTATTCTCCTTTTTGAATCACTCCAATTGGAGTTTTGTAGAGAGAGTTATAGTCATTAAAACTTTACTATTCATATGATAAATCTGCAGTTTTGCAGATTCAGTGATTCAAGTTTGCTCAGTAATTTGATTGGGTTAATTGCATAATTTAGGTTTGTGTTCTTCATGAAAGTTTTAGGTCTATATCTCAACCAACCACTAGTAAAATTTCAGGTCATTTTAACCTGCCTAGCTAGAGTTATGATCAATGAACAAATACTATTCATTTGGTTAGTTTGTGTAGGGCAGCCTGCAATTTTCCAACGTTGGTCAATTTGTTCACTGGGTTTTAGTCACTTTTTGGGCATGCTTCCTAAATGAAAATTGTGTCATTTAGTGCCTATTTTCATTCCCAATTGGTCTCATACCAATTGGACTTGTAAAATTTCATTTTTGGTCCCTCAAAGTTGACTTGGTCATGCTGCAGCAGCATGACCACACTCCCTACAAATTTGACTTTAATTCCAACACTTCTAACACACTCAATTAGGTCACAAATGACCATTTCTCACTTCACATTAGGTCAAAGACATCATTTACAAGTTTTCACATTTTTGGTCTCTAAACCCTAATGTCCAAAACCCTAATTCATGTCATTTGTTGCATTTACTTGATTCCATGACTTTAACCATAGTCATTCAACTAACTAAGGTTTATATACCCATTCAACCCATTCAAATCACCCTCCCCCTCATGCTGGCCGAATTCTCTAATTTCCCTCTTCTTTTCTTCTTTCTTTGATGACCAAGCTTCTTCTCAAGTGACTAAATCAAGTTTTTGTGAAGCAAGTATGGAAGGATTTGAGGTTTAATGGTGATTTCAAAGCTTGAAGCAAGCTTTAATGGAGGTTTAACTATGGTGAGGGAGAGAGAGAGATGGGAGGCGGTAAGTTTGGAAGCAAGATGACTTTTAGTTGATTTTTTTTTCTTTTCTTTTCTTTTGTTTTTATCCTTATGGAAGACCCAAAAATCTAATTAAGTAAATATATTAAGTATCATTTTTATGGCATCATGCATGAGGTCATGCATGATGTCATCACCTTTTGACTTTTTCATTTTCTTTTTTTTCTATTTATTTTTCTATTAGTTTTTTAATTTAATTCTCGATTCCAAAATTTTCTTTTCTCCGATTTTATTTGATAGTTAGGTCAGGAGTCAGCTCTTGGGGTCAATTGACCAAATTGCCCCTCGTCGGTTTATCCCAGTTTGCAAATAATTCAATATTTCTTCTGGCTCCCTGACCTAATTATTTGACTGACTTAACAGTTCTTTTTCGTGATTTTCTCTTTTCCACTGTGTTCGTAATGGTCCTAAGGACTGCAGCGTCACATTTTACGGTTCAAAATTTGAGTTAAAAATGGCTTCGTAGTCATTCCCGACGGTCACCCATCGCTGTGACTCTCGGCTCGTTTAACTTCTTATGTTCTGTTTTTCTTATTTCTACTTAACTAATTGGCAATTACTAATTATTTGTATTTATGGCTTCTCTAGTTGTCTTAAGTGTGGTTCTAATCCCCTTAATTGTTCGGACCAACACCAGTCACCGGAACAGTGAAATATACCAGGCTATACAAATAGGGGTGTTACATAGAGTGTCAAAGGTTATCACCTCTTCAGCGATGCATGTAGATAGGGCTCACATTAAGCATATCATGTATTTTGTGTATGTTATTTATTTCTTATATTGTAATGTAAATTAGCAAATTGTAATTAATTTGTATATCATGTAAATTAAGAATTTATGTAATTATTACAAATCATGTAAATTAATACAAATTTGAGAATTTTGCTATAAGAGTGGAGCATGAACGAATTTGTGCCAACGAGTATAGATTTGAATTAAATAATGATTTTTTAAATGATGATATGAGTATGGATGAGATTATTATTGAAAAATATTGTTGAATTTTCAAACAGGTGAATAGTAAAACATGTCAAATGATAATAAAATAGGGGAAATCCACTAGTTTCTCCGTAGAAAATTTATCGATATTAAATGTAACGAGAACAAAATTTTTAAAGAAATAAAGTGAGATAAATTAGGGTGCTCCGGCACCGAATGTAGCAAACATCACTCGGCTACACTGTAGACGGGTGAGGGGTGTTACAATTTGAATAAATACTATTCATATGGTCAATTTCCAGATCCAAAATGTTGGTTACCCGGATTTAGGCAGATTTTAGTTCACCCTAAGTTGGTTTTCTGAGTTGGGTTTCTTCATAAAAAATATGGAATTATGTGCCTAATTTTACCTCCAATTGGCCTTGCACCAATTGGAGCTACATAAATCAAGTTATTGCAGCTCAACCACACTGGACTAAAGTCCAGAAATTCTAGCACAATGGGGCAGCATACCAATTCCAATTTCAATGCCACATTTGCTTTCATTTTAAGGTCAAACTTTATCAAATGGTCACTAATTGACCGTTAGAACTTCAATTCCTTAACAAATTGTAAAACCCTAATTTTATGCCTCAAACCCTAATCCCCAATTTCCCCATTTACACCATACATGCAATTCAAAGTTCATATACATTTGTTCTCCTTCATGGCCACCACTGCACACTTTAATTCCATTCAAATTCATCTAATCCATCTATCATTCATGGCTGCTGAAAAATTGGGGTAAGCCTAACATGCACAATTTGCTTTAATTTCTACAAATTCCCACTTAATTCACGCTCCTAACATAAAATCTAAAGAGGAAGAGAGAGTAATTGGCACTAACCTCAATTGAAGAGTTCCCATGCTTTCCCTAACTTCAAATTTTCCACTTCTTTTTGCTTCCTCAAGCTTGTCCAAGGTGTAAGGATAAATTTTAGTGAAGGGAGTAAGTGGTTTTATGGTGAATTTAAGTGGAAATTGGAGCTTTGTTGAAAGAACAAAAATGGTGGATGGCAAGAGAGAGGTTCGGACAGCTAATAAAGAATAAGATGATGAATGATTTTTCTCTTTTTTTTTTATCTCTTTTATATCCCTTAGTCATATTTTTCAAATTTAGATTGGATGGGAGTTTTTAATTATATCATATGTGCATCATGCATATGTCATAATTTGATTTTTATTTCATTTTGTTTTCTTCTTTTTTCTACTCATTTTTAATTAATTTTTCATCAATGTTAATTCACATTTTATATCATATAACTCACTTTCTTAAATGGACAAGTTGGTAAAAAATCATCTCTGGAGGTAAAATGACCAAAATGCCCTTCATTTAGCTTAATGAGCTAAAATTGTCTGTATCGATTGATTTAATTTTCCTTGTGTTTTCTTAACAATCTATTGTCATCGAAACTTCAATAATCCTTCCATGGAGTCCCAAAAATTATTTCACAGGATTTTCCATAAGTCTAGGATTTCTAATTGTCTTCACAGTAGCTTCTCATTAGGGTTACCCATCGCTGTAACTTCGGCTTATTTAACCTGATTACATTTCATTTCTAAAATTTTTTCTTGATTTTTCTTACTATTATTTGGGTTATTTATGACTTCTTACTCTAGTTTAAATATAGTTCCAGATATTCAGGCTATCCAGACCGACATTAGTCATCGGAATAGTAGAACGTACGAATTAGCTAAAGTGAGGGCGTTATAGCTCTTCCCCTCTAATTAAGATTTTATCTTCGAAATTTACCTAATGCAAACAGTTGAGGAAACTATTGCCTCATCATTTTCTCACTTTCCCAGGTTGCCTCATCAGTGTTCTGGTGCCTCTAAAGCACTTTCACCAATGGGATATGCTTGTTTCTCAATTCCTTCACTTTTCGAGCCAGGATCCTTATTGGTTCCTCTTCGTATGTCAAATCCGATTGTACTTCAATCTCTTCTATAGAATGTGAAGGGTCTGAATGGTATCTTCTCAACATAGACACATGAAATACATTATGGATCTTGTTCAGCTCTAGTGGTAAAGCTAGCTGATAGGCAACTAGGCCCACACGCTCAATAACTTCATATGGGCCAATGAACCTAGGGCATAACTTACACTTTCTCCCAAACCTTAATACCTTCTTCCATGGTGATACTTTGAGAAACACCTTGTCACCAACTTCATATTCAATGTCTTTTCTCCTCAAGTCAGCGTAGGACTTTTGTCGGTCTGAGGCAACTTTCATATTAGCTTTGATTAACTTTACTTTTCCTTCAGTTTGTTTCACTAGGTCTAGTCCCACAAGCTTATCTTCACCCAATTCTGTCCAACATAGCAGTGTTCTATACTTCCTCCCACACAATGCCTCATATGGAGCCATCTGAATGCTACTCTGGTAGCTATTGTTGTAAGCAAATTCTGCTAATGGGAGGTATCTATCCCAACTTCCCTCAAACTCAATAACACAACTCCTCAGCATATCCTCAAAGACCTGTCACATATTTCATGTTATTATTATCATTTAAATTTTTAATATTTGTAATAATTCAATGAGCTTTAAAGTTTACCTAAATTACTCGTTTCGACTGTCCATCTGTTTGAGGATGAAAAGATGTGCCAAAATGGAGTTGTGTGCCCAAGGCTTCTTGCAACTTCTTCCAAATTTTTGATGTGAACCTCGAGTCTCTATCAGATATGATGGAATGTAACACCCCTATGTTCGGTAGTGCGTTCTACTGTTCCGGTGACCAGTGTTGTTCGGACAGCTAGGACGCCTAGAACTACACTTAAATATTAATGAGAAGACATAAAATAATGAAATACAAGAAAAGAAAAGACAAGAAAAATAAAACAAAAATAATAGCAATGAAATGTAACCAAGTTAACAAGCCGAGATGCATAACGATATGTGACCGCACCGGGAAGTTGCGGTGTGGACTATTGACTAGCCTTGGACAGTGGGGAAATCTAGAAAATATTTTTAGGGCATAAATAAATGTCTATTGAAGTATAAATGTTATTAGAAATATCAAAGAAAAATTAATTAATTAGTATAAAGAAAGACGAGAAATCGAGAAAACGACAAAACTCAGTGTTACCGAAAAATCGGGAATGCAACCCAAATAGGGGCATTGTGGTCATTTGACACCCTGAGTGGACTTTTGACTTAAATGTCCATAAAAAATAAGTAATATTAAATTTTGAAAATCACATGAAAAATGAAATTATGTATAAAAATGTAATTAGGGGAAAATTAGAGGTGCTAAGTGGAAATATTAAAACTTGATTATTTAATTAATTACACTAAGGATGAGTGGAGGCATAAAAGCACTAAGGGACATGTGTATGTCCACTAAGCACTTCATTTTCAACCTTCATCTTCTCCATGCCAAAGTGAATTCCTTTAAATCCTCCATGGCCGAAATTGTGAAAGCTTCCTAACCTCCACCACTTTCAACTCAAACACCAAAGCTCACTTCACTAATTTTGATCCCCACATCACAAGGAAGAAGTTGATACTAAATTCAAGAGATTTTGGTGAAGATTTAACAAGCTCCAACAATAGGTAAGTGAGTGTTTTCAATTCTTGTTTCATTAAAAGTGTAACCAAGGTTGTGGGTAATTGATTTATGGAAGAATTTGTGAAGTTTGATGAATTAATGGAGATGTACATTTCGGCAGCTATGGAACTTCACTATGAACAGCTTGTTCTTGCATGTAAATAGTGGTTTGAATGATGATTTAAATGTTTAATTGTATTGTAGTTGAATTCCATGTGTAAGGTTTGATTTGTAAGCTTGAAAATTGCAAATGGAGGTTGATGGGTATGTGTAAACTTGTGGCAGCCTCATGAAGAAGATTGAAGTGTTTAAGTTTCATGGAATGGTTTGTTGAATTATGTTGCTTATGGTGGTAGCATGTGTGCGTGTTTAATTATTAGGGTTTAGACATGGAAATGAGGTATGTTCATGTGGTTGAATTGTTGTAAATGGGACTTTGAAAAATTCTGTATTATAGTGTGTATGTTAAGAGTGGTTACAAGCTGCTAAAATGACCAAAAATGTGAAGTAAAATGTGTTAATGGTATGGTATAACCAGAATTGGCATGGAAGAGTTAACTTGGTAAGTGTTGAATGTGTAATTGGTAAAGGATGAACAATGAACAATGTAGGGTAGTGTATGTTTTAGCTTAGAACCTTAAGTGTGTGACTCCAATTGGTATGAGACCAATTGGAGGTGAAACTAGGCACAAAATGTGCCAACTTTTATGAAGGAAGCTTACCTAAATGCTGCCTAGAAGGTAACTTAAAAAATGACCAAATCCGGATTAGTGACTTGAAAATCTAAAAATTGACCATTTGGGCAATAGTTAGTATTTTGACCATAACTTACTCAAAGCAGGTCCAATTGACCTAAAATTTTTATCATGAATAGTTTAGACATAAATCTACAATTCTTATGAAGACACCAAAGCCTAGAAATGGCCAGAACCAAGCAAAATTGCTTGCACAATTTCAGGTATCAAAACTGGCCGAACCAAAAGTGACCTAAAAATGACCTAAAGTTACCATTTTGATGCATTCTGTCCAGCATTGGTAAATTGACCATAACTTGGTCTACACAACTCAGAATGACCTGAAATTTTACCCTGCGTGCAATAAGACATAGACCTACAAGTTTGTAGTTTGGACCAAAAGCAGAAAACTGAGGGAACTGGGTAGTCCGGCTAGGTCAAAATAGTACACTGAAATCCGGCAAATTGCAATAAAATGCAATATACTTGAAAGTGAATTTGGTAACATGTACCAACACTAAAAGGCTATAAAATGTGATATATTGGTAACATTAAACCTAATTCATCTAGAGTGCATCGAGGGTTAACATTTTAGGTTGACTAAGGAAATAATACAGTTCAATAAATTAATTATTAAGCCTTATTGTTAGAGACGGTTTAAATGAATACTAAAACACTTCAAATTGTGTGTTTCAAATAGCAAAGACTCAGGGAAGGGGAAGGAAACACTGAGTCAGAGCAAAGAGACATTTATCAGAGGTTTGAGCACAACTAGTTTTTAACTGATTTTGTTTTGAATATTACATATGATTAAATGACATATTTTTCTTATGTATTATGTTTAACAAGCATTGGATTTAATTCAATGATTATTGAAATTGTTATAGTATGTATGAATTTAGCTTGTGAAATGGTATTTATGTGACACCCCTTACCCGACTACAGTGTAGCCGAGCAAGTTATGCCACTCAGTGTGCCGGAGCACTCTATTTTATCTTAATTCATTTTTATCATAGTTTTGAAAATAGCTTGTGAAATATAATTCATTTATTGAAATTGTAATTTATTTGAGGTTCCGAAAATTTTATAGAAAATCCGGCGGAGTACCGGCTAAAAATGGAGAAAACAGTTCTTCGGAACCTGTGAAAAACACTTCCTATGATCATATTCAATCAATCCCAACTCCAATTATCAACAAAGTCTCAGAAAAATTTCAGCAATTTCATTTATTTCTCAATCATTCATCTCATGGTACTCATATACAATTCACATTTTGTATCACATCAAGTCACAGCAATTTCTTAACTATTCCTCTATTTGTCATTTCACATCATCATTAGACTCAAATCATAAATAAATTCTCACATGTGATTTATAATCACAAATTACAAGTACTTACATTAATACAAAATTATATTACATTTGTTCAAATACATATGATAAAATAAGACTTTAATTACCAAATTTACAAAAATCTCAAAATACAAAATGGGACCTAGTGTCCTACCACTGCACTGTAGTCTGTGAGGTGACACGGACGCTATGCAGAACTGTGAATGGCCTTACCCAATCTGTGGTCTACCGGGCCCTCTGTCCAAATCTTCAGTACCTACGTGTTGCAAAAGCGACGCGCTAAGCATAAAGCTTAGTGGTGCCAATAATACAAGAAAATATAATATGCAAATAAAAAAAAATAATAATTTCCTTGCTACTGTGTTCATAAGAAATGAATAATTACTAACTTATTGTTTAGTCGAGGGCTAATCATGTTTTATGATATTAACTTCTTCATGCATTTCGTTAATTATTTTCTTCATGATCTTGAGCTTCTTTGTATTTTTGTAATCATTCCTGATACTTAATTTTCGTATTTTCTTTAATAATCAATTCAATCACAGTTATACTTTTCCATGCCCAAGTAACCTATACTGGACGACTGGACTGGATAACGGGTCGTTGGCACTGGACACCGCGGTGCCTCGGGACGTCATACCATGGGACGCAGAACGTCAACCATGTATGCAGTCAGTATGGCTAAAAAGCCATGATATCACATAATCGGGCATAAAAGCTATGAATATGGGCATAAAAGCCATGAATACGGGCATAAAGCCATGAATACAGGCGTAAAGTCTTTCGCAGTATTGCTAAAACAATACCCTATTGGCATGCCAATCTATCCAAACCAATCACATTAGGCCTACTAGGGCATTTTGCACTTTTAAGTTTCACAATTTTTGAATTTCAAGTTTTCATGTCACTATTCATTTCATTAGTCAACTAAAATGTTGACTTTTGCATAAACAATAGGTACATTGGTTTTAGTACTCCCAACATACCACATTTTGTATTCAAAACTTGTTGGCATTAAGCATTAATACCATTTCTAAGCTTAAACCAAGAGAAGCAAAATTTTCAATTTTTGTAACTCAAATTTACTATTCCATTGGGCACTGTTGCAGTAAGAATTTGAGGAAATGGTAAACATGAAAGTTGTTCCTTATTTTGTCTAGTTGAATTTCCCTTTTTGAATCACTCCATTTGGAGTTTTGTACCTCAAGTTATGGCCAAAATAAGTTTACTGTTCACGTGCACTGTTCATGCTGAGATTTTGGGTCTGGCAGATTTTTGGTCTAACTTTGGTCAGTAATTTGATCAAGTTAAGTTCATAATTTGGTCTAACTTTCTTCTTATGAAATGTTCTACCATACCTTATGTTTCCATCGGTTTAATAATCGCCTAAATCCGAGTTTTCTAGAGAGAGTTATAGCCATCCAAACATTACTGCTCAAGTGAAAATCTGCAGAGTTGCAGGTTTGATAACTTAACTTTGCCCAATAATTTGAATGGGTTAATGGCATAATTTGGGGTGATGTTCTTCATGAAAGTTGTTTGTCTATATCATATCTTGTTGCTGTAAAAATTTCAGGTCAATTGACCATATCTACAGTGAGTACTGTTCATTTGGTCATTTCTGCAGGGGCTGTTTGCAGGGTGTCCGGAATGGGGCCAAATTTTGGTCCTCTTGCTTTAGTCTTTTGGGCATGGT
This sequence comes from Hevea brasiliensis, assembly GCF_030052815.1. NCBI lineage: Eukaryota > Viridiplantae > Streptophyta > Magnoliopsida > Malpighiales > Euphorbiaceae > Hevea > Hevea brasiliensis. The sequence goes on along the minus strand of NC_079500.1, from coordinate 66,191,553 downwards.
TTCTACAGAAAAAATGTGCCATTATAAGCCTAGTTTCATGTCCAATTGTCCAAACACTAATTGGACCAACACAGCCAAAGATATGGCAGTCCAAGTGGACTGAAATTTCAGTCACCCTGCTGCTGTCCCTAGGCAGCCTACCAATTCAGTTTGCATCACTCTAAATCTCTTCCAATTATGGTGAACTTGGCTCAAATGGTCACTAATTGACCATTAAAATGTTCTTTCACAATTTCATAAGCTAAATCCAAGTTTCACTCCCAAACCCTAGCTCATTTTCAAGGATTACACCAATTACCTTAGTTAGCACACCAATTCATCATACATATATATATATATACCTTAAACATCATCTTTAGTCCACTCTAAGTCCATCAAAAACACTGAATCTTGTTCCTCCCTAGGGCTGCCAAAATTCATTGTATACATACACATAAATTCCATTCATTTTATTCACAAATTCTTGCTTATTTTAGGTCTCTAATCATGGAAAGAGAAAGATGTATGCATAATAGGCACTAACCTCACTTGTGACCTAACTTGGACTTGCCCAACTTCAAATTTTCCTCAAATTTCTGCTGCCTTATGCTTCGTCAAGGTTTAGGGATAATTTTTTCTGAAGGAAGTTTAGGGTTTTGGGGTGGAGAGCTTAGGGAAAATCAAGCTTTGAACAAGAGCTTTCATGGAGTTTTTTTCTTCTCTCTCTCTCTCTCAACGTTTCTGCAGCCCAAAGATGAAGATGGCTGTCCACTTTTTCCAATTTTTATCTCCTTTTATTCATATTTAAGTAATTTATAATGATGTGTCAAAATTTGGTTGGGTGAAAATATTTTAATTGCATCATGCTCATGTCATAAATGACTTTTATTTCATTTTCTTTTCTTTTCTTTTCTACTCATTTTCAATTTAATTTTTAACAATATTTATTCATATTTTAGATCATAATAATTATTTAGTCAACTGGACAAGTCGGCCAAAAATCGTCTCTGAAGGCGAAATGACCAAAATGCCCTCCGTTTGGCTTAACGGGTCAAAATTGTCTGTACCGATTGAAAAATTTTTCTAAATATTTTCTTGGCATTCTAATGCCATAGGAACCTCAATGACCCTTCTCTGGAGTCCCAAAAATTATTTTATAATTTTTCCCCCGGGTCTAGGGCTCCTCGTTGCGAGAACCGCAACTTCCCTCTGGTTACCCATCGCTTGGGCACCGGCTCATTTGACTTGTTTGTATTTTATTTCTAAAATTTTTACTAAATTTTTCTTATTAATATTTGAGTTAATTATGGTTCCTGACTTTAGTTTAAATATTTTTCTGGACGTTCTAGCTGTCCGGACCGACACCGATCACCGGAACAGTAGAATGTACGGAGTTGCTACCGGGAGGATGTTACAACTCTTCCCCTCTTATTTAAATTTCGTCCTCGAAATTTATCCGGTGTAAAAAGTCGAGGAGCTATTACCTCCTTATTTCTTCACCTTTCCGTGTTATCATACTTCACTTTCTCCTAGTCTCAATCCTATCGTCAAACAGTTATGTACTCATCCTTTTTCATCTTAAATATAGTCTCCTTCTTATTTCCATTCGCTATCTCATTGTCTCTTCACTCTCTTATTCCCTACCCTAACCTAAAATAAACAGGAAATACAGATCTGCAATAGTGTCACCTCGACTCTTATGAATGCAATGCATGATATGCAGTCTATCTAGGTTTAGAAACGCCTAAACCGCGCTCTGATACCACTAAATGTGACACCCCTTACCCGACTACAGTGTAGCCGAGCAAGTTATGCCACTCAGTGTGCCGGAGCACTCTATTTTATCTTAATTCATTTTTATCATAGTTTTGAAAATAGCTTGTGAAATATAATTCATTTATTGAAATTGTAATTTATTTGAGGTTCCGAAAATTTTATAGAAAATCCGGCGGAGTACCGGCTAAAAATGGAGAAAACAGTTCTTCGGAACCTGTGAAAAACACTTCCTATGATCATATTCAATCAATCCCAACTCCAATTATTAACAAAGTCTCAGAAAAATTTCAGCAATTTCATTTATTTCTCAATCATTCATCTCATGGTACTCATATACAATTCACATTTTGTATCACATCAAGTCACAGCAATTTCTTAACGATTCCTCTATTTGTCATTTCACATCATCATTAGACTCAAATCATAAATAAATTCTCACATGTGATTTATAATCACAAATTACAAGTACTTGCATTAATACAAAATTATATTACATTTGTTCAAATACATATGATAAAATAAGAGTTTAATTACCAAATTTACAAAAATCTCAAAATACAAAATGGGACCTAGTGTCCTACCAATGCACTGTAGTCTGTGAGGTGACACGGACGCTATGCAGAACTGTGAATGGCCTTACCCAATCTGTGGTCTACCGGGCCCTCTGTCCAAATCATCAGTACCTACGCGTTGCAAAAGCGACGCGCTAAGCATAAAGCTTAGTGGTGCCAATAATACAAGAAAATATAATATGCAAATAAAAAAAAATAATAATTTCCTTGCTACTGTGTTCATAAGAAATGAATAATTACTAACTTATTGTTTAGTCGAGGGCTAATCATGTTTTATGATATTAACTTCTTCATGCATTTCGTTAATTATTTTCTTCATGATCTTGAGCTTCTTTGCATTTTTGTAATCATTCCTGATACTTAATTTTCGTATTTTCTTTAATAATCAGTTCAATCACATTTATACTTTTCCATGCCCAAGTAACCTATACTGGACGACTGGACTGGATAACGGGTCATTGGCACTGGACACCGCGGTGCCTCGGGCAGTCATACCATGGGACGCAGAACGTCAACCATGTATGCAGTCAGTATGGCTAAAAAGCCATGATATCACATAATCGGGCATAAAAGCTATGAATACGGGCATAAAAGCCATGAATACGGGCATAAAGCCATGAATACAGGCGTAAAGTCTTTCGCAGTACTGCTAAAACAATACCCTATTGGCATGCCAATCTATCCAAACCAATCACATTAGGCCTACTAGGGCATTTTGCACTTTTAAGTTTCACAATTTTTGAATTTCAAGTTTTCATGTCACTATTCATTTCATTAGTCAACTAAAATGTTGACTTTTGCATAAACAATAGGTACATTGGTTTTAGTACTCCCAACATACCACATTTTGTATTCAAAACTTGTTGGCATTAAGCATTAATACCATTTCTAAGCTTAAACCAAGAGAAGCAAAATTTTCAATTTTTGAAACTCAACTTTACTATTCCATTGGGCACTGTTGCAGTAAGAATTTGAGGAAATGGTAAACATGAAAGTTGTTCCTTATTTTGTCTAGTTGAATTTCCCTTTTTGAATCACTCCATTTGGAGTTTTGTACCTCAAGTTATGGCCAAAATAAGTTTACTCGCTCACGTGCAATCGCTCATGCTTTGAGATTTTGGTCCGCATTTTTGGTCTAACTTTGGTCAGTAATTTGATCAAGTTAAGTTCATAATTTGGTCTAACTTTATTCTTATGAAATGTTCTACCATACCTTATGTTTCCATCGGTTTAATAATCGCCTAAATCCGAGTTTTCTAGAGAGAGTTATAGCCATCCAAACATTACTGCTCAAGTGAAAATCTACAGAGTTGCAGGTTTGATAACTTAACTTTGCCCAATAATTTGAATGGGTTAATGGCATAATTTGGCGTGATGTTCCTCATGAAAGTTGTTTGTCTATATCATATCTTGTTGCTGTAAAAATTTTAGGTCAATTGACCATATCTACAGTGAGTTATGGCCAAATGAACAGTTACTATTCATTTGGTCATTTCTGCAGGGTCGCTTATGTGGTGTCCGAATGGGGCCAACTTTTGGTCCTCTTGCTTTAGTCTTTTGGGCATGGTTTCTACAGAAAAAATGTGCCATTATAAGCCTAGTTTCATGTCCAATTGTCCAAACACCAATTGGACCAACACAGCCAAAGATATGGCAGTCCAAGTGGACTGAAATTTCAGTCACCCTGCTGCTGTCCCTATGCAGCCTACCAATTCAGTTTGCATCACTCTAAATCTCTTCCAATTATGGTGAACTTGCCTCAAATGGTCACTAATTGACCATTAAAATGTTCTTTCACAATTTCATAAGCTAAATCCAAGTTTCACTCCCAAACCCTAGCTCATTTTCAAGGATTACACCAATTACCTTAGTTAGCACACCAATTCATCATACATATATATATATACCTTAAACATCATCTTTAGTCCACTCTAAGTCCATAAAAAACACTGAATCTTGTTCCTCCCTAGGGCTGCCAAAATTCATTGTATACATACACATAAATTCCATTCATTTTATTCACAAATTCTTGCTTATTTTAGGTCTCTAATCATGGAAAGAGAAAGATGTATGCATAATAGGCACTAACCTCACTTGTGACCTAACTTGGACTTGCCCAACTTCAAATTTTCCTCAAATTTCTGCTGCCTTATGCTTCGTCAAGGTTTAGGGATAATTTTTTCCGAAGGAAGTTTAGGGTTTTGGGGTGGAGAGCTTAGGGAAAATCAAGCTTTGAACAAGAGCTTTCATGGAGTTTTTTTCTTCTCTCTCTCTCTCTCAACGTTTCTGCAGCCCAAAGATGAAGATGGCTGTCCACTTTTTCCAATTTTTATCTCCTTTTATTCATATTTAAGTAATTTATAATGATGTGTCAAAATTTGGTTGGGTGAAAATATTTTAATTGCATCATGCTCATGTCATAAATATGACTTTTATTTCATTTTCTTTTCTTTTCTTTTCTACTCATTTTCAATTTAATTTTTAACAATATTTATTCATATTTTAGATCATAATAATTATTTACTCAACTGGACAAGTCGGCCAAAAATCGTCTCTGAAGGCGAAATGACCAAAATGCCCTCCGTTTGGCTTAACGGGTCAAAATTGTCTGTACCGATTGAAAAATTTTTCTAAATATTTTCTTGGCATTCTAATGCCATAGGAACCTCAATGACCCTTCTCTGGAGTCCCAAAAATTATTTTATAATTTTTCCCCCGAGTCTAGGGCTCCTCGTTGCGAGAACCGCAACTTCCCTCTGGTTACCCATCGCTTGGGCACCGGCTCATTTGACTTGTTTGTATTTTATTTCTAAAATTTTTACTAAATTTTTCTTATTAATATTTGAGTTAATTATGGTTCCTGACTTTAGTTTAAATATTTTTCTGGACGTTCTAGCTGTCCGGACAGACACCGGTCACCGGAACAGTAGAATGTACGGAGTTGCTACCGGGAGGATGTTACAACTCTTCCCCTCTTATTTAAATTTCGTCCTCGAAATTTATCCGGTGTAAATAGTCGAGGAGCTATTACCTCCTTATTTCTTCACCTTTCCGTGTTATCATACTTCACTTTCTCCTAGTCTCAATCCTATCGTCAAACAGTTATGTACTCATCCTTTTTCATCTTAAATATAGTCTCCTTCTTATTTCCATTCGCTATCTCATTGTCTCTTCACTCTCTTATTCCCTACCCTAACCTAAAATAAACAGGAAATACAGATCTGCAATAGTGTCACCTTGACTCTTATGAATGCAATGCATGATATGCAGTCTATCTAGGTTTAGAAACGCCTAAACCGCGCTCTGATACCACTAAATGTGACACCCCTTACCCGACTACAGTGTAGCCGAGCAAGTTATGCCACTCAGTGTGTCGGAGCACTCTATTTTATCTTAATTCGTTTTTATCATAGTTTTGAAAATAGCTTGTGAAATATAATTCATTTATTGAAATTGTAATTTATTTGAGGTTCCGAAAATTTTATAGAAAATCCGGCGGAGTACCGGCTAAAAATGGAGAAAACAGTTCTTCGGAACCTGTGAAAAACACTTCCTATGATCATATTCAATCAATCCCAACTCCAATTATTAACAAAGTCTCAGAAAAATTTCAGCAATTTCATTTATTTCTCAATCATTCATCTCATGGTACTCATATACAATTCACATTTTGTATCACATCAAGTCACAGCAATTTCTTAACGATTCCTCTATTTGTCATTTCACATCATCATTAGACTCAAATCATAAATAAATTCTCACATGTGATTTATAATCACAAATTACAAGAACTTACATTAATACAAAATTATATTACATTTGTTCAAATACATATGATAAAATAAGAGTTTAATTACCAAATTTACAAAAATCTCAAAATACAAAATGGGACCTAGTGTCCTACCAATGCACTGTAGTCTGTGAGGTGACACGGACGCTATGCAGAACTGTGAATGGCCTTACCCAATCTGTGGTCTACCGGGCCCTCTGTCCAAATCTTCAGTACCTACGCGTTGCAAAAGCGACGCGCTAAGCATAAAGCTTAGTGGTGCCAATAATACAAGAAAATATAATATGCAAATAAAAAAAAAAAATAATTTCCTTGCTACTGTGTTCATAAGAAATGAATAATTACTAACTTATTGTTTAGTCGAGGGCTAATCATGTTTTACGATATTAACTTCTTCATGCATTTCGTTAATTATTTTCTTCATGATCTTGAGCTTCTTTGTATTTTTGTAATCATTCCTGATACTTAATTTTCGTATTTTCTTTAATAATCAGTTCAATCACAGTTATACTTTTCCATGCCCAAGTAACCTATACTGGACGACTGGACTGGATAACGGGTCGTTGGCACTGGACACCGCGGTGCCTCGGGCCGTCATACCATGGGACGCAGAACGTCAACCATGTATGCAGTCAGTATGGCTAAAAAGCCATGATATCACATAATCGGGCATAAAAGCCATGAATACAAGCATAAAAGCCATGAATACGGGCATAAAGCCATGAATACAGGCATAAAGCCTTTCGCAGTACTGCTAAAACAATACCCTATTGGCATGCCAATCTATCCAAACCAATCACATTAGGCCTACTAGGGCATTTTGCACTTTTAAGTTTCACAATTTTTGAATTTCAAGTTTTCATGTCACTATTCATTTCATTAGTCAACTAAAATGTTGACTTTTGCATAAACAATAGGTACATTGGTTTTAGTACTCCCAACATACCACATTTTGTATTCAAAACTTGTTGGCATTAAGCATTAATACCATTTCTAAGCTTAAACCAAGAGAAGCAAAATTTTCAATTTTTGTAACTCAACTTTACTATTCCATTGGGCACTGTTGCAGTAAGAATTTGAGGAAATGGTAAACATGAAAGTTGTTCCTTATTTTGTCTAGTTGAATTTCCCTTTTTGAATCACTCCATTTGGAGTTTTGTACCTCAAGTTATGGCCAAAATAAGTTTATCGCTCACGCAATCGCTCATGCCGAGATTTTGGTCCGCAGATTTTTGGTCCAACTTTGGTCAGTAATTTGATCAAGTTAAGTTCATAATTTGGTCTAACTTTCTTCTTATGAAATGTTCTACCATACCTTATGTTTCCATCGGTTTAATAATCGCCTAAATCCGAGTTTTCTAGAGAGAGTTATAGCCATCCAAACATTACTGCTCAAGTGAAAATCTGCAGAGTTGCAGGTTTGATAACTTAACTTTGCCCAATAATTTGAATGGGTTAATGGCATAATTTGGGGTGATGTTCTTCATGAAAGTTGTTTGTCTACATCATATCTTGTTTCTGTAAAAATTTCAGGTTAATTGACCATATCTACAGTGAGTTATGGCCAAATGAACAGTTACTGTTCATTTGGTCATTTCTGCAGGGGCTGTTTGCAGGGTGTCCAGAATGGGGCCAACTTTTGGTCCTCTTGCTTTAGTCTTTTGGGCATGGTTTCTTCAGCAAAAATGTGCCATTATAAGCCTAGTTTCATTTCCAATTGTCCAAACACCAATTGGACCAACACAGCCAAAGATATGGCAGTCCAAGTGGACTGAAATTTCAGTCACCCTGCTGCTGTCCCTAGGCAGCTTACCAATTCAGTTTGCATCACTCTAAATCTCTTCCAATTACGGTGAACTTGCCTCAAATGGTCACTAATTGACCATTAAAATGTTCTTTCACAATTTCATAAGCTAAATCCAAGTTTCACTCCCAAACCCTAGCTCATTTTCAAGGATTACACCAATTACCTTAGTTAGCACACCAATTCATCATACATATATATATATACCTTAAACATCATCTTTAGTCCACTCTAAGTCCATCAAAAACACTGAATCTTGTTCCTCCCTAGGGCTGCCAAAATTCATTGTATACATACACATAAATTCCATTCATTTTATTCACAAATTCTTGCTTATTTTAGGTCTCTAATCATGGAAAGAGAAAGATGTATGCATAATAGGCACTAACCTCACTTGTGACCTAACTTGGACTTGCCCAACTTCAAATTTTCCTCAAATTTCTGCTGCCTTATGCTTCCTCAAGGTTTAGGGATAATTTTTTGTGAAGGAAGTTTAGGGTTTTGGGGTGGAGAGCTTAGGGAAAATCAAGCTTTGAACAAGAGCTTTCATGGAGTTTTTTTCTTCTCTCTCTCTCTCTCAACGTTTCTGCAGCCCAAAGATGAAGATGGCTGTCCACTTTTTCCAATTTTTATCTCCTTTTATTCATATTTAAGTAATTTATAATGATGTGTCAAAATTTGGTTGGGTGAAAATATTTTAATTGCATCATGCTCATGTCATAAATATGACTTTTATTTCATTTTCTTTTCTTTTCTTTTCTACTCATTTTCAATTTAATTTTTAACAATATTTATTCATATTTTAGATCATAATAATTATTTACTCAACTGGACAAGTCGGCAAAAAATCGTCTCTGAAGGCGAAATGACCAAAATGCCCTCCGTTTGGCTTAACGGGTCAAAATTGTCTGTACCGATTGAAAAATTTTTCTAAATATTTTCTTGGCATTCTAATGCCATAGGAACCTCAATGACCCTTCTCTGGAGTCCCAAAAATTATTTTATAATTTTTCCCCTGGGTCTAGGGCTCCTCGTTGCGAGAACCGCAACTTCCCTCTGGTTACCCATCGCTTGGGCACCGGCTCATTTGACTTGTTTGTATTTTATTTCTAAAATTTTTCTTATTAATATTTGAGTTAATTATGGTTCCTGACTTTAGTTTAAATATTTTTCCGGACGTTCTAGCTGTCCGGACCGACACCGGTCACCGGAACAGTAGAATGTACGGAGTTGCTACCGGGAGGATGTTACAATTTCCACAAGTATTAAGCATTGTTGTGGATTGAATAAAGTATGTTTTGGAAAATTGTGATAGAACATGTTTTGAATTGTGATGGGCAATTTGCATGGAAAAATGTGTTATGATTTGAATTATGATGAGCATAAAAATTATTGGATATTGGAATTGACTTTGAATCGAATTGTATTGTGATTTATGCTCACTAAAAGGATTGTGATATTGTTTTATATCTCACTATAGATGCTTGACTAGGTTGTTACTCGTCTCTCTCATTTGTTGAGAAGACAATGGAGTTAGTTGTGTTTTGATTACCATGATACGTGCACAGGCTTAGATTCTCCTCTTATTAGAGGTTAGATCTAAGTTTTTTATGTTATGGCCCTTTTGGAAGATTCATTATTGTGGTGTGTACCGTGCACGATGATTCGACCTCCCCGACCATAGGGAGTTAGAATCCGATTCGACTTCCCCGACCATAGGGAGTTAGAATCACCCCGAAGATGGCCCTTTCGGATTAGTCTTGCATAGTTAGTGAGATAAAGAATGGTTTTTGAGATAAATAATGGTTTTCAAGATAAAGAATGGTTTTCAAGATGAAGAATGGTTTTCGAGATAAAGAATGATTTTCGAGATAAAGAATGATTTTTGAAAAGTAAAGAATTGTGATTTCAATTATTATTTATGTATAGTTGATTTTGTTGGAACTACCTTAAATGGTTAGTTATGATTTAATAAATTGAATTTCGTGATCAAGGTCATTTTATACAAATGATTTATATTATTGGCAATGAATATTTTGAGTTTTGGAATTTGATGAGTATTCAGACTTCTAAATTATTTGCTGTAAATTTTGTCAATGTATATTGTACTATGTTTTAAATTATAGTTGTGCACCACTAAGTTTACCACTCAATGATAGCTTTGTATGCTTTCGCAGGTGAAAAGAGCATAGAGCAATTGAGTAAGCTTCTTTGAAGAGACATTCAGATTAGCTCCAAGTATACCCATGTACACAGGTTTTGATGTATATCTAATGGGTTATCGGTAGGCGAAGTACAGTAATTCATTAGGTGTACTACGGGATCATGTTACATCTTATGGGGGAGTAGGGTGTGACATGTTTTGTGGTATTAGAGCAATGGTTTTAAAGTAAATTTCGAACTGTGAATTTGAAATCTTTTTATTGGTAAATATAACTGCTCAAATGTTTGATACATATAGTACATTTACATCATAAATATGAACTAATGGAGAGAAATCTCCTTGTGTTGGTTGTATAGGAAATAGAAAATCCTGTGAAAAGAATGGAGGAGAATAATGAGATAATAGAACAGTCTATGATGGCAGAAGTACAAGTTGAGGCCTTAGCTCCACAAAGTGTCGAAGGCCCGACTATACCAGTTCACCGGTACAAATTACTACACAAATGGCCTAGCAAATGGCCACTTTCTTTCAACAAATGGCTGATACACTGTCAGCTCAAGCTCAAGCACAAATCCAACCCCCACAAGGGCAGTGTGAAATAGAAAAGAGGGAGAAACCTATGGGTTAGAGCTTGAATAGTAATTTGGGTAAGAGAAAAGAATTTGAGGAACCCCGAGCTTAGGGATATGACAGAGGTGGATCATCAGGGTAGAGAACACCAAGATCTAGTCATCAAACAACTAGAAGTTCCAATTCTGCCCGTTTCTGCCATGTTTGTGGTAAGCTACATGGAGGTATTTATTGTAAGGGCTCTAGAGCCTGCTACAATTGTGGAAAACTTGGACACTTTGTTAAAAATTGTACTAGTGCACTTGATCTACTCTCCAAAGTTCACAGGCAGTCAGTAAAGGTCGAGATAGAAATATAGTTGGTACTCTTCACAACCATAACACAGTGAATCAACCCGAACATAGTAGCGAATCAGTTAGAACGTCCACTATGTGCCAAGGGGAAAGAATAGAAACTTTGGATATAGCTGTTGGTAAGTTCTTAATTATTAAAAGAAACAATTAGTTATTATTTTATCCCAGCACTACTTAGTTGTGTGCTAGTATTAGAACTATATGTTATGTTACTATTCCTTTACATGGGAATGAATTTTGATGTATTAGTAACTAGTCCTTTAGGATAAAAACTATAATAACAAGTATGATTGACATTAATTTTGGAAGAATTGTTAGCTAAAAGTATTTTCTAACACACCATAAAATATAAAGCTAATTGGCGAGCCTACTTAATGTAAGGCAAGAGGACCTAAAAGTAAGTTACAGTAATAGAATTGCTCTAAATGAAGGCAAAGATGTTACTGTTAGTAAATGTCAAGGGATATTGTAATCAGAATCGATTTTGGATATTAGTGGATTCGAGAAAGATAAGATTTGAGAAAACCTAGTCCATGAGGTTATAACGTAGTGACTATGTAATGTTCTCGATGTTTATATTGTAAGTTATAGATTATAGTACCGATACGGGATTATTTTGTAGAGCTACGTGCTTCCTCATGGTACAATAAAATAAGAATATTTGTAAGTAATCTATAAATTGATACAGTTACACCCGAATAGAGTACTATTATGGGAAATAAATGTAAAAATTTTAGTTAGAAATTTAAAACTTCAGAACTAGTCTGTCAAAAGACTACACTTATAAGGTAGCTAGAGTCAATAACTCGATTACAATAATGTGAACTACCTGTACCACAGTAATTGCTATAAGTTTAGAGATATCAGTATGACTTATTATCCTCAGACGGATGGACAGTTGAAACAAGTAATTCAGGTAAATTCTGAAACTCATTGAGTTTCTGTAAATAATGAAATGAAATGATAATAATAACTTGTAAAATGTAATAAGCCCTCGAGAATATACTGAGAACTTATGTCCTTGAATCCAAGGGGAGATGGGACAGATACCTCCCACTAACAGAATTTGTATACAATAATAAGTGTCAAGTTAGCATACAAACGGCACCCTATGAAACACTGTAAGGGAACCGATAACTATGGATTTTGTGATGAGACTTCTGAGGACACAGAATAGTCATGAGGCAGTATGGGTCATAGTTGATAGACTAACCAAGTTTGCTCACTTTTTGCCAGTCTGAATGGACTATAGTTTGGAGAGATTGGCCAGATTGTGCATAAATGAGATTGTAAAACTGCATGGAGTGCCAATATCGATTGTATCAGACAAAGATCCTAGGTTCACTTCTAGATTTTGGGGTAGTGTTTAGAGAGCCCTAGGAACTAGATTGAACTTTAGCACGGGATTCCACCCACAAACAGATGGCCAGTCTGAGAGGGTAATTCAGATACTGGAGGATATGCTACGGGCTTGTGCGATTGAGTTTGAAGGTAGTTTGGATAAACACTTGCCTTGATTGAGTTTGCTTATAACAACAGCTACGAATCAAGCATTGGGATGCCTCCATATGAAGCTTTATATGGCAGAAAGTACAGAATTCCCCTATGTTAGGATGAAGTATGTGAAAGGAAGATGAGTGGGCCAGAAATTGTTCAGTAGACAGAGGAAAATATTAGATTGATTAGAGATTAACTCAAGACTGCATCAGACTGCCAGAAGTCCTATGTTGATCTGAAGAGAAGAGATATTGAATATGCAGTGGGTAATAAAGTATTCCTTAAAGTTTCTCCTTAGAAGAGGATTATGAGATTTGGCAGAAAAGGGAAACTGAGTCATCGTTTTATCGGACCGTACGAGGTTCTGGAGAGAGTGGGTCCTTTGGCATATCGGTTGGTATTACCTCCAGAGCTAGAAAGGATACACAGTGTCTTCCATGTGTCCATGTTAAGGAGGTACAGATTTGACCCATCTCATGTTCTATCAATTGAGGAGATTTAGGCAAATCCAGACCTTTCATATGAGGAAGAACCCATAGAAATTTTGGCATATGAGGTGAAGCAGCTAAGGAATAAACAGATACACCTGGTTAAAGTGTTATGGAACCATCATTCAGGCCAGGAAGTTACTTGGGAACGTGAAGAGGACATGAGGAGACAGCACCCATAGCTGTTTAGAAACTGATGCCAGGATTTTAAGGGTGGGAGAATTGTAACACCCCTATGTTCGGTAGTGCGTTCTATTGTTCCGGTGACCAGTGTTGTTTGGACAACTAGGACGCCTAGAACTACACTTAAATATTGATGAGAAGACATAAAATAATGAAATACAAGAAAAACAAAGGAAAATAATAGCAATGAAATGTAACCAAGTTAAACGAGCCGAGAACCATAGCGATGGGTGACCGCACTGGGAAGTTGTGGCATGGACCGTTGACTAGCCCTGGACCACTGGGAATACTAGAAAATATTTTTAAGACATAAATAAACGTCTATTGAAGTATAAATGTCATTAGAAATATCAAAGAAAAATTAATTAATTAGTACAAAGAAAGACGAGAAATCGAGAAAATGACAAAACTCGGTGTTACTGAAAAATTGGAAATGCAACCTAAATAGGGGCATTGTGGTCATTTGACACCCCGAGTGGACTTTTGACTTAAATGTCCATGAAAAATAAGTAATATTAAATTTTGAAAATCACATGAAAAATGAAATTATGTATAAAAATATAATTAGGGAAAAATTAGAGGTGCTAAGTGGAAATATTAAAACTTGATTATTTTATTAATTACACTAAGGATGAGTGGAGGTATAAAAGCACTAAGGGACATGTGTATGTCCACTAAGCACTTCATTTTCAACCTTCATCTTCTCCATGCTGAAGTGAATTCCTTGAAATCCTCCATGGCCGAAATTGTGAAAGCTTCCTAACCTCCACCATTTTCAACTCAAACACCAAAGCTCACTTCACTAATTTTGATCCCCACATCACAAGGAAGAAGTTGATACTAAATTCAAGAGATTTTGGTGAAGATTTAACAAGCTCCAACAATAGGTAAGTGAGTGTTTTCAATTCTTGTTTCATTAAAAGTGTAACCAAGGTTGTGGGTAATTGATTTATGGAAGAATTTATGAAGTTTGATGAATTAATGGAGATGTACATTTTGACAGCCATGGAACTTCACTATGAACAGCTTGTTCTTGCATGTAAATAGTGGTTTGAATGATGATTTAAATGTTTGATTTGTATTGTAGTTGAATTCCATGTGCAAGGTTTGATTTGTAAGCTTGAAAATTGCAAATGGAGGTTGATGGGTATGTGTAAACTTGTGGCAGCCTCATGAAGAAGATTGAAGTGTTTAAGTTTTATGGAATGGTTTGTTGAATTATGTTGCTTATGGTGGCAGCATGTGTGTGTGTTTAATTGTTAGGGTTTAGACATGGAAATGAGGTATGTTCATGTGGTTGAATTATTGTAAATGGGACTTTGGAAAATTCTGTATGATAGTGTGTATGTTGAGAGTGGTTACAAGCTGCCAAAATAACAAAAAATGTGAATTAAAATGTGTTAATGGTATGGTATAACCAGAATTGGCATGGAAGAGTTAACTTGGTAAGTGTTGAATGTGTAATTGGTAAAGGATGAACAATGTGTAGTAGGGCAGTGCATGTTTTGGCTTAGAACCTTAAGTGTGTGACTCCAATTGGTATGAGACCAATTGGAGGTCAAACTAGGCACAAAATGTGCCAACTTTCATGAAGGAAGCTTACCTAAATCCTGCCTAGAAGGTAACTTGAAAAATGACCAAATCTGGATTAGTGACTTGAAAGCCTGAAAATTGACCATTTGGGCAGTAGTTAGTATTTTGACCATAACTTACTCAAAACAAGTCCAATTGACCTGAAATTTTTACCATGAATAGTTTAGACATAGATCTACAATTTTTATGAAGACACCAAAGCCCAGAAATTGCCAGAACCAAGCAAAATAGATTGCACAATTTCATATACCAAAACTGGCCGAACCAAAACTGACCTAAAAAAGACCTAAAGTTACCATTTTGATGCATTCTGTCCAGCATTGGTAAATTAACCATAACATGGTCTACACAACTCAGAATGACCTGAAATTTTGCCCCGCGTGTAATAAGACATAGACCTACAAGTTTGTAGTTTGGACCAAAACCCGAAAATTGAGGAAACTAGGTCGTCCAGCTAGGTCAAAATAGTACACCGAAATCTGGCAAATTGCAATAAAATGCAATATACTTGAAAGTGAATTTGGTAACATGTACCAACACTAAAAGGCTATAAAATGTTACATATTGGTAACATTAAACCTATATCATCTAGAGTACATCGAGGGTCAACATCTTAGGTTGACTAAGGAAATAATAGAATTCAATAAATTAATTATTAAGCCTTATTGTTAGATACGATTTAAATGAGTACTGAAACACTTCAAATTGTGTGTTTCAGTTAGCAAAGACTCAGGGAAGGGGAAGGAAACACTGAGTTAGAGCCAAGAGGCATTTATCAAAGGTTTGTGCACAACTAGTTTTTAACTGATTTTGTTCTGAATATTTCATATGATTAAATGACATATTTTTCTTATGTATTATGTTTAACAAGCATTGGATTTAATTCAATGATTATTGAAATTGTTATAGTATTGATGAATTTAGCTTGTGAAATGGTATTTCCATAAGTATTAGGCATTGTTGTGGATTGAATAAAGTATGTTTTGGAAAATTGTGATAGAACATATTTTGAATTGTGATGGGCAATTTGCATGGAAAAATGCAAATTTATTATTTGAATTGTGATGAGCATAAAAATTATTGGATATTGGAATTGACTTTGAATCGAATTGTATTGTGATTTATGCTTACTAAAAGGATTGTGATATTGTTTTATATCTCACTATATATGCTTGACTAGGTTATTACCCGTCTCTCTCATTTGTTGAGAAGACAATGGAGTTAGTTGTGTTTTGATTACCATGGTACGTGCACAGGCTTAGATTATCCTCTTATTAGAGGTTAGATCTAAGTTTTTTATGTTATAGCCCTTTTGGAAGATTTATTATTGTGGTGTGTACTGTGCACGATGATTCGACCTCCCCGACCATAGGGAGTTAAAATCACCCTGAATATGGCCCTTTCGGATTAGTCTTGCATAGTTAGTGGGATAAAAATGGTTTTTGAGATAAAGAATGGTTTTCAAGATAAAGAATGGTTTTCGAGATAAAGAATGGTTTTTGAGATAAAGAATGGTTTTCGAGATAAAGAATGGTTTTTGAATAGTAAAGAATTGTGATTTCAATTATGATTTATGTATAATTGATTTTGTTGGAATTACCTTAAATGGTTAGTTATGATTTGATAAATTAAATTTCGTAATCAAAGTCATTTTATACTAATGATTTATATTATTGGCAAATGAATATTTTGAGTTTTGGAATTTGATGAGTATTTAGATTTTCAAATTATTTGCTGTAAATTTTGTCAATGTATATTGTACTATATTTTAAATTGTAGTTGTGCACCATTGAGTTCACCACTTAGCGATAGCTTTTTTATGCTGTCGCAGGTGAAAAGAGCATAGAGCAATTGAGTAAGATTCTTTGAAGAGACATTCATATTAGCTCCAAGTATACCCATGTACATAGGTTTTGATGTATGCATGTAATAATATGTATGTAAATTATTTGAGCAGTTGTATAAAAACTCTTGTAAAATATTTTGGTATGTAATTAAATGCAAGTCATTGTAATATAAATTTGAGATTTCATTTACCTGTATAGTTTTGTAATATTAATTTTTGAGTTTTATAATTATTGAAATGTTTTTTATGATGAGATTGGTTTGAAAATGAATTGATTTGATTATTGAGATTTGAATTGTTAGTTGAAATGAAGTTATTGGAGTTGTATTTGAGAAAACATATTGGGAGTGTTTTCCCTTTTCAGGTTTGAAGAACTGTTTTCTCAAAATACAACCAGCACATTGCCGAAATTTTGAAAAATTTTTATAACACCAGATTTTAATCGATGGTTTAAATTTCACGAAAATTGTTTTAAAATCCCTTGTAGTATATCTAATGGGTTATCGATTGGCGAAGTACCGTAATTCATTAGGTGTACTGCAGGATCATGTACATCTTACGGGGGAGTAGGGTGTGACATGGAAAGTGGGATTCCATGCAGTCTAACTATCTCACTGATATACAATTCTGCTAGCTTCTCCAATGAATAGTCAGTTTTGACTCATAGAAAATGAGCTGATTTGGTCAATTTATCTATTATCACCCATACTGCATCATGTTTCTTCTGGATAAGAGGTAGACCACTTACCAAATCTATGGTGACCCGATCCCATTTCCATTCAGGTATGTTTATAGGCTATAACAAACTTGATGGAACTTGATGTTTTGCCTTGACTTGCTGACATGTCAAGCATCTAGTTACATAGTTAGTTATGTCCTTCTTCATACTAGGCCACCAGTAATGGGGCTTCAGATCATGATATATTTTTGTGCTTCCTGAGTGCATCATATAAACACTGTTGTGTGCCTCTTTCAGAATACTAGTGTTCAATTTCCCATCATCTGGTGCACACACTCTTCCTTTATAGTACAAGCACCCATTCTCTCTCATTTCATACTTAGTTTCCTTCCCTTCTGTGATTTTGCCCATAACAGCCATTCGCTTCTCATCTACCTTCTACACATCTCGTATTTGTTATAACAGATTTGGCTTCACTTGCAACTCAGCTAAAATAGATCCATCATGAATCAAGGATAAATGGGCACTCAATGATCTTAGTGCTGTAATGCACTTCCTACTAAAGGCATCAATAACTACATTTGCCTTCCCAGGATGATAGTCTATCACATAATCATAGTCCTTCTGGAACTCAATCCATTGCTTCAGTTTAAGGTTGAGCTCCTTCTGGTTTAGCAAGTATTTCAGGCTTTTGTGGCCTGTGTGAATGTAGCACTTTTCACCACCAAATAGTGCCTCCATATCTTCAATGTGAACTCCATATCTTCAATGCGAGGATGATTGATGCTAACTCCAAATCATGGGTGGGGTAGTTCTTTTCATGTGGCCTTAGCTTCTTGGAAGCATAGGCGACCACTTTCTCCTCTTCCATCTGTACACACCCTAGCCCATTATGTGAGGCATCACTGTAGACTATAAAGCCTTTTCCCGACACTGGCTGTGTTAACACTGGTGCCTTTGTCAACATAGCCTTCAACCTCTCAAAAATAGCTTAACACTTGTCATTCCAGTCAAATTTGATATTTTTATGTAGCAACTTGGTCAGTGGAGCAGCTATCAGAGAAAACCCCTTCACAAATCTTCTGTAGTAACCAGCTAGCCCCAAGAAACTTCTGACTTTAGTTGCATTTTTGGGAGGCTTCCATTCCATTATTGCTTCAATCTTCTTGGGATCTACTCTAATCCCATCAACTGATACTATGTGTCCAAGGAAGGAGATCTCATTCAGCCAAAAGTCACACTTGGACAACTTAGCATGTAGCATTTTCTTTCTCAGAGTTTGCAGAACAATCTTCAAATGCTCATCATGTTCTTCTCTGTTCTTAGAATACACCAGTATATCATCAATAAAGACCACTACAAACTGATCTAAGTATGGATGGAAGATATAGTTCATAAGGTCCATGAAAGCTACTGCTGCATTTGTCAAACCAAACGGTATCACTAGAAATTCATAGTGCCCATACTGGGTTCTGAATACAGTCTTAGGCACATTTACATCCTTTACCCTTAGTTAATGATACTATAATCTGAGATAAATTTTTGAAAATATGCCGACTCCCTTCAATTGATGAAACAGATCATCAATTCTGGGCAATGGGTATTTATTCTTCACAGTTAATTTGCTTAACTATTGGTAGTCTATACACAGTCTCGATGTCCCATCCTTCTTCTTCACAAACAGCACCGGAGCTTCCCATGGTGATACACTGGGGCATATGAACCCTTTATCTAGTAACTCCTACAACTGGATTTTAAACTCCTTC
The DNA here is from genome assembly GCF_030052815.1 of Hevea brasiliensis. Lineage (NCBI taxonomy): Eukaryota > Viridiplantae > Streptophyta > Magnoliopsida > Malpighiales > Euphorbiaceae > Hevea > Hevea brasiliensis. The sequence goes on along the minus strand of NC_079500.1, from coordinate 66,172,493 downwards.
AATTCAGTGGGTGCCATCCTATAAGGAGCAATAGAGATTGGTGCTGTACTCGGCATTATCTCAATAGCAAATTCTACTTCCCTTTCTAGTGGCAAAACTAGGTAATTCTTCAGGGAAGACATTGGGGAAATCACTTACAGTAGGTATGTCACACAGGTCAAGTTTAGCCTGCCTAGTATCAACCACGTGTGCTAAATAAGCTTCACAGCCTTTTCTCATCAATTTCCTTACAGCAATGGCTGAGATGACATTAGATAGAAAATCTATCCTTTCCCCTACAACTGTAATCTCTTCAGTCTCAGAAGTTTTCAAGGAAATCCTCTTCAGTTTACAATCCACTATTGCCTGTTGACGTGATAGCCAATCCATTCCTAAGATCATGTCAAACTCATGGAAGGGCAACTCAATTAGGTCTGTCTAGAACTCATACCCTTGAATCCTCAATGGGCAACCTTTACACACTCTATTTACCACCACACTGTGGCCTACTGGGTTAGTGACTAAAATATCTTGGTCACTTTCCTCTACTTGAATTCCCTTCTCCACGGGTGACTCAATGCAGATGTATGAATGTGTGGATCCTGGATCCACCAATGCATGTACAGGTATGTCATAGAGAGAGAACATACCCTTGATGGCATCTGGAGCATCCTGCTCCTCTTGAGCCCTCATGGCATAAGTCCTGGTTGGTGCCCTTGCCTCTAGCCGCTCAACTACCTCTGATGCTGACCTCTGTGATTTACTAGCTGCCTCAGATTTACCTGACCTTCTACCACTTTGAGTTATAGGGGTAGTCCTCCTTAGGTAATCTCTGATCTGATGCTCAGTAGACCCACACTGGAAGTAACCCCTAGTCATCTGCTAACATTCACCCTTATGCCACTTATGGCAGTGTGGACACACTGATGAGGCTGTTTGGGTTGGTCCCCTAAACACCGTCCCTAGAGAGCTGCCCACTGATGGTGTGGATTGGCCTCTCCTCGGTGTGAACTGAGATCTAGGCCTCTGGGACTGACCTTGACCATGTGGCTGACTAGAACTCTGAGTAAGAGGACTTTTGAACTTCTTACCAAGTGTAGAGGATGAACTGGTCTGACCCGAACCTCTCTTCTGTTGTCTATCTCTTCTGCTCTGCTCATTAATTCTGACCTTTTCCACTTTTTGTGCAGCTTCAACTAATTTTGTGAAGTCTATAATCCCCAAAGCTATTATCATGAGTTTGATATTGTCATTTAATACTTCTTCAAACCTTCTGCACCTTTCAGCTTTAGTGGGTACTATCTCTCTTCCATATCTGCTCAATCTCACAAATTCCTGCTCATACTCTGATACTGACAGTTGCCTCTGCCTCAGGCTGATGAATGCCCTTCTTCTTCCATCCAAGTACACACTACCAACATACTTTTTTATGAATTCTATAAGGAAGAAGTCCCATGTTATCTGATCTGGCTGCACCTCCCTAGATACTGTGTCCCACCACTGGTATACATTATCTTGAAGTAGGGACACAGCACCTTACAAGTTCTGCTTTGGGGTGCAGTGGAATTGTTTCAGTACCCTTCCTGTTTTGTCTAGCTAATTTTCAGCTATTATTGGATCATCTTCCTTCTTTCCCAGGAAATTCATGGCCTCAAATTTTCTCAGCTTTTTCAAAAGGGACTTCTGCTGTGGGGGTGGTAGAGGTGGAATAACCCCGACCATCTGTCTGAAGAAAGCAGCCATTTGTTCAAACATGGCCTGCTGAGGCTGTGCAAGCACCTCTAGCACTGGTGGAGCAGGTTCTCCTCTGCCTCCAGCTTTAGCCATAGGTGAAGCATGACTCTCCACCTTTTTATCTACTGCTCTCTGTAAAGCAGGATCCATATCCTAACCAAAACAACCAAAAACAGACAGATCTGCATTAGTTTCACCTCAACTCTTACAAATGCAATGCATTGTAGGACTCTATCTAGACCCAGAAATGCCTAAACTGATGCTCTGATACCACTAAATATGACACCTGTCACCCGTCTATAGTGTAGCCGAGCAAGACATGTCACACAGTGTGCCGAAGCACCTTATCTTATCTTATTTCAATTTCCAATTCTATTTTTAATTTTTTTTTTAAGATTTTGATTGAAGTTATGCCATTTATACCCTTTATTGAAATTTTGATTAATTCGAAATTTCAAAAATTTTACAAAAAATCTGACAGAGTACCAGCTAAAAATTGGAAAAATAGTTCTTCGAAACCTGTTAAAAACACTCCTAATATATTATTCATGTCATCAACTCCAATAACCATCAACACAAGTTCACAATTTCCCAATATTTCAAACTTAATTTCATACATTCCATTCATATCATAATTAAGCTCAATTTCATAAAGAAATAGTCAAATTTTATTTATTAGCAAAATTTATAGCTAAATACAACAGTCTATAAAGACATGAGTTTATAGTTTACAAGACAGAAAATAATATCTATTAAAAAAATGCAAAATACAAAATACAAAAGGAAGCCTAGTGGTCCTACCAAAAATGCACTGTAGTGGAGGTGACACAGGACTCAATGTGGATCTGGACTCTCACCCAGTCTGAGGACTGTTGGGCTCTCTATCAGTGTCTCCAGTACTTACGTGTGGCAAACAGCGACGCGCTAAGCAATACAGCTTAGTAGTGCCAATATAAAATAAAAACAAACTAAATAAATAAATATGCAGAATTTATATTGTTATCTCATATAAACTGAAATTTTTGGTAATTATTAATATTATTATTAATTTAGTATTTTTATGTTCATTATTTGGTGATAATTTATTTAGACTTATTTTAGTTGCCCAAATAACATATACTAGTTGACCAGACTGGATAAACAGGTAAACTGGCACTGGGTATCAAGTACCTTAGGCCATCACACCATCGGTCACAGAGTGTCTCCAGGTGTGTAACAGAACGGCTAATAAGCCATAATAATCATCGAGGCACAAGGCCATGATTATCAAGAGTATCAAAATTGCCAAAAGCCATAATATTACAAAATGACCACAAGAGTCATAAATCATAGAATGGCTTGAAGCCATATGTAGTACTGCTATCGGAACCCTATTGGCATGCCAACCTATCCAAACCAATCATACTAGGCATACTAGGGCATATTAACAAAGTTAATTGTTTAATTCTTTATAGTTGATGTTTGGTGGTTACTATTCATCTTACTATTCAAGCAAAAATGTTGACTTTTCATAAATAATAGGTATGCTAGTTTTAATTACAACAATATGCCACATTTTTGATTTTATATATGTTGGCAATGGTTGCCAAATTCAATTCAAGGCTCAATGGAAGTTATTTCAAATTTTCAGTTTTGGTCACTTAAGTTCACTATTCCATTGGACCTTTCTACAATAAAAATTTGACTAAACTCTCTTCATTAAAGTTGTTCCTTATTGTGTCTTCTTTAATTCCCTTTTTAAATCACTCCATTTGGAGTTTTTTTAGCTCAAGTTATGTTATTTTTACTAAGGCTGGCCGGATGGGTTATTGTCCAGAATTTCTAGGAAAAATTGGTTCTAGTAGTTTTAATATCTTGATGTTGGCTAGCAATTCGAATGGGTTATGGTGAAAATTTTGGTTTCTGTTCTTCATGAAAGTTGTTCTACATTGTCTAAGCTTTTCATGGCCATAAAAATTAGGTCATTTGGACCTTTTTACACTAAGTTATGACTATTTGAACAAATATTATTCATATGATCAATTTCTAGGTCCAGAATGTTGGTTACCCGGATTTAGGTAGATTTTAGGTCACTCTAAGTTGGTTTTCTAGGCAGCATTTCTTCATAACAAATGTGGCATTATGTTCCTAATTTCACCTCTAATTGGCCTTGCACCAATTAGAGCTACACAAATCATGTTATTGCTGCCCAACCACACTAGACTCAAGTCTAGAAATTCTGGCGCAATTGGGCAGCATACCAATTCCAATTTCAATGCTACAATTACTTTCATTTTAAGGTCAAACTTTATCAAATGGTCACTAATTGACCATTAAAACTTTAATTCCATAATAAATTAGCAAAACCCTAATTTTATGCCTCAAACCCTAATCCCCAATTTCCCCATTTACACTATACATGCAATTCAAAGTTCATTTACATATGTTCTCCTTCATGGCCACCACTACACACTTTAATTCCATTCAAATTCATCTAATCCATCTATCATTCATGGCTGCCGAAAAATTTGGGTGAGCCTAGCATGCACAATTTGTTTTAATTTCTACAAATTCCCACTTAATTCATGCTCCTAACATAAAATCTAAAGAGGAAGAGAGAGAAATTGGCACTAACCTCAATTGAAGAGTTCCCAAGCTTTCCCTAACTTCAAATTTTCCACTTCTTTTTGGTTCCTCAAGCTTGCCCAAGGTGCAAGGATAAATTTTAGTGAAAGGAGTAAGTGGTTTTATGGTGAATTTAAGTGGGAATTGGAGCTTTATTGAAAGAACAAAAATGGTGGATGGCAAGAGAGAGGTTTGGCCAGCTGATAAAGAAGAAGAAGATGAATGATTTTTCTCTTGTTTTTATCTCTTCTATATCCCTTAGTCATATTTGTCAAATTTAGATTGGATGGGAGTTTTTAATTACATCATGTGTGCATCATGCATATGTCATAATTTGATTTTTATTTCATTTTGTTTTCTTCTTTTCTCTATTCATTTTTAATTAATGTTAATTAACATTTTATATCATATAACTCACTTACTTAAATGGACAAGTTGGTTAAAAATTATCTTTGTAGATGAAATGACTAAAATGCTCTTCGTTTTTAGTTTAATGAGCTAAAATTGTTTATATCGATTGATTTAATTTTCCTTGTGTTTTCTTAATAATCTATTGTTATCGAAACCTCAATAATCCTTCCATGGGGTCCCAAAAATTATGTCACAGGGTTTTTCATAGGTCTAGGTGTCACACCCTACTTCTCTGTAGGGCATAACATGATCCCGTAGTATACCTAATGAATTACCAACTTCGTCTATTGATAACCCATTAAATACACTACGAGGGATTTTAAAACTTTTCTTACTTCTTTTACAATGGTGAGCACTATTTACAGGTGTTAAAAAAATTTTTCAACTGAAGTGAAACAGCTAACACATTTGAATTATTAGTAATTTTTGTAAAAAAATTTGGCAGAGTGCCATCTATATTTTGAATAAAACAGTTCTTCAAAAACCTGTAAAAAACACTTCAAATATATTTCTCAATCTCAAACTTCAACATTTAATCAACACAATATGTTTCTCAACTCAAATCCACAATAATTTTCAGTATTTTCAAAGGCTGAGATAAAAGAAATATGTATCACAATATTTATAAACCAAAATAATTTACAATTTATTTTACAACTTCAATGTACAATTTTAATTTACAACTGCTCAAAACCAAGAACACTATATACATACAGTGAACATACATTATAGTACAAAATACAAAATATGGTATACTCAATATACCCAATGATCTCTCAGCATAGTACTAGTAGCCTAGTCTGCTGCCCTGTCAGTCTATCTACATGCGATAGCAATGAAAAGCTATCGCAGAGCCAATGTCTCAGTGGTACACAACATTAACCAAATACAACTTTAAATCATAATCATAAGTCATATAAATAGTGGATACTTAAAACCATTGTTAAATTCAAAAGACAGTGAATGTCAATAAGAATTTAAACTCCATTTCACAATATCACAATAAATATTAATAAATCTGTAACACCCTCCCGGAAGCAACTCCGTACATTCTACTGTTCCCGTGATCGGTGTCGGTCCGGACAGCTAGAACGTCCAGAAAAATATTTAAACTAAAGTTAGGAACCATAATTAACTCAAATATTAATAAGAAAAATTTAGGAAAAATTTTAGAAATAAAATACAACCAAGTTAAACGAGCCGGTGCCTAAGCGATGGGTAACCAGAGGAAAGTTGCGGTTCTCGCAACGAGGAGCCTTAGACTCGGGGGAAAAATTATAAAATAATTTTTGGGACTCCAGAGAAGGGTCATTGAGGTTTCTATGGCATTAGAATGCCAAGAAAATATTTAGAAAAATTTTTCAATCGGTACAGACAATTTTGACCCGTTAAGCCAAACGGAGGGCATTTTGGTCATTTCGCCTTCAGAGGTGATTTTTGGCCGACTTGTCCAGTTAAGTAAATAATTATTATGACTCAAAATATGAATAAATATTACTAAAAATTAATGTGAAAATGAGTAGAGAAAAGAAGAAAAGAAAATGAAAGAAAAACCTAAATATGACATCACATGATGTCATTTGGAGGGCTTCCACCAATCACAACCTAATAAGCCAAATTAAAAAGAGAAAAAATGACAAATGAAGACACAAAATTTCTAGTTCTTCTTCTTCATTTGGACGTGAATCTCTCCCTCTCCCTCCACCATTTTATCAAGCTTTGAACTTGATTTTCTCTTCATCCACTCACTAAAACCCATAAGTCTCTTCATCAAAAATTAATCCCACACCTAGACAAAGCTTTTGGCAGCCTAGAAAAGAAAGGAAAGTGAAGTTTTAGCTTGAAGAAATCTGCCCTACAAGAGGTTAAAGTGAGGTTAGTGCTATCCTTTCACTCTCACTCCTTTAATCCTTGTTAAAGCATCATTTTAAGTTAAGAAATTGTAAGAGTTTGAAGTAAATTATATGTGTTAGGGCATCTTTAATTTTTGGAAGCCCTAAGGAAGGATGAGGTTGATTGTTTTAATGAATTTAGAATGGATATAAATGATGTTTAAGGTATGAATATGCATGGATGTTGAATTAGTGTGCTAATTGAGGTTTATGGGTAATTTAAATTGGACATTAGGGTTTTGAGAAGTGAAACTTGGATTTAGCTTATGGAATTGTGAAAGAACATTATAAGGGTCAATTAGTGACAATTTTAGGTATGTTGACCATGAATTGGACTGAAAAATAGTATAGCCAAGTGAATGTGTAGGCTGCCTTGTTAGTGCAGCAGAGGGACTGAAAAATTCAGTCCACTTGCACAGCCATAACTTTGGCTGTGTAGGTCCAATTGATGTTTGGCCAATTGGACATGAAACTAGGCTTATAATGGCACATTTTTGCTGAAGAAACCATGCCCAAAAGACCAAAGCAAGAGGACCAAAACTTGGCCCCAATCCGGACACACTGCAACAGCCCCTGCAGAATTGACCAAATGAATAGTAACTGTTCATTTGGACATAACTCACTGTAGATTTGGTCAATTGATCTAAAATTTTTATAGAAACAAGTTAAGACATAGACAAACAACTTTCATGAAGAAACCTACCCCAAATTATGACCAGAACCTAACCCAAATGGCAGTCACAGTTACTGTTCAAACCTGCAACTCTGCAGATTTTCATTTGAGCAGCAATGTTTGGATGGTTATAACTCTCTCTAGAAAACTCGAATTTAGGCGATTCTTGAACCGATGAAAACCTAAGGCATAGTAGAACATTTCATATGAAGAAAGTTAGACCAAATTATGAACTTAACTTGATCAAATTACTGACCAAAGTTGGACCAAAATCTGCCAAAACCCAAAAGTGCAAAGCATGAGCGATTGCGTGAACAGTAAACTTATTTTGGCCATAACTTGAGCTACGAAACTCCAAATGGAGTGATTCAAAAAAAGAAATTCAACTAGACAAGATAAGGAACATTTTCTATGAAGGAAGTTTTGTCAAATTCTAACAGTAAATTGACCAATGAAACAGTGAAACTTCGGAGCACCAAAACCGAAAATTGGCAATTTTGCCAAAATGACCTAAGCTTTGAGAAAGTGACCAAAACCAACAAGTTTTAAATGAAAGATGTAGTATGTTTGAAGTGCCAAAGTCAATGTACATATTTTCTATGCAAAAGTCAACATTTTAGTTGACTAATGAAGTGAATAGTGACATGAAAACTTGAAATAAGCTTGGAAATGGATTTGGTAATTGATTCCAACAAGTTTTAAATGCAAAATGTGGTACATCGGGAGTGTTAAAACCAATGTACCTATTGTCTATGCAAAAGTCAACATTTTTGTTGACCAATGAGGTGAATAGTGACACCAAAACTTGAAATTCAAAATTTGAAATTAGAAATGTATCTAGGGGACTTTAAATTGCAATTGGCAATTAATACTAGTAAATGTAAAACTCAAAATGTGGGATCTTGGTGTAATTAGAATTAATATATCCATTAAGTATAAAAAGGTCAACATTTTGGTTGACTAGCATGGTGAATAGTAATCGAAATGATTAGTGAATTAAGATGAAGACCTAGAACCAATTCTAAGCTTAAATGCTTAGAATTTTATGACAAATATGGACTATGCATCCTAGTCAAAATTGTTAAAAAGAAATTTAGGCCATAAATTTGAAATCCATGAAATATTCATGGATTACTTGAAACATGAAAAATAAGTCACCTAATTGATGTGAATAGATAGTTAGGGCATATATGCCCATCACAAATGGAATTCATAAAATATTAATAACTCAACTTGAAATATAAAATTTGTAATTACATAAGTAGACTCTTGAATGTATAAATGAGAAAGGAAAAATGTTTTGAATACAATGGTACATGTGAACCATTGTTTAGAATTGGGATCAATATGAATAACATAATGAATGGATAAATAAACCATATTAATGTATGAATGAGACATCAGTTCTCATTATTGTAAAGAGGAGAAGTATTTTGAGTACAATGGTATAAAAGGATAATTGATGTGAATTGTGATCATATAAATGATCAAATGAATGTATGAATTATGATTGAAATTTATCATGAAATAATGAAGTCATAAAGCACAATATATTAATATTTTAAAATATTAAATGCCCTAGTATACCTAACAAGATTGGTTTGGATAGTTTGGCATGCCAATAGGGTATTGTTTTAGCAGTACTGCGAAAGGCTTTATGCCTGTATTCATGGCTTTATGCCCGTATTCATGGCTTTTATGCCCGTATTCATGGCTTTTATGCCAATTATGTGATATCATGGCTTTTTAGCCATACTGACTGCATACGTGGTTGACGTTCTGCGTCCCATGGTATGACGGCCCGAGGCACCGCGGTGTCCAGTGCCAACGACCCGTTATCCAGTCCAGTCGTCTAGTATAGGTTACTTGGGCAGTCAATTAAAGTATTATTCAATTCAGCTAAGTTAAGTTAAGTATAATGAAAATCCAGTACAATTAAATTAAGTATTGAATGAATAAGCAAAAGAGATTAGCAAAAGAAACATAACAAAAATATAAATTGCAGAACCGTACAGACTTGAAATACAATACAGATAGAATAAATTATATACCTGCTAGTATTACTGAAAAGTTATAAACTAAGCACTTCCAAAGAGGAACAAACTAGTATATAAGATCGTTGATACTAGAAATACCATACCAAATTAAATTGATTCTTGAGTATCTGAATTATCATTTATTTCTTTCTTTACTTGTATATATTATTTCTGGTTATATTATTGCACCACTAAGCAGAAATGCTTAGCGCGATGGAATTGCTTCCTCGCGCAGGTACTGAAGGTAAAACCAGTAGACTGTCGACTGAGATTTTTGGAGTCCAGATCTGCAGAAGTGTCAGAAGAGTTCAAGATTGTCACCTCCTCAGCAATGCATGTAGATAGGGCTCATTTTATACATGTTATGTATATTGTTCATTCCTAGCACATTGTAAATTATTTGTATATCTTGTACAAAATAAACTCATGTAATTAACCTATGAATTGTGGAAGCTATTCAAGTAAGTATTTTAGTATGTGAATTGAATTTGAGTTATAATGAGATTATACTTGTGAATATTGAGATATTGAAAATCTAATGAGATTTCTGAGAAATCTGGATACTGTATTGAGATACATTATGTTTGAAAATTTTTGAGACTATTAAGTTTGAGAAATTGAGTATATATTGAAATTGTCTTTGGCAGGTTCAGAAGAACTGTTAGTCCAAATTACAGCCGACACTTTGTCGGATTATCATTGAAATTTTTGAAATTTCCAATTTAGTTAGATTTTGATAAAAGTAAAAATAGCCTAAATCTTCAATAAAGTTTTTGAATAAATAAATCAAGGACTGTAATGAAATCAGATAAAATAGAGTGCTCCGGCACACTGAGTGGCATAACTTGCTCGGCTACACTGTAGTCGGGTAAGGGGTGTCACAAAATCACACACACAGCTTAATCATATTCCAAAGTTCAATTCGTCCCGAAAGCCGATGGCTAATGAGGAATTCAATTCATCCCAAAAGCCGATGGCTAATGAGGAATAACATAGCTAGCTAGCAATAATATGAGTACTCATTCTATTCGCCCTTAACAGGCACACACCTCAACACTTTAGCCAGAGGGGAAATTCAATTCATCCCACTAGACAAGCTAGCGAGGAATTCAATCAATATACATGATAGTTGTGGTTTCAAACCATTTACAATGTTTTTCAATCAATAAGTATCCATCAAATATCATTCAAACAATTTCTCACAATTTAAAATAATGATATACAAATAGTCATAATTTATTACAATTGAAAATTCAAAAGAAATAACTGTCGTGCACAAACCTCTGATAACTGTCTCTTGGCTCGGACTCAGTGTTTTCTTCCCTTTCCTTGAGTCTTTGCTAACTGAAACACACAATTTGAAGTGTTTCAGTACTCATTTAAACAGTTTCTAACAATAAGGCTTAATACTTAATTTATTGAATTCTATTATTTTCTTAGTCAACCTAAGATGTTGACCCTCGGTGCAGTCTAGGTGAATTAGGTTTTAATGTTACCAATGTGTCATATTTAATAATCTTTTCGTGTTGGTACATGTTACCCAATTCATTTTCATGTATATTGCATTTCATTGCAATTTGTCAGATTCTGGTATATTAATTTGACCTAGCCGGATGACCTAGTCCCCTCTGTTTTCGGATTTTGGTCAAAACTACAAACTTGTAGGTCTATGTCTTATTGCACGCGGGGAAAGATTTTAGGTCATTCTAAGTTATGTAGACCAAGTTATGGTTAATCTACCAATGCTGGACAGAATGTACCAAAATGTTAGCTTTAGGTCATTTTTAGGTCACTTTTGGTTCGGGCAGTTTTTGGACCTAAACTTGTGCAAGCTATTTGACTTGGTTTTGGCCATTTCTGGGCTTTGATGTCTTCATAAGAATTGTAGATATATGTCTCAACTATTCATGGTAAAAAATTTTAGGTCAATTGGACCTATTTTGAGTGAGTTATGGCCAAAATGCTAACAGCTGCCCAAATGGTCAATTTTCAGGCTTTCAAAGCACTAATCCGAACTTGGTCATTTTTCAAGTCACCTTCCAAGCAGAATTTTGGTAAGCTTCCTTCATGAAAGTTGGCACTTTTTATGCCTAGTTTCACCTCCAATTGGTCTCATACCAATTGGAGCCACACACTTAAGGTTCTAAGCCAAAACATACACTGCTTTATTATACATTGTTCATCACTCATCAATTACACATCCTATGCTTACCAAGTTATTTCCTTCATGTCATTTCTAGTTTGTACCATAACATAAACACATTTAGCAACTCATTTTTGGTCATTTTGGCAGCTTATATCCATTCTCAATATGCACACTATAACCTAGAATTTTCCAATTATAATTACAAACAATTTAACCACATGACATAGCTCATTTACATGTCCAAATTCAAAACTTTATATACATATACATGCTGCCATAACAAGTACCATAATTCAACAATATAATTCCATAAACCAAACCATGAAACAACACATTTTGGTCTACACTTCAAAGTTTCCGATTGTACATCTCCTTCAATTAGCTTCCAAGCTTCCAAAATCAAGTGTACTATCGCACATACATTTAGTATACATTATCAAATTTATTCCTACAGACATAAATACTTACATCAACACTTTGATCTACCTTTTACATGCATGGACAAACTGCTATTATTGAAGTTCCATGGCTGCCAAAAATGTACCTCTCCCTTAACTCATCAAACTTCAAAAATCCTTCCACAATTCAACTACCCATAACATCCATTCAACATTTAATGAAACAAGAATAAAAAATACGTACTTACCAATTTTGAAATTCTTCAAAACCTTACCAAAACTTGATTTTCTTGCTGCCTATCTACTGCCCAAGTTGTGTAGAACAATTTTGGTGAAGGAAAATGCAAGCAAATTGGCTTGGATCAGGAAGAATGAAGCTTGCATGAAGCTTGTAAAATGCGGCCATGGAGGTTTTCTTTCTTCTTGGTTTCGGCTGGTCTTGGAAAGGTGAGGAAGATGAAGTTATTTCAGCCATAATATGTGTAGTGGTCCACTTAAGTGGAGTGAGTGGAGCACTAAGTAAAGATTTAATGTTTATTTATTCTAAAGTTTCCAAATTCCATATTTAACTCCTATCTTTTGCTATTTAAACTATGTACCACCAATTTAATTTTTCATGACATTTTCCAAGTATAACATCATTTATTTTTAATGGACATTTAGGTCAAAAGACAACTTGGGGTGTCAAATGCCCACAATGCCCTTGTTCGGGTTACATTCCCGATTTTTCGGTAACACCAAGTTTTATCGTTTTCTTGATTTCCCATTTTTCTTTGTACTAATTAATTAATTTTTCTTTGATATTTCTAATGATATTTATACTTTAATAGGTCTTAAATTATGTCTTAAAAATATTTTTCAAGGTTCCCCTCGGTCCATGGCTAGTCAACGGTCCACGCCGCAACTTACCGGTGCGGTTACCCATCGCTAGGGTTCTCGGCTCGTTTAACTTGGTTACATTTCATTGCCATTATTTTTCCTTTGTTTTTCTTGTATTTCATTATTTTATGTCTCCTCACCCATATCCAAGTGTAGTTCTAGGCATCCTAGCTGTCCGGACAACACTGGTCACTGGAACAGTAGCACGCATTACCGAACATAGGGGTGTTACAATTCTCCCCCCCCCTTAAAATAAATTTTGTCTCGAAATTTTACCTAGCATTAGTCTTTGAACAGCTGTGGGTGCTGTCTCCTCATATCCTCTTCACGTTCACAAGTAGTTTTTTGGCCTGAATGATGGTTCCACAGCACTTTAACCAGGTGTATCTGTTTATTCCTTAGCTACTTCACCTCATATGCTAGAATTTCTATGGGTTCTTCCTCATATGAAAGGTCTTGATTTACCTCAATCTCTTCAACTGATAATACATGAGATGGGTCAGATCTGTACCTCCTTAACATGGACACATGGAAGACACTGTGTATCCTTTCTAGCTCTGGAGGTAATGCCAACCGATATGCCAAAGGACCCACTCTCTCCAGAATCTCATATGGTCCGATGAAATGAGGACTCAGTTTCTCCTTTCCGCCAAATCTCATAATCCTCTTCCAAGGAGAAACTTTGAGGAATACCTTATCACCCACTGCATATTCAATATCTCTTCTATTTAGATCAACATAGGACTTCTGACGGTCTGATGCAGTCTTGAGTCTATCTCTGATCAATATGATATTTTCCTCTGTCTACTGAACAATTTCTGGCCCAGTCATCTTTCTTTCACCTACTTCATCCCAACATAGGGGAGTGCTGCACTTCCTGCCATACAAAGCTTCATATGGAGGCATCCCAATGCTTGATTGGTAGCTGTTGTTGTAAGCAAACTCAATCAAAGGCAAGTGTGTATCCCAACTACCTTCAAACTCAATCACACAAGCCCGTAACATATCCTCCAATATCTGAATTACCCTTTCGGTCGCCATCCGTCTGCGTGGGTGGAATGTCAGGTCAAGTTCAATCTAGTTCCTAGGGCTATCTGAAGACTACCCTATAATCTAGAAGTGAACCTAGGATCTCTGTCAGATACCATTGATACTGGCACTCCATACAGTTTTACAATTTCATATATGTACAATCTGGCCAATCTTTCCAGGCTATAGTCCATTCGAATTGGTAAAAAGTGAGCAGACTTGATCAGTCTGTCAACTATAACCCATAATGCATCATGACTATTCTGTGTCCTTGGAAGTCCCATCACAAAATCCATGGTTATCCATTCCCATTTCCACTCTAATACTGGCAATGGATGTAACAAACCAATTGGAACTTGATGTTCTGCCTTTATTTACTGACAAGTTAGGCATTTGGAAACAAATTCAGCTATCTCCCTCTTCATACTCATCCACCAGTAATGCTTTTTCAGTCCTTTGTATATTTTAGTTCCACCAGGATGCATAGCAAAAGGAAACTCATGTGTTTCCTTCATAATGATCTGTCTCAATTCCACATCATTAGGAATGCACATTTTGCCCTGATGTCGCAATAAACCATCATCTCTCACAGAGAATTCAGGTTTCTTGCCTTGTTAGACTTCTTTCAGCAGCTTCTGATATTTATCATCACTCTGAACAGCCATTCTGATCTGATCAATCAACAGTGGCTGTACATGCCATGCAACTACTATCTGTCCCTCACCATCAATCTCCAAACTGGCATGCTGTACTTTCAATTCATGTACCATGGACAAAGGAGAAACTCTGAGACTTGCCATAATCTTGCAACTTAAGGTGTTAGCCACCACATTTGCTTTCTCCAGCTGATAGTCTATTAAACAATCACAGTCTTTAATCAGTTCTAACCATCTCCTCTACCTCAAGTTCAATTCCTTCTGGGTGCCTAAGTACTTCAAGCTCTTGTGATCTGTGTAAATGTAACATTTCTCCCCATACAAATAGTGTCTCTAAATCTTCAGAGCAAAAACAATAGCTGCTAGCTCCAAATCATGTGTTGGGTAGTTCCTCTCATGCGATTTCAGCTGGCGTGATGCATAAGCAATGACATTCTGATCTTGCATCAGTACACAGCCTAACCCATTGTTAGAAGCATCACTATAAACTGTGTATTCTTTACCTTGGGTAGGTAAAGTAAGGACTAGAGCTTCAGTCAAACACCTCTTCAACTCATTAAAACTCTGCTGACATTTATCTGTCCACTGAAATTTTACATCTTTCCGAAGCAGCTTGGTCAGTGGAGAAGATAACATAGAAAATCCCTTCACAAATCAACGGTAATATCCAGCTAAACCCAGAAAACAGCGAATTTCTGTGATATTCCTGGGTGGCTTCCAATTAAGGATAGCTTCTACCTTGCTGGAATCTACCTTGAT
Source organism: Hevea brasiliensis (assembly GCF_030052815.1). Classification (NCBI taxonomy): domain Eukaryota; kingdom Viridiplantae; phylum Streptophyta; class Magnoliopsida; order Malpighiales; family Euphorbiaceae; genus Hevea; species Hevea brasiliensis. The sequence continues at coordinate 66,157,297 of NC_079500.1, read as the reverse complement.
CTCTTCTGCTGACACAACATGTCCCAAGAAGGAGATTTCTTTCAGCCAAAATTCACATTTTGATAATTTGGCGTATAGCTGTTTCTCCCTTAAAGTCTGCAATACAATCTGCAGATGTCTGTCATGCTCCTTTGCATTCCTCGAATATATCAAAATATCATCAATAAACACCACCACAAACTGGTCAAGATATGTCTGAAGATAGTGTTCATTAGATCCATAAAAGCAGCTGTAGCATTAGTTAACCCGAATGGCATTACTAGAAACTCATAATGGCCATATCGAGTACTGAAAGCAGTTTTTGGAATACTCTGCTCTTGCACCTTCAACTGATAATAACTAGATCGCAAATCAATTTTGGAGAATACAGCTGCACCCTTCAACTGATCAAACAGATCATCAATGCAAGGAAATGGATATCTGTTCTTTATTGTCACCTTATTCAATTGCCGGTGGTCAATACATAAGTGAAGAGTGCCATCCTTCTTCTTAAAAAACAATACTGGCGCTCCCCAAGGTGACACACTAGGGCAGATGAAGCCCTTGTCAAGTAGTTCTTGCAATTGTGCCTTCAACTCCTTCAACTCTGCTGGTGTCATTCTGTATGGTGTTATGGAGATTGGATCCACACCAGGCATAACATTAATTTCAAACTGCACCTCTCTTTCTGGAGGTAATCCTAGCAATTCATTAGGAAACACATCGAGAAAGTCATATACTGTAGGGATGTCCCTCAACGCTGGACTCCCCACTTGGGTGTCTATTGCATATGCCAAGTATGCTTCACACCCCTTTCTGATCATTTTTTTAGCTAGTGCAGCTAAAATGATATTTGATGGCAATAGCTGCCTCTCCCCATGTATTATCACATCACTGTACTGAGGGAGACCAAAAGTGACCGTCTTCAACCTACAGTCAATCATGGCGTGATGCCTGGCTAACCAATCCATGCCCAAGATGATATCATAATCTCTGAAGGGCATTTCAATGAGATCAGATAGAAAAGTGCGTCCTTGGATCACCAAAGGACAATCCCTATACATTTTAGTAACCCTGACCTCTTGTCCTAGCGGACTTGTTACTAGCACCTCAAAGTCCATTTTTGTACATGGAACAGTAATGCAATCAATGATGCTAGCACTCACATAAGAATGGGTAGAACCCGGATCAAATAACACAAACACATCTTGATTAAAAGTTAAGAAGGTACCAGCCACAACATCAGATGTCTCGGCCTCTTCTCTTTGTCTCATTACATAGACTCTAACTGGAGCACTACCTTGTTCTAATTGATTCACTGTGCCTTGGCTGCCTGTTGGGTTACCTCTAACCCTGCCTCTACCTCTGCTAAGTGGTTGTGAACCTCTGGTGACAGGACTCTGAACTGACCCTTCAACAGTAGTAGGAGGTGGTCCAACTCTACGAGTATTGGTGCAGTCTTTGGCAAAGTGCCCTGTGCCTCCATAGTTATAACAGGCTCAAATAGCCTTGTAGCATACCCCACCATGATTTCTTCCATAAGTTTCACATTGGCGGGGAGGGTAGGAACTTCTAGTACTCGGCTGACAAGATAGAGGAGGTTTCTGCCCCGAATATCTTCCCTTACCAGACTTCTTACCACCCCTGCTGTGTCCCCCATGGTTCTTCCTCTTTCCAGTAGGACCACTGGAACTCTGTTATACTGACTTTCCCTCTTTCTCTATCTTCTCTTTTCTTTTTCTCAGGGGCTGCTTCTAACTCGATTCTTTCTAATTCCAGTGCTTGAGAAATAAGCTCAGAGAAGTTGTTATGTTTGAATCCGACCACTTGTAATCTGATATTAGGCTTTAAGCCAGTTTCAAACCTTTTACATCTCTCCCTGCTGGTAGCAAGTAGACTTACTGCATAATTGCTTAGGCGGGAAAATTCCCTTTCATATTCAGCCACCGATCTACTTCCCTATTTCAGACTTAGGAACTATTGTAGCTTCTGGTCCACATAAGCATCAGAGACATATTTTTGCCTGAACTCCCGTAGAAAATCATTCCATGTTAGCACCGAAGGTTCTACCAGGCTGTGGGGAATGCTTTTCCACCAGTCATATGCATCCCCCTATAGCAGAGATACTGAATATTCAAACCTGAGCTCCTCTGTACAATGTAGCTTCTTGAACACCCTATCCATTCTTTCTAACCATTGTTCTGCCTCTAGTGGATCTAATGTCCCCTTGAACTCAGTAGCCCCATATTTCATTAATTTGTCATACTGCCTACCAGAAGACTGTGGTTGTACCACTAGTATCTATAGTGGGACTTGAGTAGGCATATTACGAGCCATTTGTTGGAACATTGCAGCCATCTGCTGAGCGAACTAAGGAATCATGCGATCGGTGGGCCTTGCCGATCCACCGACATTGTGTAGGGTCAGCATCCCTTGTACCTCAACCTCTATTGATTGATCAACTGAACGATCACCCTCTTCCATTGTTAATTTGAGGATCTTAGACCTCCTGAACAATAACACAAGGAGATTTTCTCCTGTTAGTGCATATTTATAATGTAATGTACTATATGTATCAAACAATGACATTGAGCAGTTGTACTATGAAGAAAGAATATTCAAATTACGGTGAAAATGGAATTTTAAAACCTAGCTCTGATACCACTAAAATATGTCACACCCTACCCCTCTGTAAGGCATAACATGATCCCGTAGTATATCTAATAAATTACCAACTTCATCTACTGATAACCCATTAAATACACTACGAGGGATTTTAAAACTTTTCTTACTTCTTTTTATAGTGGTGAGCACTATTGACAGGTGTTAAAATTTTTTTTGAACTGAAGTGAAATAGCTAACACATTTGAATTATTAGTAATTTCTATAAAAATTTTGGCAGAGTGCCATCTACATTTTGAATAAAATAGTTCGTCAAAAACCTGTAAAAAACACTTTAAATATATTTCTCAATCTCAAACTTCAACATTTAATCAACACAATATGTTTCTCAACTCAAATCCACAATAATTTTTCAGTATTTTCAAAGGCTGAGATAAAAGAAATATATATCACAGTATTTACAAACCAAAATAATTTACAATTTATTTTACAACTTCAATGTACAATTTTAATTTATAACTGCTTAAAACTAAAAACACTATATACATACAGTGAACATACATTACAATAAAAAATGCAAAATATGGTATACTCAATATACCCAATTATCAGCCTAGTCTGCTGCCCTGTCAGTCTGTTTACCTGCGATAGTTATGAAAAGCTATCGTTGAGCCAATATCTCAGTGGTGCACAACATTAACCAAATACAACTTTAAATCATAATCATAAGTCATATAAATAGTGGATACTTAAAACCATAATTAAATTCAAAAGACAGTGAATGTCAATAAGAATTTAAACTCCATTTCACAATATCACAATAAATATCAATAAATCACACATACAGCTTAATCATGTTTCAAAGTTCAATTCGTCCCAAAAGCAGATGGCTAATGAGGAATTCAATTCATCCCAAAAGCTGATGGCTAATGAGGAATAACATAGCTAGCTAGCAATAATATGAGTACTCATTCTATTAGTCCTCAACAGGCACACACTACAACACTTCAACCAGAGAGGGAATTCAATTCATCCCACTAGACAAGCTAGCGAGGAATTCAATCAATAGAAATGATAGCTGTGGTTTCAAACCATTTACAATGCTTTTCAATCAATAAGTATCCATCAAATATCATTCGAACAATTTCTCATAATTTAAAACAACAATATACAAATAGTCATAATTTATTTCAATTGAAAATTCAAAAGAAATAACTATTGTGCACAAACCTCTGATAACTGTCTCTCAGCTCTGACTCAGTGTTTCCTTCCGTTTCCCTGAGTCTTTGCTAACTGAAACACACAATTTGAAGTATTTCATTATTCATTTAAACTGTCTCTAACAATAAGGCTTAATACTTAATTTATTAAATTCTATTATTTCCTTAGTCAACCTAAGATGTTGACCCTAGATGCAGTTTAGGTGAATTAGGTTTTAATGTCACCAATGTATCATATTTAATAGCCTTTTAGTATTGGTACATGTTACCCAATTCATTTTCATGTATATTGCATTTTATTGCAATTTGTCGGATTCCGGTATATTAATTTGACTTAGCCGGATGACCTAGTTCCCTCGGTTTTCGGGTTTCGATCAAAACTACAAACTTGTAGGTCTATGTCTTATTGCATGTGGGGCAAAATTTTAGGTCATTCTAAGTTATGCAGACCAAGTTATGCTCAATCTACCAATGCTAGACAGAATGTACCAAAATGGTAGCTTTAAGTCATTTTTAGGTCACTTTTGGTTTGGCCAGTTTTTGGGCCAGAACTTGTGCAAGCTATTTGACTTGGTTCTGGCCATTTCTGGGCTTTGGTGTCTTCATAAGAATTGTAGATATATGTCTCAACTATTCATGGTAAAATATTTTAGGCCAATTGGACCTGTTTTGAGTCAGTTATGGCCAAAACAGTAACTGCTGCCCAAATGGTCAATTTTCAGGCTTTCAAAGCATTAATCCGGATTTGGTCATTTTTCAAGTCACCTTCCAAGCAGAATTTTGGTAAGCTTCCTTCATGAAAGTTGGCACTTTTTGTGCCTTGTTTCACCTCCAATTGGTCTCATACCAATTGGAGCCACACACTTAAGGTTCTAAGCCATAACATACACTGCCCTATTATACATTGTTCATCACTCATCAATTACACATCGTATGCTTACCAAGTTATTTCCTTCATGTCATTTCTGGTTTGTACCATAACATAAACACATTTAGCAACTCATTTTTGGTCATTTTGGCAGCTTATATCCTTTCTCAATATGCACACTATAACCCAGAATTTTCCAATTCCAATTACAAATAATTTAACCACATGACATAGCTCATTTACATGTCCAAATTTAAAACTTTACACATATATACATGCTTCCATAACAGGCACCATAATTCAACAATATAATTCCATAAACCAAACCATGAAACAACACATTTTGGTCTACACTTCCAAGTTGCCGATTGTACATCTCCTTCAATTAGCTTCCAAGCTTCCAAAATCAAGTGTACTATCACACATACATTTAGTATACATTATTAAATTTATTCCTACACACATAAACACTTACATCAACACTTTAATCTACCATTTACATGCAAGGATAAACTACTCTTATTGAAGTTCCATGGCTGCCAAAAATGTACCTCTCCCTTAACTCATCAAACATAAAAAATCCTTCCACAATTCAACTACCCATAACATCCATTCAAGATTTAATGAAATAAGAATAAAAAATACATACTTACTACTTTTGAAATTCTTCAAAACCTCACCAAAACTTGATTTTCTTACTGCTTATCTACTGCCCAAGTTGTGTAGAACAATTTTAGTGAAGGAAAATGCAAGGAAATTGGCTTGGATCATGGAAGAATGAAGCTTGCATGAAGCTTGTAAAATGCGGCCATGGAGGTTTTCTTTCTTCTTGGTTTCGGATGGTCTTGGCAAGGTGAGGAAGATGAAGTTATTTCAGCCATAATATGTGTAGTGGTCCACTTAAACGGAGTGAGTGGAGCACTAAGTAAAGATTTAATGTTTATTTATTCTAAAGTTTCCAAATTTCACATTTAACTCCTATCTTTTGCTATTTAAATTATGTACCACCAATTTAATTTTTTGTAACACCCTCACTGTAGTAATTCTGTACATTCTACTGTTCCGGTGACCAGTGTCGGTCCGGACAGCTAGAACGTTCGGAAAAATATTTAAACTAAAGTGAGGAACCATAAATAACTCAAATATTAATAAGAAAAATTTAGTAAAAATTTTAGAAATAAAATATAACCAAGTTAAACGAGCCGGTGCCCTAGCGATGGGTAACCCAGAGGGAAGTTGCGGTTCTCGCAACTAGGAGCCCTAGTCCCGGGGAAAAATTCATAAAATAATTTTTGGGACTCTAGAGAAGGGTCATTAAGGTTCCTATGGCATTAGAATGCCAAGAAAATACTTAGAAAATTTTTTCAATCGGTACAGACAATTTTGACCTGTTAAGCCAAACGGAGGGCATTTTGGTCATTTCGCCTTCAGAGGTGATTTTTGGCCGACTTGTCCAGTTAAGTAAATAATTATTATAATCTAAAATATGAATAAATATTGCTAAAAATTGAATTGAAAATGAGTAGAAAAGGAAAGAAAAGAAAAATAAAAGAAATTGAGAATAATGACATCACATGATGTCATTGCAATGCCCTCCACCAATCAAATTTCAACAAACACTTTAAAAGGAGATAATTGAGACAAAAATTGAAAAACAAAATCTGCATCTTCTCTCCCAAAACCAGCCAGCAGCCACCTCTCCCATTTCCACCATTGTTATCCTTCATTACACCTTGCTAACTTTGAATTTTTCACCATAAAATCCCTACCTTCCTTCATAAAATTTTAATATTACATCTTGAGCAAGTGATTGGCTGCCAAGAAAGTGAAGGAAAATTAAAGTTTGGCTAAGAGAAAATTCTGCCCTCCTAAGGTTAGTGCTAAATTCTTACTTCTTCCTCTTATAATGATGAAAATAAAGTGAATTACACTAGAATTACATTATAAATGATGAAAATAAAGTGAGTTACACTAGAATTACATGATAAATGATGAAATTGATGGATATATGTTAGACTAAGAATCCAGCCAGCATGTGTAGGAGTAGGATTTGAAGTGTTTTATTGCAAATAAAATGGATAACTTGCTTGGTTATGATGAGAAGTGTGATTAGTATGTTTAATTGGTGTGTGTTGTGTAAACCTTGAATTTGAGCTAGGGTTTTGGGAGAGAAACTTAGACTTTGCTTGTGAAATGGTGAGTGAACATCCTAATGGTCAATTAGTGACCATTTGAGGCAAGTTAATCATAATTTGAAGTGAACTAAAGTGTTACAAACCCAATTGGTAGGCTGCCTAGTGACAGCAGCAATAAGGCTGTGAGTCCAGCCTGTTTGGACAGCCATATCTTTGGCTGTGTAGGTCCAATTGGTGTTTGGCAAATTGGACATGAAACTAGACTTATAATGGCACAATTTTTCTGAAGAAACCATGTCCAAAAGACCAAAGCAAGTGGACCAAAAATTGGCCCCAATCCGGATACCCTGCAAACAGGTTATGCAGAATGACCAAATGAACAGTAACTGTTTATTTGGCCATAACTCACTGTAGATATGGTCAATTGACCTGAACTTTTTACAGAAACACGTTAAGACATATACAAACAACTTTCATGAAGAAACCTACCCCAAATTATGACCAGAATCTAACCCAAATGGCAGTCACAGTCATTGTTCATGGTACTGTAGATTTGGTAAATTCTGCAGAATTGAAATCCGGCCAGCTGTGGTTTTTGGATCATATCTGGAGCTACAAAACTCGAAATGGAGTGATTCAAAAAAATAAATTAAACTAGACAAAATAAGGAACAACTTTCATGTTTACCATTTCCTCAAATTCCCACTGCAACAAGACCCAATGGAACAGTAAAGTTGGGTCATAAAAACTGAAAATTCTGCTTTTTTGGTTTTAGGTTTGGAAATGGATTTGGTGGTTAATTCCAACAAGTTTTAAATGTAAAATGTGGTACATTGGGGGTGCTAAAACCAATGTACCTATTTTCTATCCAAAAGTCAACATTTTTGTTGATCAATGAGGTAAATAGTGACACCAAAACTTGAAATTCAAAATTTGAAATTAGAAATGCATCTAGGGGACTTTAAATTGCAATTGGCAATTAATACTAGCAAATGTAAAACTCAAAATGTGGTATCTTGGAGAACTTAGGTTCAATAAATTTATTATGTATTAAAAAGTCAACATTTTGGTTGACTAGTAAGGTGAATAGTATTCAAAATAATTAGCAAACTAATATGAAGACCTAGAACCAATTCTAAGCTTAAATGCTTAGAATTGTATGACAAATGTGGACTATGCATCATAGTCAAAATTGTTAAAAAGAAATTAAGGCTATAAATTTGAGATCTATGAAATATTCATGGATTACTTGAAACATGAAAAATAAGTCACCTAATTGATGTGAATAGATAGTTAGGGCTTATATGCCCAACACAAATGGAATTCATAAAATATTAGTAACTCAACTTGAAATATAAAATTTGTAATTACATAAGTAGATTCTTGTATGTATAAATGAGAAAGGAAAAATGTTTTGAATACAATGGTACATGTGAACCATTGTTTAGAATTGTGATCAATATGAATAACATAATGAATGAATAAATGAACCATATTAATGTATGAATGAGACATTAGTTCTCATTATTGTAGAGAGGAGAAGTATTTTGAGTACAATGGTATAAAAGGATAATTGATGTGAATTGTGATCATATAAATGATCAAATGAATGCATGAATAATAATTGAAATTTATAATGAAATAATGAAGTCATAAAACACAATATATTAATATTTAATAATATTATGTGCCCTTGTATTGCCTAGACATGTGTGTCAGATTGGATAGTTTGGCATGCCAATAGGGTATTGTTTTAGCAGTACTGCGAAAGGCTTTATCCCTGTATTCAAGGCTTTATGCCTGTATTCATGGCTTTATGCCCGTATTCATGGCTTTTATGCCCGTATTCATGGCTTTTATGCCCGATTATGTGATATCATGGCTTTTTAGCCATACTGACTGCATACATGGTTAACGTTCCGCGTCCCATGGTATGACGGCCCGAGGCACCGCGGTGTTCAGTGCCAACGACCTGTTATCCAGTTTAGTCAGCCTGTCGTAGGTTACTTGGGCATGTAATTTATTGAAATAAATTAAGACTATTAGTAATTAAAAATATTAGAAATCAAATAAATGAGTTAATAAGACTTCGAAAGAATTAGTTAGAATTATGAAATGATCCAAACCACATAAAAATTGTTAAGTAAAATGATAAAAGAGTTGCAAAAATAGGTATAACTTAACTAAATATTTTAAATGTACCTTCTATTGCCATATGAGTATAAACTGAGTATTTTTATTAATTCTGTATATAGTACATTATCTCTATGAATTTAGGAATTAAAGCGAAACAAATGAGAACAAAAGATAATTAATATTAGACACATTGTATTAAATTAAATTGATTCTTAAATATTCAAATTATGCTTCGTTCTTTCTTTATTTGTATATTTTTTTTGCTTGTTCTATTATTGCACCACTAAGCAGCAATGCTTAGCGCGATGGAATTGTTTCCTCGCGCAGGTACTGAAGTTAAAAGCCCAGCGAATACTAAACAGAGATTTTGGAGTTCTGATCTGTAGAGCGTTCAAGGTTGTCACCTCCTCAGCAATGCATGTAGATAGGGCTCACATTAAGCATATCATGTATTTTGTGTATGTTATTTATTTCTTATATTGTAATATAAATTAGCAAATTATAATCAATTTGTGTATCATGTAAATTAAGGATTTATTTAATTATTGCAAATGATGTAAATTAATGCAAATTTGAGAATTTTGCTATAAGAATGGAGCATGAATGAATTTGTACAAATGAGTATAGATTTGAATTACATAATGATTTTTCAAATGATGATATGAGTATGGAAATGATTATGAAATTAAAATGTATGGATAAGATTTTATTTTAGAAATATTGTTGAATTTCAAACAGGTGAATATTGAAATATGCCAAACGATAATAAAATAGGGGAAACTCCGCTGGTTTCTCCATCGAAAAATGATTGATATTAAATTAAATGAATTCAAAATTATTTTAAAAAATAAAGTAAGATAAGATATGGTGCTCCGACACCGATTATAGCATGCCTTCCTAGGCTACACTATAGTCGAGTGAGGGGTGTTACATTTTTCATGACATTTTCCAAGTGTAGCATCATTTATTTTTAATGGAAATTTAGGTCAAAAGACAACTCGGGGTGTCAAATGCCCAGAATACCCCTGTTCGGGTTGCATTCCCAATTTTTCGATAACACTGAGTTTTGTCATTTTCTCGATTTCCCGTTTTTCTTTGTACTAATTAATTAATTTTTCTTTGATATTTCTAATGATATTTATACTTTAATAGGTCTTTAATTATGTCTTAAAAATATTTTTCATGGTTCCCCGCGGTCCAGGGCTAGTCAACGGTCCATGCCGCAACTTCCTGGTGCGGTCACCCATCGCTAGGGTTCTCGGCTCATTTAACTTGGTTATATTTCATTGCTATTATTTTTCCTTTGTTTTTCTTGAATTTCCTTTTCATGTATTTCATTATTTTATGTCTCCTCACCCATATCTAAGTGTAGTTCTAGGCATCCTAGCTGTCCGGACAACACTAGTCACCGGAACAGTAGAACGCACTACCGAACATAGGGTGTTATACTAGGATTGCTAACTGTCTTCACAGTAGCTTCTCGTTAGGGTTACCCATCGTCGTAACTTCAGCTCATTTAACCTTATTACATTTCATTTCTAAAATTTTTTCTTGATTTTTCTTACCATTGTTTAGGTTATTTATGACTCTCTACTCTGGTTTAAATATAGTTCCAGACATTCTGGCTGTTCGGACCAACATTAGTCACCCGAACAGTAGAATGTACAAACTAGGTAAAGTGAGGGCGTTACATGGGCAGTGAAATTTGTTAAAAATAATGGAAATTAAATAAATGAGCAAAAAGGACTTGAAATGTAACACCCTCCCGGTAGCAACTCCGTACATTCTACTGTTTCGGTGACCGGTGTCGGTCCGGACAGCTAGAACGTCCGGAAAAATATTTAAACTAAAGTGAGGGACCATAATTAACTCAAATATTAATGAGAAAAATTTAGCAAAAATTTTAGAAATAAAATACAGTTAAGTCAAAAGAGCCGGTGCCCAAGCGATAGGTAACCAGAGGTAAGTTGCGGTTCTCACAACGAGGAGCCCTAGACCCGAGGGAAAAATTATAAAATAATTTTTGGGACTCCAGAGAAGGGTTATTGAGGTTTCTATGGCATTAGAATGCCAAGAAAATATTTAGAAAAATTTTTCAATCGGTACAGACAATTTTGACCCGTTAAGCCAAACGGAGGGTATTTTGGTCATTTCGCCTTCAGAGGTGATTTTTGGCCGACTTGTCCAGTTAAGTAAATAATTAATATGACATAAAATATGAATAAACATTACTAAAAATGAAATTGGAAATGAGTATTGGATAAAAGAAAAGGAAAATGAAATAAAAAGCAATTTATGACATCTTGATGATGTCATTTAAAAGCTATAACCAATCACAATTAAGTAACCATTTGACTAATTAATAAAAGAGATAAATAAAGACCAAGGAAGACCAAAAACAAGCAGCCATCTTCTTCTTCAAAACGTGATCCTCTCCTCCATAACCCTCCATGGACGTTTTCTTTAATTACTTCCATTTTCCCATGAATTTGCACTATAAAACCCTAAGTCCCTTCACTAAAAACTTGTCTCTACCTCTTGGGAAGTGTTTGGCAGCCTAGAAAGTGAAGGAAAGTGAAGTTTAATCTTGGAAAATTCTGCCATTAAAGAGGTTAGTGCACATATGTATTTAAAACACATTAATTCCATGTTAGAGATGTGTAATAGGTAAGAAATTGTGGAATAAATGAACCAAACCCATGTGTATGAATGCCATGAATTTTAGTAGCCATATTGAAGGAATAGAAATGAGGGTTTTGTTGGACTTAGAGTGGATTAGAAATGATGTTTAAGATACATATATACAAGGATAATAAATTGGTATGCTAACTAAGGCATCTTGTAGAAAACATAAGGTGAAGCTAGGGTTTTGGGGGAGTGAAAATTGATTTGGCTTATGAAATTGTTAGAGCACATTTTAATGGTCAATTAGTGACCATTTTAGGTAAGTGGACCATATTATGGACTGAAAAATAGGATTGCAAAGTGAAGTTGTAGGCTGCCCTAGGACAGCAGCAGAGGGACTGAAAATTCAGTCCACTTGCACTACCATAACTTGGGCTATGTTTGTCCAATTGGTGTTTGGCCAATTGGACATGAAACTAGGCTTATAATGGCACATTTTTGCTGAAGAAACCATGCCCAAAAGACCAAAGCAAGAGGACCAAAACTTGGCCCCAATCCAGATACCCTGCAAACAGCCCCTGCAGAAATGACCAAATGAACAGTAACTGTTCATTTGCCCATAACTCACTGTAGATATGGTCAATTGACCAGAAATTTTTACAGCAACAAGATAAGATATAGACAAACAACTTTCATGAAGGACACCAATCTAAATTATGCCATTAACCTAATCAAATCATTGAGCAAAGTGAAGTTTACTGTACTGAGATTTCCAGAATTTTCATTTGAGCAGTAATGTTTGGATGGCTATAACTCTATCTAGAAAACTCGAATTTAGGCGATTCTTGAACCGATGAAAACCTAAGACATAGTAGAACATTTCATATGAAGAAAGTTAGGCCAAATTATGAACTTAACTTGATCAAATTACTGACCAAAGTTGGACCAAAATCTGCCAAAACCCAAAAGTGCAGCATGAACAGTGCACGTGAACAGTAAACTTATTTTGGCCATAACTTGAGATAAAAAACTCCAAATGGAGTTATTCAAAAAAGGAAATTCAACTAGACAAAATAAGGAACAACTTTCATGTTTACCATTTCCTCAAATTCCCACTGTAAAAATAACAAATGGAACAGTAAAGATGAAGCATGAAAACCGAAAATTTTGCTCAATTAGCATTAAGCTTAAAAATGGTATTGGCAACCAATACCAACAAGTTTGAAATACAAAATGTGGTATGTTTGAGGTGTTAAGACCAATACACCTATTTTCTATCCAAAAGTCAACATTTTTGTTGACCAATGAAGTGAATAGTGACACTAAAACCAAAAATTGGCAATTTTGCCAAAATGACCTAAGCTTTGAGAAAGTGACCAAAACCAACAAGTTTTGAATACAAAATGTGGTATGTTGGGAGTACTAAAACCAATGTACCTATTGTTTATGCAAAAGTCAACATTTTAGTTGACTAATAAAATGAATAGTGACATGAAAACTTGAAATTCAAAAATTGTGAAACTTAAAAGTGCAAAATGCCCCAGTAGGCCTAATGTGATTGGTTTGGATAGATTGGCATGCCAATAGGGCATTGTTTTAGCAGTACTGCGAAAGGCTTTATGCCGTATTCATGGCTTTTATGCCCGTATTCATGGCTTTTATGCCCGATTATGTGATATCATGACTTTTTAGCCATACTGACTGCATACATGGTTGATGTTCTGTGTCCCATGGTATGACGGCCCGAGGCACCGCGGTGTCCAGTGCCAACGACCCGTTATCCAGTCCGCCCAAAGATAGGTTACTTGGGCATGGAAAAGTATAACTGTAATTCAACTGATTGTTAAAGAAAATACGAAAATTAAATATCAGGAATGATTATGATAGAATACAAAGAAACTCAAGATCATGAAGAAAATAATTAGCAAAATGCATGAAGAAGTTAATATCATAAAAAGTAATTAGCCCTCGACTAAACATTAAGTTGGTAATTATTCAGTTCTTATGAACACAATGGCTAAGAAATTATGATTTTTATTTGCATATTATATTTTCTTGTATTATTGGCACCATTAAGCTTTATGCTTAGCGCGTCGCTTTTGCAACGCGTAGGTACTGAAGATTTGGACAGAGGGCCTAGTAGACCACTGTCACACCCTACCCCTCTGTAAGGCATAACATGATCCCGTAGTATACCTAATGAATTACCAACTTCATCTACTGATAACCCATTAAGTACACTACAAGGGATTTTAAAAAACTTTTCTTACTTCTTTTACAGTGGTGAGCACTATTTACAGGTGTTAAAAACTTTTGTGAACTGAAGTGAAACAATTAACTCATTTGATTTATTTGGAATTTCTGTAAAAATTTTGGCAGAGTGCCATCTGTATTTTGGATAAAACAGTTCTTCAGAAAACCTGTAAAAAGACACTTCAATAATTTTCCAAATCTCAACTCCAATACATTTCTCAACACAACAATTTATCAACTCAATTCCATAGAAATTTTTCAAAGTCTGAGATAAGGAAATATAATACAGTTTTTACAAGTCAAATAGCTCATAATTAATTTACAACTTTAAGGTACAATTTGAATTTGCAACTGCTCAAAACCAAAAACAAAATATACATACAGTGAATATACATTACATTACAAAATACAAAATGCGGTATACTCACTATACCCAAAATCTCTCATTGGCGTACTAGCGACCTAGTCTGCCGCTCTATCTGTCTGTCTACCATGACAAAGAATAAAGCTATCACGAGACAATGTCTCGGTGCAGTACAACATTAACCAAATACAACTTTAAATCACAATTCATAAACCATATAAATAGTGGATACGTAAAACCATAGTTAAATTCAAGACAATGAATGTCATAAGGAATTTAAACTCCAATTCACAAATTATCAAAATTCATAATAACACAATTTAGTCAAATAGTTTAAGAATACCGTATTGCCAATTCATACACAATTTGATCAAATTGCTGAATAACACAGTGTTGCCGATCAATATCACAATTTGATCAAATAACTGAATAATATTGTTTTGCAAATCAATAACACAATTCGATCAAATAACTGAATAATATCGTTTTGCAAATCAATAACACAATTCGATCAAATAACTGAATAATATCATTTTGCAAATCAATAACACAATTCGATCAAATAACTGAACAATATAATGTTGCCAATCAATAACACAATTAGGCCATGACACAAATTTTTTCCATATATGCCGTGTTGTACACCACGACAAGACATACTCACCCCAATAATCGAAATCAATGAGGGAGGAAGCTAGCTATATAATGAGTACTCATCCACACTCACCTCAGACTGGGAAGTCAAAGAGGGAGGAACATAATCATACTCACCCCAGACTGATAAGTCAAAGAGGGAGGAATAATCACACTCACCCCATTAATGGAGGAGGAACATAATATCCGTGTCATGCCAATTGTGAGTCAAAACAATTCCAAACATTTTATTCAAATGATCCGTAAGAATCCAATAAATTTCCAAAGTTATAATTTCATTCACAAAATGGCAACACAATTCGTAATTCACTTCAATTTCCACAAAAACCATTTACAGTGCTTTTCAATCAATAAGTATCCATCAATATCATTCAAACAATTTTTCACAGTTTCAAACCATTCACAATGTTTTTCAATCAATAAGTGTCCACCAAACACATTTCCACAATTTAAAACAATAATATACAAATAGTCATAATTTATTTCAATTGAAAAATTCAAAAGAAATAGCCGTTGTGCACAAATCTCTGATATTTGTCTCCTGGTCCTGACTCAGTATTTCTTTCCCTTTTGCTGAGTCCTTGTTAACTGAGAAACACAATTTGAAGTGTTTCAGTACCAAATTAAACTGTCTCTATCGATGGTGTTTGGTAAATAATGCACTTTTATCTATTATTCACTTAATCACCTAATATACCTACCCTATGCGTTTTAGGTAAATTAGGTTTTAGTGTTGTTAATATGTCACATTCGATAGGGTTTTAGGTTTGGTACGTTTTACCAAAGTCATTTCCTTGTTTAGTGCATTTTAATGCAAATTGCTGGATTCCGGGACACTGGTTTGACCTAGCTGGAC
Source organism: Hevea brasiliensis (assembly GCF_030052815.1). Classification (NCBI taxonomy): domain Eukaryota; kingdom Viridiplantae; phylum Streptophyta; class Magnoliopsida; order Malpighiales; family Euphorbiaceae; genus Hevea; species Hevea brasiliensis. The sequence goes on along the minus strand of NC_079500.1, from coordinate 66,141,585 downwards.
GTTCTAGTTCCCTCGGTTTTCAGGTTTCGGTCAAAACTACAAACTTGTAGATCTATGTCTTATTGCACGCGGGGCAAAATTTCAGGTCAATCCGAGTTAAGTATACCAAGTTATGGTCATTATACTATTGCTGGTCAATTGGTATCAATTAGGTCAATTTTTGGTCAATTTGGTCAACTCTGGTTCGGCTAGTTTTTGGACCCGAATTTGTGCAAGCTTTTTGACTTGCTTATGGTCATTTCTGGGCTTTGGTGTCTTCATAAGACTTGTAGGTATGGGTCTTAACTATTCATGGTTAAAATTTCAGGTCAATTGGACCTGGTTTGAGTGAGTTATGGCTTAAACACTCACTGCTGCCCAATTGGTCATTTTTCTGGTCCTAATTGCACCTAATCCGAATTGGTCATTTTCTTAGGTCACCTTGCAAGCAGAATTTTGGTATGTTTTCTCAATGAAAGTTGGCACATTTTTTGCCTAGTTCCACCTCCAATTGGTCTCATACCAATTGAGGTTACCCATTTAAAGTTATAGGTCTATTTGCACACTGTCCTCTATATGTCTTTCAAACCCCAATTCAAACACACATATACCTTGCAATTTGGTTCACTTCCCTACCCATCTGTTTTGGTACATTACCAAAAGCATTTTCTACTTTACATTAACATTACTTTGGGCAGATTACAATTACCCTCAACACACCAAATATAATTCACATTTACAAGTTCTAAATACCATTACATACACACCTAACCATTACAAATCTTACATACACTTTACAATATCAATCTACATACATATCCATCAATCCTTCTAGGTCAATATTCTGCCTATACTTCCATCAATACATACAATTATTCAAGGGTTCCCAAGCTGCCGAAAATTGTCCTTCAACACCACATTGCCCTACAATTCATCCATACTCATCCAAGTGCCAAAATCACCATATAAATGTGAAATAATTCACTAGGACATTAAATCACCATGATCAACATTATTTCTCATCAATTATATGCATAATAAATCATTAAATGCATGACCCCATGGCTGTCCAAAATGGCTATCTCAATAACTATTTAAACTTTAAAATTTCCTTCACAAAACTAATACCCATAACATGAACATAAAGTTTAACAAAGGAATTCTCAAAATGTAAACTTACCTTTGATTGTAACTTGCTAAACCTTCACCAAACTTCTCAAATTTGGTATCAATATCTTCCTTGTGATGTGTAGACAAAGTTTAATGAAGAAACCTAAGAGGTTGGAGTTGAAAATGGAGAGTTAAGTGAAGCTTGAGAGAAACGTCAATGGTGGTTCTTTTCTTTCTCAAATCGGCATGAAGGAACTCAAATGAAGAAGGTGAAGTGCAGATGTGATAATGGGTGTACACCTGCCCCATTATGTCTTTAGTTTATTCCCTTAGTGGCCCACTCACATTATTTAACCATAAGATAAGTTTAATGTGTTATTTACACCATTTCCACTCCATTTTTGGCTATTTATTTTAGGTACCACTAAACAAATTTTTCATTTCATTTTCTAAGTGTAATACTATTTATTTTTAATGGACATTTAGGTCAAAAGACAATTCGGGGTGTCAAATGACCATAATGCCCCTGTTCGGGTTACGTTCCCGATTTTTCGGTATTACCGGGTTTTGTCTGTTTTTCGATTTCTCACTTTTCTTTGTACTATTTATTTAATTTTTCTTTGATCTTCCTAATGATATTTATTCTTCAATAAGGGTCTATTTAAGTCCTAAAAATGTTTTCCAGGGTTCCCCGCAGTCCAAGGCTAGTCAACGGTCCACGCCGTGACTTCCCGGTGCGGTCACCCATCGCTAGGTTTCCCGGCTCGTTTAACTTGATCACATTTCTTTGCTATCATTTTTCCTTTGTTTTTCTTGTACTTTCTTTTCTTGTATTTCATTATTTTATGTCTCCTCACTCTCATTGAAGTGTGGTTCTAGGCATCCTAGCTGTCCGGACAACACTAGTCATCGGAACAGTAGAACGCACTACCGAACTTAGGGGTGTTACAATTCTCCCCCCCTTAAATAAATTTCGTCCACGAAATTTTTACCCAGTAGCCATCTTACAATAGTCATACGTTTATTTCTCCTTTCTATATGATCGTATAATCTTCTTTTCCTCAAATTTGTATAAGACTTTTAACAATCTAATACCACGTTTAATTTGTTTGTATAATACTAATCTCCTCTTACTATTGTGTTGTCTAATATTTCGGTTCACGTTCCTTCTTGAATGACCCTTGAGGTCATGTTAGAATCATTCATCAGTCATTGGTCCTCTGACCATTCTAGTCCACAGTCTTCCTCACATTCGTAATATTTCTTTGTTATATATGAATCAACTGTTCAAATCTCTACTTCCATAACTCTTTTTATCTGTCAATATTCTATAACTTACTTCCTTTTGTACTGAACTATAACCTTTCGATATTCTAACTCTTGAGTTTTAGATCTCTAAGTAGGATTTTCAAACTTATTTCTAACAATTAAATTCTGTCATGGCATAACTATACCAAAACAGATGCCGTTGGCAACTATTCTCATCTAGGTGTACTATCGGGTAGTACGTAGCTCTACACAATAATCTCAAGTTAGCATCAGAATCTGCGACTACGGTATAAACATCAAGAACATTGCATAGTTACTACGATACATCCCAATAGATCAAACTTTCCTATCTTTTATCCATTTCGAATTCACTGATATTCGAATCTTATTTTGATTACAATATCCATTAGCAATTTCTAACAGTAACCTCCTTGCCCTCATCTAGAGAAATTCCATTACTGCATCTTACCTTTACGTCCTCTTGCTTTACATTAAATAGGCTCGCCAATTAGCTTTATAACTTATGGTGTGTCAGGAAATACTTTTCGCCGATAAACTCTTTCAAAACGAATTTCACTTATTATCACAATCCTTATCTTAAGGACTAATCACTAATGCATCAAAATTTATTCCCTTGTAAAGGAATAATAACAGAACATGTAGTTCTAACACTAGCATAAGAGTATGCAGGTTCCAGGGCAAACAATACATATATATATCTTAGTCACTAATTGAGAAAGTACCAGTAATAATGTCAAAAGTCTAAGCCTCTTCTCTCTGCTGTATAGCGTATACTCCAGCTGGAGCATCACCTGCTCGGTGATTCACAAGATTCGACTTCTAAGTGTACTACCCCTACCTCTACCTCTGCCTCTACTAACTGATGGTGAACTATTTGGGGTAGAAACTTGGGTTGATCCCTTTGGTGTAGTAAATGATCCAGAACGACCTGGATTTACACAATCCCTAGCAAAATGGCCAGTCTCTCCACAGTTAAAACATGCTCCTACGGCTCTATAACATACCCCACTATGTGGTTTACCACAAGTTTCACAAAGTCGATCTGACAGCGCATTTCTGAGTTTCTGTTGAGTTTGCTGATCGGATCGGGGTTTTTTCTGTCCAAAAGATCTATCTCTACCGAACTTCTTACTATCTCTGTCGTATCCCCCAAAGTTTTTCCTCTTTCCAGTAGGACCACTAGAACTACTCACGACTTTCCTCTTCTGTCTTCTCTGATTTCTTTTTCTCAAGAGCCGCTTCAGATTCAATTCTTTCTAATTCTAGTGCTTGAGAAATAAGTTCAGAGAAGTTGTTATGTTTGAATCCGACCACTTGTAATCTGATACTAGGCTTCAAGCCGGTTTCAAACCTCTTACATCTCTCCCTGCTGGTAGAAAGTAGACTTACTGCATAATGGCTTAGGCGGGAGAATTCCCTTTCATACTCAGCCACTGATCTGCCCCCCTGTTTCAGACTTAGGAATTCTTGCAGCTTCTGGTCTACATAAGCATCGGGGACATATTTTTGCCTGAATTCCTTGAGGAAGTCATTCCATGTTAGCACTGCAGGTTCTATCAGACTGTGGGGAATGGTTTTCCACCAGTCATAAGCATCCCCCTGTAGCAAAGATACTGAGTATTCAAATCTAAGCTCCTCTGTGCAGTGCAGTTTCTTGAATACCCTATCCATCCTCTCTAACCATTGTTCTGCCTCTAGAGGATCTACTGTCCCCTTGAACTCTGTAGCCCCATATTTCATCAATTTATCATACTGCCTTGCAGAAGACTGTGGTTGTACCACTGGTGTCTGTATTGGGACTTGAGTAGGCACATTACCAGCCATTTGTTGGGACATTGCAGCCATCTGCTGAGCGAACTGAGCAGAAATCGCTGCATCAGAGGGGCCGTGTCTTTGAACCACTAACATTATGTACGGCTGGGGCATCCCTTTGCACCTCAGCCTCTATAGATTGATCGACTAAACGATCACCCTCTTCCATAGTCAATGCGAGGATTCTAGACCTCCTGTACAAAAATACAAGGAGATTTCCTCCCGTTAGTGCATATTTATAATGTAATGTACTGTATGTATCAAACAATGATATTGAGCAGTTGTACTGTGAAGAAAGAATATTCAAATAACATGTGAAAAAAGAATTTAAAAACTTTGCTCTGATACCACTAAAACATGTCACACCCTACCCCTCTGTAAGGCATAACATGATCCCGTAGTATACCTAATGAATTACCAACTTCGTCTACTGATAACCCATTAAGTACACTACAAGGGATTTTAAAAAACTTTTCTTACTTCTTTTACAGTGGTGAGCACTATTTACAGGTGTTAAAAACTTTTGTGAACTGAAGTGAAACAATTAACTCATTAGATTTATTTGGAATTTCTGTAAAAATTTTGGCAGAGTGCCATCTGTATTTTGGATAAAACAGTTCTTCAGAAAACCTATAAAAAGACACTTCAATAATTTTCCAAATCTCAACTCCAATACATTTCTCAACACAACAATTTATCAACTCAATTCCATAGAAATTTTTCAAAGTCTGAGATAAGGAAATATAATACAGTTTTTACAAGTCAAATAGCTCATAATTAATTTACAACTTCAAGGTACAATTTGAATTTGCAACTGCTCAAAACCAAAAACAAAATATACATGCAGTGAATATACATTACATTACAAAATACAAAATGCGGTATACTCACTATACCCAAAAATCTCTCGCTGGCGGTACTAGCAGCCTAGTCTGCTGCCCTATCTGTCTGTCTACCTGCGACAGCAATAAAAAGCTATGGCTGAGACAATGTCTCAGTGGTGCACAACATTAACCAAATACAACTTTAAATCACAATTCATAAACCATATAAATAGTGGATACGTAAAACCATAGTTAAATTCAAGACAATGAATGTCATAAGGAATTTAAACTCCAATTCACAAATTATCAAAATTCATATTAACACAATTTAGTCAAATAGTTTAAGAATACCGTATTGCCAATTCATACACAATTTGATCAAATTGCTTTGAATAACATGATGTTGCCGATCAATATCACAATTTGATCAAATAATCAATAATATTGTTTTGCAAATCAATAACACAATTCGATCAAATAACTGAATAATATCATTTTGCAAATCAATAACACAATTCGATCAAATAACTGAATAATATCGTTTTGCAAATCAATAACACAATTCGATCAAATAACTGAACAATATAATGTTGCCAATCAATAACACAATTAGGCCATGACACAAATTTTTTCCATATATGCCGTGTTGTACACCACGACAAGACATACTCACCCCAATAATCGAAATCAATGAGGGAGGAAGCTAGCTATATAATGAGTACTCATCCACACTCACCTCAGACTGGGAAGTCAAAGAGGGAGGAACATAATCATACTCACCCTGCATCGATAAGTCAAAGAGGAGGAATAATCACACTCACCCCATTAATGGAGGAGGAACATAATATCCGTGTCATGCCAATTGTGAGTCAAAACAATTCCAAACATTTTATTCAAATGATCCGTAAGAATCCAATAAATTTCCAAAGTTATAATTTCATTCACAAAATGGCAACACAATTCGTAATTCACTTCAATTTCCACAAAAACCATTTACAGTGCTTTTCAATCAATAAGTATCCATCAATATCATTCAAACAATTTTTCACAGTTTCAAACCATTCACAATGTTTTTCAATCAATAAGTGTCCACCAAACACATTTCCACAATTTAAAACAATAATATACAAATAGTCATAATTTATTTCAATTGAAAAATTCAAAAGAAATAGCCGTTGTGCACAAATCTCTGATATTTGTCTCCTGGTCCTGACTCAGTATTTCTTTCCCTTTTGCTGAGTCCTTGTTAACTGAGAAACACAATTTGAAGTGTTTCAGTACCAAATTAAACTGTCTCTATCGATGGTGTTTGGTAAATAATGCACTGAACTCAATTATTCACTTAATCACCTAATATACCGACCCTCGTTGCGTTTTAGGTAAATTAGGTTTTAGTGTTGTTAATATGTCACATTCGATAGGGTTTTAGGTTTGGTACGTTTTACCAAAGTCATTTCCTTGTTTAGTGCATTTTAATGCAAATTGCTGGATTCCGGGACACTGGTTTGACCTAGCCGGACGTTCTAGTTCCCTCGGTTTTCAGGTTTCGGTCAAAACTACAAACTTGTAGATCTATGTCTTATTGCACGCGGGGCAAAATTTCAGGTCAATCCGAGTTAAGTATACCAAGTTATGGTCATTATACTATTGCTGGTCAATTGGTATCAATTAGGTCAATTTTTGGTCAATTTGGTCAGCTCTGGTTCGGCCAGTTTTTGGACCCGAATTTGTGCAAGCTTTTTGACTTGCTTATGGTCATTTCTGGGCTTTGGTGTCTTCATAAGACTTGTAGGTATGGGTCTTAACTATTCATGGTTAAAATTTCAGGTCAATTGGACCTGGTTTGAGTGAGTTATGGCCTAAAAACTCACTGCTGCCCAATTGGTCATTTTTCAGGTCCTAATTGCACCTAATCCGAATTGGTCATTTTCTTAGGTCACCTTGCAAGCAGAATTTTGGTATGTTTTCTCAGTGAAAGTTGGCACATTTTGTGCCTAGTTCCACCTCCAATTGGTCTCATACCAATTGAGGTTACACATTTAAAGTTATAGGTCTATTTGCACACTGTCCTCTATATGTCTTTCAAACCCCAATTCAAACACACATATACCTTGCAATTTGGTTCACTTCCCTACCAATCTGTTTTGGTACATTACCAAAAGCATTTTCTACTTTACATTAACATTACTTTGGGCAGATTACAATTACCCTCAACACACCAAATATAATTCACATTTACAAGTTCTAAATACCATTACATACACACCTAACCATTACAAATCTTACATACACATTACAATATCAATCTACATACATATCCATCAATCCTTCTAGGTCAATATTCTGCCTATACTTCCATCAATACATACAATTATTCAAGGGTTCCCAAGCTGCCGAAAATTGTCCTTCAACACCACATTGCCCTACAATTCATCCATACTCATCCAAGTGCCAAAATCACCATATAAATGTGAAATAATTCACTAGGACATTAAATCACCATGATCAACATTATTTCTCATCAATTATATGCATAATAAATCATTAAATGCATGACCCCATGGCTGTCCAAAATGGCTATCTCAATAACTATTTAAACTTTAAAATTTCCTTCACAAAACTAATACCCATAACATGAACATAAAGTTTAACAAAGGAATTCTCAAAATGTAAACTTACCTTTGATTGTAACTTGCTAAACCTTCACCAAACTTCTCAAATTTGGTATCAATATCTTCCTTGTGATGTGTAGACAAAGTTTAATGAAGAAACCTAAGAGGTTGGAGTTGAAAATGGAGAGTTAAGTGAAGCTTGAGAGAAACGTCAATGGTGGTTCTTTTCTTTCTCAAATCGGCATGAAGGAACTCAAATGAAGAAGGTGAAGTGCAGATGTGATAATGGGTGTACACCTGCCCCATTATGTCTTTAGTTTATTCCCTTAGTGGCCCACTCACATTATTTAACCATAAGATAAGTTTAATGTGTTATTTACACCATTTCCACTCCATTTTTGGCTATTTATTTTAGGTACCACTAAACAAATTTTTCATTTCATTTTCTAAGTGTAATACTATTTATTTTTAATGGACATTTAGGTCAAAAGACAATTCGGGGTGTCAAATGACCATAATGCCCCTGTTCGGGTTATGTTCCCGATTTTTCGGTATTACCGGGTTTTGTCTGTTTTTCGATTTCTCACTTTTCTTTGTACTATTTATTTAATTTTTCTTTGATCTTCCTAATGATATTTATTCTTCAATAAAGGTCTATTTAAGTCCTAAAAATGTTTTCCAGGGTTCCCCGCAGTCCAAGGCTAGCCAACGGTCGACGCCGTGACTTCCCGGTGCGGTCACCCATCGCTAGGTTTCCCGGCTCGTTTAACTTGATCACATTTCTTTGCTATCATTTTTCCTTTGTTTTTCTTGTACTTTCTTTTCTTGTATTTCATTATTTTATGTCTCCTCACTCTCATTGAAGTGTGGTTCTAGGCATCCTAGCTGTCCGGACAGCACTGGTCACTGGAACAGCAGAACGCACTACCGAACTTAGGGGTGTTACAACCACAGATTCGGTAAGGCAGTTTACAGTTCTGCATAGTGTCCGTGTCACCTCAACTTCTGTAGTGCATTGGTAGGACACTAGGTGTCATTTTGGCATTCTGTAATAAATTTTGATTTTCTCATATGTAATGAAACTTATGTAATGTATTTTGATTTTCATGTAAATAATGCAAATTTGTGTTTGTGAAAGGAAAAGTGAATACATAACTGTGACTTGTACATGATTATTACATGAGATGAATGAATGATTAAATGAATGGTGAAAAATGTTGAGATTTTGATATTGAAGTTTGAGAGTGATGAGGTGATTGAATATGATCATAGGAAGTGTTTTTCACAGGTTCCGAAGAACTGTTTTCTCTATTTATAGCCGGTATTCTGCCGGATTTTCTTTAAAAATTTCGGAACCTCAAATAAATTACAATTTCAATAAATGAATTATATTTCACAAGTTATTTTCAAAACTATGATAAAAATGAATTCAGATAAAATAGAGTGCTCCGGCACACTGAGTGACATAACTTGCTCGGCTACACTGTAGTCGGGTAAGGGGTGTCACATGAAATTAACTAGATTAGCTCTAAAAATTTTATTTATTATGTAACGATCCAAAACACCAAGAAAGTGTTGAGTGAAGTGATGAAAAGATTAGCAAAATAAATATAACTTAAATAAATATTATAAACGCATCTTCTATAATAAGATGAATATAAATTCAATATTTTTATTAATTTATATATTGTATATTATTACTATAAATTTATGAACTAAGCGCTTCCAAAGAGGAATAAAAAGGATAAAAGATAGTTAATATTAGAAATTTCATATAAAATCAAAATAATTCTTGATGTAAAAATTATGCTCCATTTTCATCTTTATTTGTATATTTTATTTCATTGTTATATTATTGCACAACTAAGCAGAAATGCTTAGCGCAATGGATTATTTTCCTCACGTAGGTACTGAAGATAAAGCCTAGTGGATATTAGAATGGGATTTTAGAGTTCAGATCTATAGAAATGTTCAGGTTGTCACCTCCTTAGCAATGCATGTAGATAGGACCCATATTGGTCATATTAATGTATTCTGTAGATCATAAATATTTCCTATGTTGTAATGTAAATTATGAAAATATATTTAATATGTATGTGATGTAAATTTATAAATTGGCTCTTTCATATGTAATTAATTTGTATATTATGTAAATTATAAATTTACGCAATTCATGTAAATTAATGAAATTTGAGTATTTTTATATATGAATTGAGCATAAATGGATTTATATGGAAATGAATATGCAATTGAAATACATAATGGTATTTGAAATGATGAGATGGTTGTGATAGATATGGATGAGATTATTATTGGCAAAATATATTGTTGAAATTTTAAAACAGGTGAATATGGAGACTCACCAAATAGAAATAGAACAGGGGAAACTCCGTTAGTTTCTCCCTAGAATATAATTGATTTTAAAATATAACGAGGTTGAAAATTTTTAAAGGAATAAAGTAAGATAAGATAAGGTGTTTCGGTATCAAATGTAGCACGCCTTGCTCCGCTACACTGTAGACCAGGTAAGGGGTGTTACACACAGTCCCAACACGATTTCAATTCACAGCTTCAAGAAATCTCACTCAGCTGCTATCTTTTCTTTCACCTGCGACATCATACAAAACTATTACTGAATGATGAACTTAGTGGTGCATAACTAATAATTTAAAATTCAATACAAAATATACTTTGACAAATCATAATAAAGAGCTTGAAATATACAAATTATTCATAAGTCATAAAACCAAGATCAATATTTTTCATCATACAAATCATTTATTTGATTGACATTTTGATCAAGTAATCACAATTCACCAAATCCAAATAAAGCATTTATTAAATTCAATATTTTTATTAATTTATATATTGTATATTATTACTATAAATTTATGAACTAAGCACTTCCAAAAAGGAACAAAAAGGATAAAAGATAGTTAATATTAGAAATTTCATATGAAATCAAAATAATTCTTGATGCAAAAATTATGCTCCATTTTCATCTTTATTTGTATATTTTATTTCCTTGTTATATTATTGCACCACTAAGCAAAAATGCTTAGTATGATGGATTATTTCCCTCACGTAGGTTCAAAAAATAAAGGGCAGTGGACATTAGACTGGGATTTTAGAGTTCAGATCTATAGAAGTGTTCAGGTTGTCACCTCCTTAGCAATGCATGTAGATAGGGCCCATATAGGTCATATTAATGTATTCTGTACATAATAAATATTTCCTATATTGTAGTATAAATTATGAATATGTATTTAATATGTATGTGATGTAAATTAATAAATTGGCTCTTTCATATGTAATTAATTTGTATATCATGTAAATTATGAATTTATGTAATTCATGTAAATTAATGAAATTTAAGTATTTTTATATATGAATTGAGCATAAATGGATTTGTATGGAAATGAATATGCAATTGAAACACATAATGATATTTGAAATGATGAGATGGTTGTGATATATACGGATGAGATTATTATTAGCAAAATATATTGTTGAAATTTTTAAATAGGTGAATATGGAGACACACCAACTAGAAATAGAATAGGGGAAACTCCGTCAGTTTCTCCCTAGAATATAATTGATTTTAAAATATAATGAGATTGAAAATTTTTAAAGGAATAAAGTAAGATAAGATAAAGTATTCTGGCACCGAATGTAGCACACATTACTCAATCAGAGACTGTAAGGGGTGTTACACACAGTCCCAACAGGACTTCAATTCACAGCTTCAAGAAATCCCACTCAGCTGCTCTATCTTTCTTTCACCTATGACAGCATACAAAGCTATCGCTGAATGATGAACTCAGTAATGCACATCTAATAATTTAAAATTCAATACAAAATATACTTTGACAAATCATAATAAAGAGCTTGAAATATATAAATTATTCATAAGTCATAAAACCATGATCAATATTTTTCATCATAAAAATCATTTATTTAATTGATATTTTGATCAAGTAATCACAATTCACTAAATCCAAATAAAGCATTTATTAAATTCAATGTTTTTATTAATTTATATATTGTATATTATTACTATAAATTTATGAACTAAGTGCTTCCAAAGAGAAACAAAAAGGATAAAAGATAGTTAATATTAGAAATTTCATATGAAATCAAAATAATTCTTGATGCAAAAATTATGCTCCATTTTCATCTTTATTTGTATATTTTATTTCCTTGTTATATTATTGCACCACTAAGCAGAAATGCTTAGCGCGATGGATTATTTCCCTCGCGTAGGTACTGAAGATAAAGCCCAGTAGACATTAGACTAGGATTTTAGAGTTTAGATCTATAGAAGTGTTCAGGTTGTCACCTCCTTAGCAATACATGTAGATAGGGCCCATATAGGTCATATTAATGTATTCTGTACATAATAAATATTTCCTATATTGTAGTATAAATTATGAATATGTATTTAATATGTATGTGATGTAAATTAATAAATTGGCTCTTTCATATGTAATTAATTTGTATATCATGTAAATTATGAATTTAGGTAATTCATGTAAATTAATGAAATTTGAGTATTTTTATATATGAATTGAGCATAAATGGATTTGTATGGAAATGAATATGCAATTGAAACACATAATGATATTTGAAATGATGAGATGGTTGTGATAGATATGGATGAGATTATTATTAGCAAAATATATTGTTGAAATTTTTAAATAGGTGAATATGGAGACACACCAACTAGAAATAGAATAGGGGAAACTCCGTCAGTTTCTCCCTAGAATATAATTGATTTTAAAATATAATGAGATTGAAAATTTTTAAAGCAATAAAGTAAGATAAGATAAAGTATTCTGGCACTGAATGTAGCACACATTGCTCAAATACATCAGAGACTGTAAGGGTGTTACACACACCCCAACAGACTTCAATTCACAGCTTCAAGAAATCCCACTCAGCTGCTCTATCTTTCTTTCACCTATGACAGCATACAAAGCTATCGCTGAATGATGAACTCAGTAATGCACATCTAATAATTTAAAATTCAATACAAAATATACTTTGACAAATCATAATAAAGAGCTTGAAATATATAAATTATTCATAAGTCATAAAACCAAGATCAATATTTTTCATCATAAAAATCATTTATTTAATTGATATTTTGATCAAGTAATCACAATTCACTAAATCCAAATAAAGCATTTATTAAATTCAATGTTTTTATTAATTTATATATTGTATATTATTACTATAAATTTATGAACTAAGTGCTTCCAAAGAGAAACAAAAAGGATAAAAGATAGTTAATATTAGAAATTTCATATGAAATCAAAATAATTCTTGATGCAAAAATTATGCTCCATTTTCATCTTTATTTGTATATTTTATTTCCTTGTTATATTATTGCACCACTAAGCAAAAATGCTTAGTACGATGGATTATTTCCCTCACGTAGGTACAGAAAATAAAGGGCAGTGGACATTAGACTAGGATTTTAGAGTTTAGATCTATAGAAGTGTTCAGGTTGTCACCTCCTTAGCAATACATGTAGATAGGGCCCATATAGGTCATATTAATGTATTCTGTACATAATAAATATTTCCTATATTGTAGTATAAATTATGAATATGTATTTAATATGTATGTGATGTAAATTAATAAATTGGCTCTTTCATATGTAATTAATTTGTATATCATGTAAATTATGAATTTATGTAATTCATGTAAATTAATGAAATTTGAGTATTTTTATATATGAATTGAGCATAAATGGATTTGTATGGAAATGAATATGCAATTGAAACACATAATGATATTTGAAATGATGAGATGGTTGTGATAGATATGGATGAGATTATTATTAGCAAAATATATTGTTGAAATTTTTAAATAGGTGAATATGGAGACACACCAACTAGAAATAGAATAGGGGAAACTCCGTCAGTTTCTCCCTAGAATATAATTGATTTTAAAATATAACGAGATTGAAAATTTTTAAAGGAATAAAGTAAGATAAGATAAAGTATTCCGGCACCGAATGTAGCACACATTGCTCAGCTACACTGTAGACCAGGTAAGGGGAGTTACACACAGTCCCAACAGGACTTCAATTCACAGCTTCAAGAAATCCCACTCAGCTGCTCTATCTTTCTTTCACCTGTGACAGCATACAAAGCTATCGCTGAACGATGAACTCAGTAATGCACATCTAATAATTTAAAATTCAATACAAAATATACTTTGACAAATCATAATAAAGAGCTTGAAATATATAAATTATTCATAAGTCATAAAACCAAGATCAATATTTTTCATCATAAAAATCATTTATTTAATTGATATTTTGATCAAGTAATCACAATTCACTAAATCCAAATAAAGCATTTATTAAATTCAATGTTTTTATTAATTTATATATTGTATATTATTACTATAAATTTATGAACTAAGTGCTTCCAAAGAGAAACAAAAAGGATAAAAGATAGTTAATATTAGAAATTTCATATGAAATCAAAATAATTCTTGATGCAAAAATTATGCTCCATTTTCATCTTTATTTGTATATTTTATTTCCTTGTTATATTATTGCACCACTAAGCAAAAATGCTTAGTACGATGGATTATTTCCCTCACGTAGGTACAGAAAATAAAGGGCAGTGGACATTAGACTAGGATTTTAGAGTTTAGATCTATAGAAGTGTTCAAGTTGTCACCTCCTTAGCAATGCATGTAGATAGGGCCCATATAGGTCATATTAATGTATTCTGTACATAATAAATATTTCCTATATTGTAGTATAAATTATGAATATGTATTTAATATGTATGTGATGTAAATTAATAAATTGGCTCTTTCATATGTAATTAATTTGTATATCATGTAAATTATGAATTTATGTAATTCATGTAAATTAATGAAATTTGAGTATTTTTATATATGAATTGAGCATAAATGGATTTGTATGGAAATGAATATGCAATTGAAACACATAATGATATTTGAAATGATGAGATGGTTGTGATAGATATGGATGAGATTATTATTAGCAAAATATATTGTTGAAATTTTTAAATAGGTGAATATGGAGACACACCAACTAGAAATAGAATAGGGGAAACTCCGTCAGTTTCTCCCTAGAATATAATTGATTTTAAAATATAACGAGATTGAAAATTTTTAAAGGAATAAAGTAAGATAAGATAAAGTATTCTGGCACCGAATGTAGCACACATTGCTCAGCTACACTGTAGACCAGGTAAGGGGTGTTACACACAGTCCCAACAGGACTTCAATTCACAGCTTCAAGAAATCCCACTCAGCTGCTCTATCTTTCTTTCACCTATGACAGCATACAAAGCTATCGCTGAATGATGAACTCAGTAATGCACATCTAATAATTTAAAATTCAATACAAAATATACTTTGACAAATCATAATAAAGAGCTTGAAATATATAAATTATTCATAAGTCATAAAACCAAGATTAATATTTTTCATCATAAAAATCATTTATTTAATTGATATTTTGATCAAGTAATCACAATTCACTAAATCCAAATAAAGCATTTATTAAATTCAATGTTTTTATTAATTTATATATTGTATATTATTACTATAAATTTATGAACTAAGTGCTTCCAAAGAGAAACAAAAAGGATAAAAGATAGTTAATATTAGAAATTTCATATGAAATCAAAATAATTCTTGATGCACAAATTATGCTCCATTTTTATCTTCATTTGTATATTTTATTTCCTTGTTATATTATTGCACCACTAAGCAGAAATGCTTAGCGCGATGGATTATTTCCCTCGCGTAGGTACTGAAGATAAAGCCCAGTAGACATTAGACTAGGATTTTAGAGTTTGGATCTATAGAAGTGTTCAGGTTATCACCTCTTTAGCAATGCATGTAGATAGGGCCCATATAGGTCATATTAATGTATTCTGTACATCATAAATATTTCATATGTTGTAATGTAAATTATGAAAATATATTTAATACGCATGTGATATAAATTACTAAATTGGCTCTTTCATATGTAATTAATTTGTATATCATATAAATTATAAATTTAGGTAATTCCTGTAAATTAATGAAATTTGAGTATTTTTATATATGAATTGAGCATAAATGGATTTGTATGAAAATGAATATGCAATTGAAATACATAATGATATTTGAAAGGATGAGATGGTTGTGATAGATATGGATGAGATTATTATTGGCAAAATAAATTGTTGAAATTTTTAAACAGGTGAATATGGCGACACACCAAATAGAAATAGAACAGGGGAAACTCCGTCAGTTTCTCCTTTGAATATAATTGATTTTAAAATATAACGAGATTGAAAAATTTTAAAGAAAAAAAGTAAGATAAGGTAAGGTGTTTCGGCACTGAATGTAGCACACCTTGCTCGGCTATACTGTAGACCAGGTAAGGGGTGTTACACACAATCTCAACACGACTTCAATTCACAGCTTCAAGAAATCTCACTCAGCTGCTCTATCTTTTCTTTCACCTGCGATAGCATACAAAGCTATCGATGAACGATGAACTCAGTGGTGCACAACTAATAATTTAAAATTCAATACAAAATATACTTTGACAAATCATAATAAAGAGCTTGAAATATACAAATTATTCATAAGTCATAAAACCAAGATCAATATTTTTCATCATAAAAATTATTTATTTGATTGACATTTTGATCAAGTAATCACAATTCACCAAATCCAAATAAAGCATTTAAAATACTCATATTTTTCTTGATCCAAGAAAACAATATAGTATATTCAATTATTTGCAAGCATTTGTTTCAATCACCTTTTTATCGAAATGTGCACAGTTTAAGGGTATTGATAACATTCACACTGTTTAGAGTATGACACAAAATTTTAAATCAATGTCGGGTTATACACCATGACAAAGCCAATACATCCCAATAACAAAGGCTAAAAGGGAACACAAGAGCTAGCCAGGTTTCATCTCCAATTGGCCTCACACCAATTGGAGCTATGTAGCTCAAATTATACTCATTCAAACCTGCTAGACTCAAGGGTCCAGAATTCCAGCAACTCAACACACTACAATTCCATCAATTCCTTTCATCAATTCAACATAAATTCTCACTAAAGTATGCCAAATGATCATAATTAGGCCTTATAAACCTCAATTGCATAGCATACTACAAAACCCTAATTTTCATCAAAACCCTCATTCTCCATATTCCTAATTCATGCAAATTCATGCAACTCACTACTCCAATCATATACACATAACTTCATACAAACTAAAATTCATCATTAATCTCATCAAACACTTCAAACTCTAAGTTCCCTCAAGCTGGCAGAATTTTCTTCCCCCCCCCCCCCCCATACAAGCATTGTAACACCCCTATGTTCGGTAGTGCGTTCTACTATTTCGGTGACCAGTGTCTGTCCGGACGGCTAGGATACCTAGAACTACACTTAAATATTGGTGTGGAGACATAAAATAATGAAATAAAAGAAAAGAAAATACAAGAAAAACAAAGGAAAAATAATAGCAATAAAATGTAACCAAGTTAAACGAGCCGAGAACCCTAGCGATGGGTGACCGCACTGGGAAGTTATGGCGTGGATCGTTGACTGGCCCTGGACTGCGGGGAACCCTAAAAAATATTTTTAAGACATAATTAAAGACTTATTGAAGTATAAATGTCATTAGAAATTTAAAAAAAAAAAGTTAATTAATTACTACAAAGAAAGACGAGAAATTGAGAAAATGACAAAACTCAGTGTTACAGAAAAATCGGGAATGCAACCCGAACAGGGGCATTGTGGTCATTTGACACCCCAAGTTGTCTTTTAACCTAAATGTCCATTAAAAATAAATGATATTACAATTTATAAATATCATGAAAAATTTAATTGTGACACATTATAAGAATAGTGAAAGAAATGGCGGGTAAAAACTAAATCATGGAAGTTTAACATAAAAAAAATGTTTTTAATCCTATTAGTGCTCCACTAACACCACTAAAGTGGACCATTAAACATCATATGACAGCAGATCACTCATCTTCTTCAACCTCCCAAAACCAACCAAAACTCCCTTGAAAGAAATCCTCCATGGCCGAATCTACCAAGCTCCATGCAAGCTTGTTTAAGCCATTTTTCCTCTAAGTTCCTTCATTAACCTTGCTCCTCACCTTACAAGGAAGAGTTTGATAACAATTTTAAGAGGTTTAGTGAGGTTTTGATCAAGCTTCAAAAGTGGTAAGTGAGTGTTTTCAAATCTTACTTCATTAAACTTTGAATGGTTGTGGTGGGTAGTTGTTTTGTGGAGGAATTTTTGATGTTTGATAAATTAATGGAGGGGTACATTTCGACAGCCATGAGGACTCACCATGAACAACTTATTCTTGTACGTAAATAGTGGTTTGGATGATGATTTAAATGTTTAATTATATTGAAGTTGAATTCTATGTGCAAGGTTTGAATTGTAAGCTTGAAAAAGTGAAAGTGGAAATTAATGGGTATGTATAAACTTATGGCAGCCTTATGAAGAAGATCAAAATGTGTTGTTTCATGGTTTGATTTATGGAATTATATTGTTAAATTATGTTGTTATGGATGGCAGCATGTATGTGTGTATTAAGGTTTGAATTTGGACATGTAAATGAGGTGCATTCATGTGTTTAATTGTTGTAATTGGACTTGGAAAATTACGGGTTATAGTGTGCATATTGAGAATGGTTATAAGCTGCCAAAATGACCAAAAATGAGTTGCTAAATGTGTTAATGTTATGGTACAAACCAGAATTGGCATGGAAGAGTGACTTGGTAAGCATAGGATGTATAATTGGTAAAGAGTGAATAATGTACAATAAGGTAGTGTATGTTTTGGCTTAGAACCTTAAGTGTGTGGCTCCAATTGGTATGAGACCAATTGGAAGTGAAACTAGGCACAAAATGTGCCAACTTTCATGAATGAAGCTTACCAAAATTCTGCTTAGAAGGTGACTTGAAAAATGACCAAATCCGGATTAGTGCTTTGAAAGCCTGAAAATTGACCATTTGGGTAGTAGTTAGTATTTTGAGCATAACATGCCCAAAACAGGTCTAATTGACCTGAAATTTTTACCATGAATAGTTGAGACATATATCTACAATTCTTATGAAGGTACCAAAGACCAGAAATGGCCACAACCAAGCCAACTAGCTTACACAAGTTCAGGTCCAAAAACTGACTGAACCAAAAGTGACATAAAAATGACCTAAAGTTGTCTTTTTGGTGCATTCTGTCCAGCATTGGTAAATTGACCATAACATGGTCTACACAAATCAGAATGACCTGAAATTTAACCCCGCATGCAATAAGACATAGACCTATAAGTTTGTAGTTTTGACCAAAACCCGAAAACCAAGGGAACTAGGTCATCCGGCTAGGTCAAATTAGTATACCGAAATCCGGCAAATTGCAATAAAATGCAACATACTTGGAAATGAATTTAGTAACATATACCAATACTAAAAGGCTACAAATGTGACATATTGGTAACATTAAAACCTAATTCACCTAGAGTGCATCGAGGGTCAACATCTTAGGTTGACTAAGGAAATAATAGAATTCAATAAGTTAATTACTAAGCTTTATTCTTAGAGACAGTTTAAATGAATACTGAAATACTTCAAATTGTGTGCTTCAGTTAGCAAAGACTCAGGGAAGGGGAAGGAAACACTGAGTCAGGGCTAAGAGACAGTTATCAGAGGTTTGTATACAACAGTTATTTCTTTTGAATTTTCAATTGAAATAAATTATGACTATTTGTATATCATTGTTTTAAATTGTGAAAAATTGTTTGAATGATATTTAATGGATACTTATTGATTGAAAAGCATTATAAATGGTTTGAAATCACAACTATCATGTATATTGATTGAATTCCTCGCTAGCTTGTCTAGTGGAATGAATTGAATTCCCTCTCTGGCTGAAGTGTTGAGGTGTGTGCCTATTGAGGACGAATAGAATGAGTACTCATATTATTGCTAGCTAGCTATGTTATTCCTCACTAGCCATTGGCTTTTGGGATGAATTGAATTCCTCACTAGCCATCAGCTTTTGGGATGAATTGAACTTTGGCGACATGATTAAGCTGTGTGTGTATGATTTATTGATATTTATTGTGATATTGTGAGATGGAGTTTAAATTCTTATTGACATTCACTGTCTTTGAATTTAACAATGATTTTAAGTATCCATTATTTATATGACTTATGATTTGTGATTTAAAGTTGTATTTTGTAAATGTTGTGCACCATTGAGACATTAGCTCAGCGATAGCTTTTCATTACTGTCGCAGGTAGACAGACTGACAGGACAGCAGACTAGGCTACTAGTGCTTCAGTGAGAGTTCATCGGGTATATTGAGTATACCATATTTTACATTTTGTATTGTAATTTATGTTCACTGTATGTATATATTGTTCTTGGTTTTGAGCTGTTGTAAATTAAAATTGTACATTAAAGTTGTAAACTAAATTTGTAAATTATTTTAGTTTGTAAATATTATGATATATTTGTTTTATCTCAGCTTTTGAAAACACTGAAAAATTATTGTGAATTTGAGTTGACAATTGTTGAGAAACTTATTGTGTTGATTGAATATTAGAGTGTGGGGGTTGAACCAAATATTTGAAGTGTTTTTTACAGGTTTTTGAAGAACTATTTTATTCAAAATACAGAGGGTGCTCTGCCAAAATTTTTGCAGAAATTGTTAATTATTCAAATGTGTTAGCTGTTTCACTTCAGTTTAAAAAAAAAATTTAACACCTGTAAATAGTGCTCACCGCTGTAAAAAGAAGTAAGAAAAGTTTTAAAATCCCTTGTAGTGTATTTTATGGGTTATCAGGAGACGAAGTTGGTAATTCATTAGGTATACTACGGGATCATGTTATACCCTACGGAGGGGTAGGATGTGACATATTTTAGTGGTATCAGAGCTAGTTTTTAAATTTTGTTTTCACCTGTAATTTGAATATTCTTTCTTCATAGTACAACTGCTCAATGTCATTGTTTGATACATACAGTACATTACATTATAAATATGCACTAATGGGAGGAAATCTCCTTGTGTTATTTGTTCAGGAGGTTTAAGATCCTAGCATTAACTATGGAAGAGGGTGATCATTCAGTCGATCAATCTATAGAGGCTGGGGTACAAGGGGATGTCCCAGCCCTACACAATGTTAGTGGATTAGCAGCACCAGCCCCCTCAGTACCGCAGTTCCCTACTCAGTTCGCTCAGCAGATGGCTACAATGTTCTAACAAATGGCTAGTAATATGCCTACTAAAGTCCCACTATAGACACCAATGGTATAACCACAGTCTTCTGCTAGGCAGTATGACAAATTAATGAAATATGGGGCTACTGAGTTCAAGGAGATAGTAGATCCTCTAGAGGCAGAACAGTGGTTAGAGAGAATGGATAGGGTGTTCAAGAAGCTACATTGTGCAGAGGAGCTCAGGTTTGAATATTCAGTATCTCTGCTATAGGGGGACGCATATGACTGGTGGAAAACCATTCCCCATTGTCTAGTAAAACCTTCAGTGCTTACATGGAATGATTTTCTATAGGAGTTCAGACAAAAAGATGTCCCTGATGCTTATGTGGACCAGAAGCTGCAAGAGTTCCTAAGTCTGAAACAAGGGAGTAGATCGGTGGTTGAATATGAAAGGGAATTTTCCCGCCTGAGCCATTATGCAGTAAGTCTACTTTCTACCAGCAGGAAGAGATGTAAGAGGTTTAAAACCGGCTTGAAGCCCAGTATCGGATTACAAGTAGTCGGATTCAAATATAACAACTTCTCTGAGCTTATTTCTCAAGCACTAGAATTAGAAAGAATTGAGTTTGAAGAAGCCCCATAGAAAAAGAAATTAGAGAAGACAGAAAAAGAGAAAGAGGGGAAGTCAGTAGATCAGAGTTCCAGTGGTCCTACTGGGAAGAGAAAGAACTTTGGGGGACACAGCAGAGGTGGTAAAAAGTCCGGTAGGGAGATATTCGGGACAGAAACCTCCTCTATCCGGTCAGCAGAGTACCAGAAGTTCCTACCCTCCCCTCCAATGTGAAACTTGTGGAAGAAAACATGGTGGGGTGTGCTACAAGGACATAGGAGCCTGTTATAACTGTGGAGGCACAGGACACTTTGCCAAGGACTACACCAGTACTCGCAGAGTTGGACCACCTCCTACTACTGCTGAAGGGTCAGTTTAGAGCCCTGTCACTAGAGGTTCACAACCACCTTTCAGAGGTAGAGTTAGGGGTAGAGGTAACCCAGCAGGCAGCCAAGGCACAGTGAATCAATCAGAGTAAGGCAGTGCTCCAGTCAGAGTCTATACAATGAGACAGAGAGAAAAGGCCGAGACATCTGATATTGTGGCTGGTACCTTCTCAACTTTTAATCAAGATGTGTTTGTGTTATTTGATCCAGGTTCTACCCATTCTTATGTGAGTGCTGGCATCATTGATTGCAGTGCTATTCCATGTACAAAAATGGACTTTGAAGTGCTAGTAACAAGTCTACTAGGATAAGAGGTCAGGGTTAATATAATGTATAGGGATTGTCCTTTGGTGATCTAAGGACATGCTTTTCTGTCTGATCTCATTGAAACGCCCTTCAGAGATTATGATATCATCTTGGGCATGGATTGGTTAGCCAGGCATCACGCCATGATTGACTGTAGACTGAAGATAGTCACTTTTGGTCTCCCTCAGTACAGTGATGTGGTAATACATGGGGAGAGGCAGCTATTGCCATCAAACATCATTTCGGCTACACTAGCCATAAATATAATCAGAAAGGGGTGTGAAGCATACTTGGCACATATGGTAGACACCCTAGTGGGGAGTCCAGCATTGAGGGACATCCCTACAGTATATGACTTTCCATATGTGTTTCCTGATGAATTGCCAGGATTACCTCCAGAAAGAGAGGTGCAGTTTCAAATTAATGTTATGCCTGGTGTGGATCCAATCTCCATAACACCATACAGAATGGCACCAACAGAGTTGAAGGAGTTGAAGGTACAGTTGCAAGAACTACTTGAAAAGGGCTTCATCCGCCCTAGTGTGTCACCTTAGGGAGTGCCAGTATTATTTGTTAAGAAGAAAGATGGCACCCTCCGCTTATGTATTGACTACCAGTAGTTGAATAAGGTGACAATAAAGAACAGACATCCATTGCTTCACTTTGATGATCTGTTTGATCAGTTGAAGGGTGCAGCTGTATTCTCCAAAAATAATTTGCGATATGGTTATTATCAGTTGAAAGTGTAAGAGTAGAGTATTCCAAAAACTACTTTCAAAACTCGATATGGCCACTTGAGTTTCTAATAATGCCATTTGGGTTAACAAATGCTCCAGCTGCTTTTATGGATCTGATGAGCACTATCTTCAGACCATATCTCGACTAGTTTGTGGTGGTGTTTATTGATGATATTTTGATATATTCGAGGAATGCAGAAGAGCATGACAGACATCTGCGGATTGTACTGCAGACTTTAAGGGATAAACAGCTATACGCCAAATTATCAAAATGAAAATTTTAGCTGAAAGAAATCTCTTTCTTGGGACATGTTGTGTCAGCTGAAGGGATCAAGGTAGATTTTAGCAAGGTAAAAGTTATCCTAAATTGGAAACTGCCCAGGAATATCACAGAAATTCACAGTTTTCTAGGTTTAACTAAATATTAACGCCGGTTTGTGAATGGATTTTCTATGTTAGCCTCTCCACTGACCAAGCTGCTTCAAAAAGATGTAAAATTTCAGTGGATAGATAAATGCCAGTAGAGTTTTGATGAGTTGAAGAGGTGTTGATTGAATTCCTCGCTAGCTTATCTAGTGGAATGAATTGAATTCTCTCTTTGGCTGAAGTGTTGAGGTGTGTGCCTGTTGAGGACGAATAGAATGAGTACTCATATTATTGCTAGCTAGCTATGTTATTCCTTACTAGCCATTAGCTTTTGGGATGAATTGAATTCCTCACTAGCCATCAGCTTTTGGGATGAATTGAACTTTGATGACATGATTAAGCTGTGTGTGTATGATTTATTGATATTTATTGTGATATTGTGAAATGAAGTTAAAATTCTTATTGACATTCACTGTCTTTGAATTTCACTATGGTTTTAAGTATCCATTATTTATATGACTTATGATTTGTGATTTAAAGTTGTATTTTGTTAATGTTGTGCACCACTGAGACATTGGCTCAGTGATAGGTTTTCATTGCTGTCACAGGTAGACAGATTGACAGGGCAGCAGACTAGGCTGCTAGTGCTTTAGCGAGAGTTCATCGGGTATATTAAGTATACAATATTTTGCATTTTGTATTGTAATGTATGTTCACTGTATGTATATATTGTTCTTAGTTTTGAGCAGTTGTAAATTAAAATTGTATATTAAAGTTGGAAACTAAATTTGTAAATTATTTTGGTTTGTAAATATTATGATATATTTCTTTTATCTCAGATTTTGAAAACACTGGAAAATTATTGTGGATTTGAGTTGACAATTATTGAGAAACTTATTGTGTTGATTGAATATTGGAGTGTGGGTGTTGAACCAAATATTTGAAGTGTTTTTTACAGGTTTTTGAAGAACTGTTTTATTCAAAATACAGAGGGCGCTCTACCATAATTTTTGCAGAAATTGTTAATTATTCAAATGTGTTAACTATTTCACTTCAGCTCAAAAATTTTTTTAACACTTATAAATATTGCTCACCACTGTAAAAAGAAGTAAGAAAAGTTTTAAAATCCCTTATAGTGTATTTAATGGGTTATCAGGAGACGAAGTTGGTAATTCATTAGGTATACTACGGGATCATGTTATGCCTTATGGAGGGGTAGGGTGTGACAAGCATGATTCTCATACTTTTTCATGTAATTTCATCAAAATCAAACTTAAGTTCATGCATACACCATTAATTTTGCTAGAGAGATTACTTAACTTTAATTGAGCTTTTCAATCTCTAAATCCCTTCACTTTTTCTTTTTTCTTTTTCTCCCAATCTTTACTTCGAGGCTTAATTAGAGGTTTTCTAATAAGTTGTGAAATTTATGGAAGAGAAGTAAGGTTTCATAATCTTAGTTGGGTGAAAATGGTGGAAGGGATGGAGGGCTAAAGAAGCCGGCCAACTAAGGTAGAAGATGATATCTTTTCTCTTTTTCTTTTTTTTTTCCTTTTTTTTTATCTTTAGCTAAATTTTGTCTTCTTTTATACATGTTTATCCCCAAAATTCACAAATTTAAAATTATAATTTTAATTGTGTTATGGTGATGTAATTATGATGTCATAATTGTAATATTTTAATTTCATAGTTCCTTATATTTTCTTCTCTTCCTTTCCATATACTATTTCTTACTTTTTTAATACCTTTTTTTTATATTTTAATCTCATACAATTTAATAGACATTTAGGTCAAAAGTCACCTCTAGGAGTGAATTGACCAAAATGCCCTTCATCGGGTTATTGTCCATTTTTTCCATAATGCTCGATGAGTCCTAAGGTTCTGATTCTCTTAATTATGCTTGTTCCCTTTTTATTTCATTGACTTTCTAGTTCCCAATAATTTTGCAATTATCCCTTAACTAAGGATTTCACGGGGTCCCATAAAAATTTAAGGTAGCAACTGAGTTCGTAGTCGCTTCCGTGGTCGGTCACCCATCTCCAGCACCTAGGCTCATTTAACCTATTTATGCTTCATTTCTATTATTCTAATCCAACCTAATTTAATCTTTATCAATTTTATTTATGTCTCTTCTATGTGAATTAAAAATAGACACTAGTCACCGGAACAGTAGGATGTACGGAACTAGTTAATATGAGAGTGTTACAATTCTTTCATTCTTAAAAGAAATTTTGTCCTCGAAATTTACCTAATGTCAGTCTTTGAATAGTAGTGAGTGTTGTCTCCTTATGTCCTTTTCACATTTCCATGTGGTCTTCTGAGCCAAATGATGGTTCCATAGCACTCTAACCAATGGTATCTGTTTATTTCTCAGTTGCTTCACCTCATGTGCTAAGATCTTTATGGGTTTCTTGTCATAAGTTAATTTTGAATTTACTTTAATTTTAGAGGTAAAGTAAGTCTATGTGCTAATGGATCCACTCTTTCTAGAACCTCGTATGGTTCTATGAAATGAGGACTTAGTTTTCCCCTTTCTCCATAATCTAATGATCTTTTTTAAGGGGGGAAAACCTTCAAAAATACTTTATCATTCACATTATCTTCAATATCTCTACTCTTTAAGTCTAGGAATTTTGACAATCTAATGCAAATTTTAGTCGATTTTGAATAATTTTAATCTTTTCTTACTGTTGTTCTGTCAATTATTTTCATTCATGTTTCCTTATAACATGACCCTATTGGTCATATTAGAAATACTTATCTAATTATTAATCACAGATCCATAATCGCTATCTCACCATCTCTATTCATGACTAGCCTCTGTGCCATTTTGCACCATCTTGTTCACTTTTATTTAACTTACTACTCATTAATTTACTCCTTTATCTTCCCCACAACTCAACTTTGGCTATTTTATTCTTTAGTCTTATTCTCTTTCTTGACTCGACTGTCGGCTCAAAAGCTTGTACCTTTTTACCATCTCTAATAAGTCATCTACACTTCAATATTATTCTAAATGGGTCTTCTGACCACTCTAGCCAATACTTCTACTAAAATTTGTGATATCTCTTTATCACGTTTAAACCAACTATTCAAATTTTCACTTCTATATTTTCTTTTATCTACCAATATTGTATAGCTTATTTTTTTTCTATAGCTTTTTTTTTTTCACTGATTTGCAGTTATTACCTTCTCTTTTACTGAACTATAAACTACCCTCTAATACCTTAAAAAGGGAGTTTATAAAACTCTCCTTTTTCCCATGCCATTCAAAAGTTCCACGCTAATCATAATCTGATCATTATGATTCTCATAACGAAAATTATACTCTTTCTAAGGGATACCTGAGTTAATTATTTCTTATCACACTACTGTCCCAATTAGGACATCATTTTATAAATCATTTCATTAGTGATATTCATCTGTCCTTCTGAGAAAACACTACCATATTCTTGTAGTATAACTAACTATGATAGAATGCTATATTTACCGTCTTACCACATCTATGTAAAGTTATTTACTCTCTTTTCATACTGTAAATTCCTTGAATTGCCATTTTACAAGTTATGAACATCATCCATAGCATCCTGTCTCCTTCTGGGGAATAAAATCATACTTTGTGCCTTGCTGCTACACAAATAAGATACTGTTTTTTGCTAAACTTTAGGCAAAAGGTCCATTGCTATGCCAAAACAACTGTAATACCCCATATCAGAGACTAGATGACCTCACCCTATAGGTGTTACCTTTAGTTTATGATTATACTGGATTCTCTAGTCTTATAGCAATCCCTAATGTACTGTAGCTCATGCTAAGGTAACTGAGTCAGTGACTCTAGCTATCTTACAACTGTAACCTTTCGATATTTTAACTCTAGAGTTTTAAATCCCTAAGTAGGATTTTCAAACTCATTTCTAGTAATTGAACTCTAGCTGTACCCAAGCATAAACCATCTACAACTATTCTTATCTTGGTGCACTATAGGGTAGTATGTAGCTCTACACAATAATTCTAAGTCGGTACTGTAATCTGCAGCTTACAGCACAAACATTAAGAACATTGCAAAGTTACTACGATACATTCCAATAGACTAGATTTTCATATATCTTATCCTTCTTGAATCCATTAATATCCTAAACTTATTCTGATTATGATATACACTGACAATTACTAATAGTGATATCTTTGCCCTCATCTAGGGTAGCTATATTGCCATAACTTACCTTTAGATCCTTTTACCTTGCACTAAACAGGCACACTAATTAACTCTAGAATTTATTGTATTCTAGAAAAATACCTTTCACTAACACACTCTTCCAAAACTAATTCCAATCACACTTATTGCCATAGCTCTTATCCTAAAGGACTAGTCATTAACAAATAAAAAATTTACTTCCATGCAAGGGAATAACAGCAGAACATATAATTCTAACACTAACATGCAAATAAGTAGAGTCGAGATTAAATAATACATAATTTTTCCTTTCAAGAATTGAGAATGTACCGACAGCTACATTTGAAGTCTTTGCTTCTTCCCTTTGGCACATGTTTATGAAGGAGCGGAAGCATGAAAAATATTAGTTTAGATCATTAAATTCAAAATTTTTCTTCTAGGGTCTCATGCATCATGTAAGATTCATTATTTACCTATTTGATTTCAATGTTCAATAGCATATTAAAACACTTTTAATATGTTTTTGGATCTATATTTGCTATTTAAGATTTTAGAATTAATAAATTAATTCATTAGAACCCTAGATTAAATCAAAAACATGTGCACTAACCTTTTGATGCACTGTAATTGTGTTTGGTACCTTTAGGATGCACCTAGGACACTAGATGCTGTCCCTCTAGCTTGTCCACATCAAGATCACCAATGGCAGCTCCTTGAACAACTTCTCAAGCCTTTCCAATCAATTAGACATTGAGGTTTTGCCTTTTAGAGAGGTTGCAGATGTATATTGGACACTAGAAATGATTTTTAGCAATTTTAATTCAAGAGATTGTCTGCAATTTTCTTTGAATTTATGAGAGACGAAGAAGAAGAGAGGAAGAGGGATGAAAGGTGGCGGCACCTTTTGATAAAAAATCAGAAAGCTTTTTGTTCTTTTATCCTTTTCCTTTTATAGTTAGATCACCACTTAAAAACCTTGCCACATGTCATTTTCTGATTGCATCATATTTTAATTTAACCCAATCACATTATGCCAAGTGTCAAAGCTAGATTTAATATTGACTTTGATCATCTTACATAATTGGAAGACAAATGGCAAGCTTATGTGTAGTGCCATGTGTCACCATCTCATGGTGCCACATATGTCACCCTATGAAATGACCAAATTACCCTTGTGTTTTAATTTTGAGTTCTCAACCCAAAATAATTATTTCTCCTCTTCTAATCAAATATAAATTAATTAATTAATCTTTATTAATTAATTTCTCATGATTAAATTCATATGTAAAAACTTTAAATATAAATTTAACCTATACTATACATCAAATAACCTAAATTTGGTTTCAAGCCATGCTAGGAACTTTGCAATCTTATTGCAAATCAAACCTATTTAATTAATCAATTAAACTCTTTAATTAATTAATTAAATCACATTTAACTTGGTGATTACTTGTGTATGTGTGTGACTTACTAGGCTCATTACTAATTGGCAATGAGATATGATATTAACTCTTAATATTATCAGAACACTTTCTTACCATAAATAATTTCTCTAAATCATTTTAGGCACCTCATAGATAATGGTTAACGCCTAGCATAGCATGCCATGGCCACCCAATCAGTAATAAGGAATACCTTAAATGAACCTTTTATCATGTGTTACCATGCACTAGAATCTCTCTGTTATAAAATCCCAATTCGAACTGGAGTCATGATTTATGTCAAACTCCATTTGCTATGAATATTATGTTCTCTTTTAATTCCAATTCTTGATTAAAAAGATTTTCTCATCAGAAACTCTTTTCTAATTAAATCTATTTGTTCTGGCCAGGAACTTGAAACATCAAGAATAATTAAATGAACATAGGATTTTATCCCTATTTACTTAGGGTAACAGATTCCATCTTGATCAATACCTACCTCCATATATAACTAGTAGGAGCCAACACATGCCCATATACCCATACACAGTACAAGTATGAAAGCAGTATCAAACTCAAACCACCTATATACAAGATAATTGTGCTATCTCAGGTCTAAAGATTATATGTACTGATATAATTTATGACAAAGCATTAACAAGAGTAAACTCCATGTGCTTGTCATAAATGTCACTGGTTCGGCCTACTTATCATACATAAGTTCCTATCATGTTTGTTATATGGCATGAGACTCACCATTCCATCTTATTTATATCTCATATAAATACATTGGGAATAAACATGAATATAATCTTTCTAGATAAGTCATGTCCTGTGTGAAGTATCTTCGATTGTGAACCAATTTATGATACTTTGTACTAGAAATACTGTCACTCATATTCTTAAAAACTTAAGGATAGAATTTCTAACAAAATATCAATGGACCTTTTCTACTACACATAAATATATTATGTAAACGGAAAAGTGAAAATGCCTTTTATTGATAAAACATGTACAAGATACATACTAAATGATATGCTCTAGGGCATACTACTAATAGTTTATTGTGCCTTGGTGGCCAATAGTACCGCCTCTACCTCTGCTGCTACCCCTACTAACTGTCTATGAACTTCTAGAAATAGAACCCTGAATTGACTCTTTAACTGTGGTAGTGGGCATAGATCTACGGGCACTGGTGCAATCTCTAATGAAATGCCTAATTTTACCACAATTGTAACAGGCTCCTGTGGCCTTATAACAGATACCCTTGTGTAGCTTACCACATGTATTACAAGTACGAGGTGATAATGCTCCTCTAATCATTTGCTGATTATTTTTGGGTGGCCTCTGTGCTGCTGGTCTGTCTCTATCATATTTATGAATACTGGGCCCCCTAATGTAACACCCCTATTTGTATAGCCTGGTATATTTCACTATTCCGATGACCGGTGTTGGTTCAGACAATTAAGGGGATTAGGACCACACTTAAGACAACTAGATAAGCTATAAACACAAATAATTAGTAATTTCCAATTAGTTAAGTATAAATAAGAAAAACAGAACATAAGAAGTTAAACGAGCCGAGAGTCACAGCGATGGGTGACCTTCTCGAGAAGGATTGCGAAGCCGATTTAAACTCGAATTTCGAACCGTAAAATGTGACGCTGCGGTTCTTAGGACCATTATGAACACAGTGGAAAAGAGAAAATCATAGAAAAAGGTTGTTAAGCCAGTCAAATAATTAGGTCAAGGAGCCGGAAGAAATATTGAATTATTTGCAAACCGGGTTGAACCGGCGAGGGGCAATTTGGTCAATTGGCCTCGAGAGCTGACTCCTGACCTAACTATCAAACAAAAATTGGAGAAAAATAAATTTCAGAGTCGGGAATTAAATTAAAGAACTAATAGAAAAATAAATGAAAAAAAAAAAGAAAATGAAAAAGTGAAGGAAGATGACATCATGCATGACATCATGCATGATGCCATAAATCCTATAATTAATAAATTTAATTATTTAGATATTTTGGTCTTCCATAAGTTAAAAATTCATAAAAGAAAAGAAAAGAAAAAAAAAATCTAAGAGTCTTCATCTTCCTCATATGTGCCGCCCTCACTCTCTCTCTCCCTCACCATGGTTATCTTCCATTAAAGCTTGCACTCAAGCTTAAATTTCTTCACTAAACCTTAATAGCTTCCATAAAAACCTCATTAGAGCTTGTTATCTCAACCTAAGAAGAAGACTGAAAGAGGAAAGAAGAACAAAAGATAGAGATTTGAAGTTCTAAGAAAGGTTAGTAAGCAAACATGGTAATTTTAGTTTGATTTCTACATTTTTAACTTATTGAACTTGTAAATAAACCTTAAAAAAAAAAATTTGTTGAGGGACCATGAGTGAATTTCAGCCAGCTAGGGTTACTATACATATGTTTGTGTTTTGCTTGAATTTGATATGTTAGGCAAGCTTGTATGCATGAGGTAGTGAGGTTGAGATACTTAGAATTAGCTAAATGCAACAATTTAGTGTGGTTAGGGTTTGGACACTTAGGGTTTAGAGACAAAAATGTGAAAAAGTGGTAAATGATGTCTTGGGCCTAGTTTGAAGGGAGAAATGATCAATTGTGACCAAATGGAATGTGTTAGAAGTGTTTGAATCAAAACCAAATTCGGATTGAGTGTGGTCATGCTGCTGGCAGCATGATCAAGGTCCTTTTAAGGGACCAAAAATGAAAATTTACAAGTCCAATTGGTATGAGACCAATTGGGAATGAAAGTAGACACTAAATGACACAATTTTCATTTAGGAAGCATGCCCAAAAAGTGACCAAAACCTAGTGAACAAATTGACTAAACTTGCAAAATCTCAGTCTGCCCTGTACAAAATGACCAAATGAATAGTGTTTGTTCATTTGGCCATAACTTGAGCTAGGGAGGTCTAAATGACCTGAAATTTTACCAATGGATAGTTTAGGTATATACCTAAAACTTTCATGAAGAAACCAACCCAAATTATGCCATTAACCAAGTCATTTGGCCACCCAAAGTTGATGACCTAAAACTGCTAGAACCAAAATTTGCCTAAAAAATTGGGTTAAGTCCAATCCAGCAACCATGGTTCAAATGGCTATAACTTGAGCTACAAAACTCCAATTGGAGTGATTCAAAAAGGAAAATTTAGTTAAGACAATAGGGAATATTTTCTATGAAGGAAGTTCTGCCAAATTCTAACAGAAAAGTGACTAATGGAACAGTGCAACTTAAGACAATAAAACTAAAAATTTGCAAATTTGCCTAAAAGACTTAGAATTTGAGTAAACAACCAAAAAAAAACAAATTTAGTAACCAAAATGTTGTATGTGGGTGAAGTTGGAATTCCCATACCTATTAAGTCTTAGAAAGTCAATAATTTGACTTGAATAGTGAAGTGAATAGTAACCCTAAAACACAAATTTTAAAAAATGTCAAGTTTAGCATATTAAAGCTAGGTATAAATGAATTTGAATTTATTTTTGGATTAATGATGAGTTATGATACTGAAACACTGTGAAACTGTGTGTTTCAGTGGAAAAGAATACCGGGAAGGAACCCGAGACATCGAGTCAAGGCCAAGAGGCGACTCGTATAAGGTTTGTGTACAACTAACTATTTTGTTACTTTTCATTTCTAAATTGATTTGAACAAGTTATTTTATGATTTATAATTTTGTTGTATTGAGGATTTTAATTTGTTGAATGAATTTGTATAAATTAAATGTAAATTTTCTTATGCATTTAAGGATTTATTGCATTGTTTTGAGGATTGTAAATTTTAAGTTTGATGTGTTGCCAACCTTAAGCATGAATTTATGATGATTAGATATGTTGATGATTTGTAAATACTTTGTAAATAGAAATTGTTTTGAATATGATTTGAAACCACAGTTGACATGGCAAAATTTGTTGTGAATTCTCATTAGCTTGTCTAGTGAGATATCTCCTCCACTAGATGGGGCGAGTCGCTTCCTCTCTGACTTGCCAATTGGGTAAGAATTTGAATGAGTACTTATATATACTAGCTAGTCTTTGTTTCTCCCTTTTAGCCTCGGTTATTGGGAGAATGTGAAATGTCGTGGTGTACAACACGGCATCTATTTGAATTTTGGGTCATGGGATCAACTGTGTGAATTGTTGGCAACGCCCTTTAAATTATGCATAATTTGATAAATTGTGATTGAAATAAATAATTTGTTAGTGATTCAAAATATTTTTGTATTGTTTCGGAATTTAAAAAAAATGTAAATAAATAGTTATTAATTGATCAAAATGTTATTCAAATGAATAATTTACATGAATGAAAATAATAATTTTTGAATGTCATGGATTTTGAAGAATTTAGAAATTTTAAATTTTTATTCATTATTAATTGTTAAGAATAATTTGTATTAAGTTTTAAATTATTAGTTTGTGCACCACTGAGTTCACCACTCAGCGATAGCTTTGTATGCTATCGCAGGTGAAAGGAATAATAAAACAGCTGAGCAAGATTTCTGAAAAGACATAGTGAGACTATCTCCGAGTATATCATAGGTATACCCTTGTACATTAGCTTTTGAAGTAATTCTGTAATTATATGTATAAAATTTACCTTGAGCAGTTGTACCAACTCTTTGTAATATATTTTTGGATTGTAATCGAATACAAATTCTTGTAAGGTTATCTTGAGATTTTATGTATTTAAAAAGTTTTGCACTATTAAATTTTTAATACTCCCATGAATGTAAATATTCATTTTGTTATCTTAATGAGATATTTCAATGTTTGATTTAATTTAAACTGTGTATTGAATTGCTTGTGCTGTTTGTGAAATGAGGATTGTTTGAATTTTGAGACTTGAGAAACTGGTTGAGATTGATTGTGAAATTTGAAGAAGTTGTTGAGAAAAATATTGGGAGTGTCCTTATTTTTAGGTTTTGAAGAACTGTTTTCTCAAAATACAGATGGCACTCTGTCGAAATTTTTGTAAAAATTGCGGAGATTTAAAATATCTAAAAATTAGATTTATGTTGGACTTTAAATAAAGGTTTTTAATATCTAAGAAAATTTTATCCACCAATTTAAAAATGAACAAAAATTGTTTCAAAATCACTTGTAGTATATTTAATGAGTTATCGGTAGGCGAAGTACGGTAATTCATTAGGTGTACTACGGGAGCATGTTACATCTTACGAGGAGTAGGGTGTGATATGTTTTAGTGGTATCAGAGCAAAGGTTTTAAAGTAAATTTTAAACTGTGAATTTGAAATATTTTTCGATAAGTACAACTGCTCGATAAGTACAACTGCTATAATGTTTCATACATATAGTACATTTACATCATAAATATGAACTAACGGGGAGAAATCTCCTTGTGTTGGTTGTACAGAAAAAAAAATCCTGTGAATAGATATGGACAAGGGGGATAAAACAGTAGAGAAGTCTGATACAGCTAACATATAAGGAGAGGCCCCAGTTTCACAGAGTGTTGGTGTAACATCCCTATTTGTATAGCCTGGTATATTTCACTGTTCCGATGACCGGTGTCAGTCCGGACAATTAAGGGGATTAGAACCACGCTTAAGAAAACTAGAGAAGCCATAAATACAAATAATTAGTAATTGCCAATTAGTTAAGTATAAATAAGAAAAACAGACTATAAGAAGTTAAACGAGCCGAGAGTCACAGCGATGGGTGACCTTCTCGGGAAGGACTGCGAAGTCATTTTAAACTCAAATATCGAACTATAAAATGTGACGCTGTGGTCCTTAGGACCCTTATGAACACAGTGGAAAAGAGAAAATCATGAAAAAGAACTGTTAAGTCAGTCAAATAATTAGGTCAGAAGCCAGAAGAAATATTGAATTATTTGCAAACTGGGATAAACCGACGAGGGGCAATTTGGTCAATTGACCCCGAGAGCTGACTCCTGACCTAACTGTCAAATAAAATCAGGGAAAAGAAAATTTTGGAATCGAGAATTAAATTAAAGAACTAATAGAAAAATAAATAAAAAAAAAGAAAATGAAAAAGTGTAGGGAGATGACATCATGCATGACATTATGCATGATGCCATAAAAGTAATAATTAATATATTTAATTAATTATATTTTTTTTGGTCTTCCATAAGACAAATTACATAAAAGAAATAAAAAGAAAAAAAAAATCATTTTGGTCATCTTTTTTTTCCTTGTTGCCGCCTCCCATCTCTCTCTCCCTTACCATAGTTAAACCTCCATTAAAGCATGTCTTCAAGCTTTGAAACCCTTACCAAATCTCAACTTTTTCTATAATCACTCCATAAAACCTTATTCCCTTCCCTTGAGAAAAAAATTTAACAAGAAAGAAAGAGGAAAAGAGGAGAAAAATTAAAGATTGGATATCAAAGTTGAGGTAAGCAATCTAAATTGGAAATTTTAGTTTATTGGTTATGTTTGTGGTTTGAGTAACCTAGAAATTTAATTAAAATCAAAAGAAAACATTTGTAGAGGACCAAAAGGAATTTCACCCAGCCATGGATGTATGAGAATATGATGTGTTTTGAATGAATTAAATTTGTTAGTAAGCTTGTATGAAAGTGGTAGTAAGATTGAAATGCTTAAATGTGATTAAAAGCAATGAATTAGTGTGGTTAGGGTTTGAGACCTAGGGTTTTGAGGAAAAAATTTGGAGAAATGAGTAAATGATGTCTTTGACCTATTGTGAAGTGAAAAATGGTCATTTGTGACCAAATGAGTTGTGTTGGAATGGTTGGAATTAAAGTCAAATTCAGAGGGAGTGTGGTCATGCTGCTAGTAGCATGACCAAGTCAACTTTGAAGGACCAAAAATGAAATTTTACAAGTCCAATTGGTGTGGCACCAATTGAGGATAAAAATAGACACTAAATGACACAATTTTCATTGAGGAAGCATGCCCAAAAAGTGACCAAAACCTAGTGAACAAATTGACCAAAGTTGAAAAATTGCAGGCTGCCCTGTACAAACTAACCAAATGAATAGTGTTCATTCATTTGGTCATAACTCGAGATAGGCAGGTCAAAATGACTTCAAATTTTACCAATGGTTAGATGAGATATAGACCTAAAACTTTCATGAAGAACACAAACCCAAATTCTGCCAGCAACCAAACCATTTGGCCACCCCAAGTTGGTGACCCAAAACTGCTAGCACCAAAATTGCCCAGAAAATCTGGGTTGTGTCCAATCCGGCAGCCATGGTTCAAATGGCCATAACTTGAGCTACAAAACTCCAATTTGAGTGATTCAAAAAGGAGAATAAACTTAAGAGAATAGAGAACATTTTCTATGAAGAAAGGTTTGCCAAATTCTAACAGTAGAATGACCAATGGAACAGTGTAACTAGGGACACCAAAGCTGAAAATTTGACAATTTTGCCTAAAGGAGTTAAGGTTTGAGAAAATGACCAAAACCAACAAATTTAATGACCAAAATGTGGTATGTGGGTGAAGTTGGAGTTCCCATACCTATTAAGCCTTAAAAAGTCAACAATTTGACTTGAATAGTATAGTGAATAGTAACCCGAAACACAAAAACTTCGAAAACGTCGAATTTAACACATTAAAGCTAGGTAAAAGTGAAGTTAAATTTATTTTCGGATTTATGCTAAGTTATGGTTATGAAACACTGTGAAACTGTGTGTTTCAGCTGAAAAAGGCTTGGAAGCTCTGAGAGACTGAGTCAAGGCCTAGAGGCGACTCACGTCAAGTCTGTGCACATTAATTCTTGTTTAAATATTTTATTTTCAAAAATTTGACTTCTGTGATTAATTATGTACTGTGTTGCCATTTTATAATCGCAAATATGACTTTGAAAATTGATCAGATTTCTCATAAATTATTTAAATAAATTGTTTTGAATTGATTTTGTGTTCACACTTAGCATGACAGTATCACATTATTCCTCCATTTATGGGGTTGAGATCGTTTATTTTCCTCCCTCTCTGGCTTGCCAGTTGAGGTTGAGATCAGATGAGTACTCATTAGCTAGCTAGCCACCTCCCTCATTGATTTCGATTAATAGGGTTATAGATTGCTTTGTCGTGGTGTACAACACGGCATTGATCGGAAATTTTGTGTCATGGCTTAAGTTGTGTATGATTTTGACAACACTGTGTTTATTAAATTATTTGACTAAATTGTGTTATTATGAGCTTTCATAATTTGAGAAATATTAAAATTGTGTTTCATCAATGAATGATTTATGTATTGTATTTTAAATTTTTATTATGCACCACTGAGTATTTTTATACTCAGCGATAGCTTATTTTGCTGTCGCAGATAAGAGCAAGAAAAAAGCAGCAAGTGAGCTGCTATTGAATTGTGGACCACACTGATCTTTTGTACGGGTGTTATTTTATACCCTTGTAGTTAATTTTGATGTAAATATTATAACACTTTATGTATTAATGTAAAGTTGAGCAGTTGTAAAATAAATTATAATAATATTATTTTTAGATTTTCTTCTGTAAATTAATATTTGTACTTATGAATTTCATACTTTATGCCTTATGAATGAAGTTATTAAATATTTTGAGATGATAAATTTTGATTTGGATTATGGAATTATTTTGAAGTGAATTGAATTGAGTTAATTTGAGATTAATTGAAGGTTGGGAGTTGAGAAAATTATTGGAAGTGTTTTTTTTGTTAGGTATTTGAAGAACTATTTTCTCTAAATACAAATGAAACTCTGTCAAAATTTTCATAAAATTTGCGGCAAAATTAAAATGGACAAAAATTTTTACTAGTATTTAAACTTTGAATAAATGGTTTTTAATTCCTACCAAAATGCTCACCACTTCCAAATTGTAAGAAATTGTTTTAAAATCCCTTGTAGGGTACTTAATGAGTTATCGGTAGGTGAAGTTCGGTAGTTCATTAAGTATTCTACGGGATCATGTTATGCCTTACAGAGGGGTAAGGTGTGACATGTTTTGGTGGTATCAGAGCATGGTTTTTCAATAAATTTTGACTATGTGTATGAATATTTTATTGATAAGTACAACTACTCAAGTGTCTTTAATTGATACATATGACGTATTTACATCACGAATATGCACTAATGGAGGTCAACCTCCTTATGTTTGATATTAGGAAGTAGAAATTTTGGGAAAACAGAATGGAAGGAGGAGATCATTCCAAAGAACAATTTGTTGAGGCTGAGGTTCAAGGGAAAGCCCCAGAACTCCAGAACGTGAGTGGGTCAGCCACTCCAGCTCCTACTCTAGCACCGCAGTTCCCTGCTCAGTTTGTACAGCAGATGGCTGCGTTTTTCCAGCAAATGGTGGGAAATGTGCCACCCCAAGCTCAGATGCAAGCACCTGTAGCACAACCGTAGCCCTCAGCTCGGCAATATGAAAAATTGATGAAATTTGGAGCCACTGAGTTTAAAGGCACTGTGGATCCACTAGAGGCAAAACTGTGGTTGGAAAGAATGGAACGGCTTTTCAGAAAGCTGTAGTGTACTAAAGAATTAAAATTTGAGTATTCAGTATTTCTTCTCCAAGGGGATGCATATGAATGGTGGAAGACCATCCCCCACAGCCTAGTTGAGCCACCTGTGCTGACATGGACAGACTTCCTAAGGGAATTCAGGCAGAAATGGGTTCCTGATGCGTATGTAGATATGAAATTACAAGAATTCTTGAGTTTGAAACAAGGGGACAGAACCATAGCAGAGTATGAGAGAGACTTCTCAAGGATAAGCCACTATGCTGGAAGCTTAGTCTCCACCCCCAGAGATATATGTAAGAGGTTTGAGTCCGGGTTAAGGTCGAATCTGAGGATGCAAATCGTGGGTTTCCGACATCAGTATTTCGCTGAGTTAATCTCACAGGCCCTGGAACTAGAAAGGATAGAATCAGAAGGGGCAGTGAAGAAGGGTACACAAGAGAAAGAGAAAACTGAAAAGACTATGGGACAAGCATCTGAGAGTGGTTCTGGAAAGAGGAAATAGTTTGGGGGATCCAGCTCCCATAGATCTGGCAGAGGTAGATTCTCTGGCCAAAGACCACCTCGGTCTGGTCAACTGACCCAGCAAGCACCCCGAGGAGCTCTATCAGTATGGTAGTGTGAAACTTGTGGTAGAACTCATGGTGGGGTTTGTTTCAAAGCTACCAGTGCATGTTTAAACTATGGAGGGAGTGGACATTTCGCTAAGGACTGCACTAGTCCACGCCGGTCTGGACCTTCTGCTACATCTGAAGGATCAGCCCAAGTCTTTGCACCTAGAGGGTCACAGTCAGCTGCTAGTGGTAGAGGCAGAGGTAGGGGTCCTGGTAACACTCCTGGAAGTCAAAGCATTATTAACCAGCCAGTACCCAGTGGCGCACCAGTAAGAGTATATACCATGCGTCAGAGGGAGGAGGCTAAAATATCAGACGTTGTAGCTGGTAATTTTTCCATCCTTGACCAAGATGTGCATGTGTTATTTGATCCTGGCTCCACACATTCATATGTTAGTACTAGTGTGATGTGTTCTACTGCTATTCAGTGTGTACCAATGGACTATGATGTGCTAGTAACTAGTCCATTAGGCCAGGAGGTTAGGGTAAATAGACTATATAGGGACTATCCTTTGGTGATCCAAGGATACACTTTTCTATCTGATTTAATTGAAATGCCCTTCAGAGATTATGACATTATATTGGGCATGGATTGGTTAGCTAGGCATCATGCGATGATTGACTGTAGACTGAAGACAGTCACTTTTGGTTTTCCTCAGTATGGTGATGTAGTAATACACAGGGAGAGGCAGTTATTACCTTCAAACATCATTTCAGCTGCACTGCCCAGAAAAATGATTAGGAAAGGGTGTGAGGCGTACTTGGCACATGTGATAGACACCCAAGTGGGAAGTCCAGCACTGAGGGGCATTCCTACTGTATGTGACTTTTCAGATGTGTTTCCTAATGAATTGCTAGGATTACCTCCAGAAAGAGAAGTGCAGTTTGAAATTGATGTTGTGCCTGGTGTGAACCCAATCTCCATAACACCATACAGAATGGCACCAGCAGAACTAAAAGAATTGAAAGTACAGTTGCAAGAGCTGCTTGATGAGGGCTTTATCCGCCCTAGTGTGTCACCTTAGGGAGCGCCAGTATTGTTTGTAAAGAAGAAAGATGGCACT
Source organism: Hevea brasiliensis (assembly GCF_030052815.1). Taxonomy (NCBI): domain Eukaryota; kingdom Viridiplantae; phylum Streptophyta; class Magnoliopsida; order Malpighiales; family Euphorbiaceae; genus Hevea; species Hevea brasiliensis. The sequence continues at coordinate 66,101,547 of NC_079500.1, read as the reverse complement.
CTCCGGTTATGCATTGACTATCGGCAGTTGAATAAGGTGACAATAAAGAATAGATACCCATTGCCCTCCATTGATGACTTATTTGATCAGTTGAGAGGTGCAACTGTGTTCTCTAAAATTGACCTGAGATCAGGTTATTATCAGCTAAAAGTACAAGACCAGAGTATTCCTAAAACTGCCTTCAGAACCCGCTATGGCCATTATGAGTTCTTGGTCATGCCATTCGGGTTAACTAATGCTCCGGCTGCTTTTATGGATCTGATGAACACTATTTTCAAACCATACCTCGACCAGTTTGTTGTGGTATTTATTGATGATATATTGGTCTATTCGAGGAATGAAGAAGAGCATGATAGACATCTGCGGATGGTACTACAGACTTTGAGGGAAAAAAAGCTATACGCCAAATTGTTGAAATGTGAATTTTGGCTGAAGGAAATATCCTTTTTGGGGCACATAGTATCAGCAGAGGGTATTAAGGTAGATCCTAGCAAGATTGAAGCTGTCCTTAATTGGAAGCCACCCAGAAATGTCACGGAGATTCACAGTTTTCTGGGGTTAGTTGGATACTACCGTCAATTTGTGAAGGGATTCTCCATGTTGGCATCTCCATTGACCAAGCTACTTAGAAAGGATGTGAAATTTCAATGGACGGACAAATGCCAGCAAAGTTTTGATGAATTGAAAAGATGTTTGACTGAGACTCCAGTTCTAACTTTACCTACACCGGGTAAAGAATATACAATTTACAGCGATGCTTCTCACAATGGGTTAGGTTGTGTGTTGATGCAAGATCGAAATGTTATTGCCTATGCATCACACCAGCTAAAACCGCATGAGAGGAATTATCCAACACATGATTTGGAGCTTGTAGCTATTGTGTTTGCTCTTAAGATCTGGAGACATTATTTGTATGGGGAGAAGTGTTACATCTACACAGATCATAAGAGTTTGAAGTATTTGGACACTCAGAAAGAGTTGAATTTGAGATAGAGGAGATGGTTAGAGTTGATAAAAGACTATGATTGTCTGATAGACTATCAGCCAGGGAAAGCTAATGTTGTAGCTGACGCCCTAAGTCGCAAGACTATGGCAAGTCTACGGGTTACTCCTTTGTCCTTGGTACATGAGTTGAGATCATTACATGCCAGTTTAGAGATTAATGATAAAGGGCAGATAGCAGTTGCATGGCATGTACAGCCAGTGTTGATTGATCAGATTAGAATGGCTGCTCAGAATGATGAAAGGTATCAGAAGCTGTTGGAAGAAGTCCGGCAGGGCAAGAAACCAGAGTTCTCAATCAGAGATGATGGTTTACTGCTACACTAGGGTAGAATGTGTGTTCCTAATGATGTTGATTTGAGGCAGATCATTTTGAAGGAAGCACATGAGTCTCCTTTTGCCATGCACCCTGGTGGTACAAAAATGTATAGAGGGCTAAAGGAGCATTACTGGTGGATGGGTTTAAAAAGAGATGTGGCAGAGTTTGTATCCAAATGCCTAACTTGTCAGCAAATAAAGGCAGAGCATCAAGTACCCACTGGGTTATTACATCCACTACCAATACCAGAATGGAAATGGGAAAGAATAACGATGGATTTTGTAATGGGACTTCCAAAGACACAGAAGAGTCATGATGCAGTATGGGTCATTATCGACAGACTGACTAAGTCTGTTCATTTTCTACCAGTCCGAATGAACTACAGTTTAGACAGATTGGCCAGGTTGTACATCAATGAGATTGTGAGGCTTCATGGAGTGCCAGTATCCATTGTATCAGACAGAGATCCTAGGTTCACTTCTAGATTCTGGGGTAGTCTTCAGAGAGCCCTAGGAACTAGATTGAACTTCAGTACTACATTCCACCGACAGACAGATGGCCAGTTTGAAAGGGTAATTCAGATCTTGGAGGACATGCTACGGGCTTGTGTGATTGAGTTTTAGGGTAGTTGGGATACACACTTGCCTTTGATTGAGTTTGCTTATAACAACAGCTACCAATTAAGCATTGGGATGCCTCCATATGAAGCTTTGTATGGCAGAAAATATAGAACCCCATTGTGTTGGGATGACATGGGTGAAAGAAAAATAATTGGACTCGAAATTGTTCAACAAACTGAAGAGAAAATCAGGGTGATCAGAGATCGACTTAAAACTGCATCAGACTGTCAGAAGTCCTATATTGATTTGAAAAGAAGGGATATTGAGTATGCAGTGGGTGAGAAAGTTTTCCTCAAGGTTTCTCCTTGGAAGAGGATTATGACATTCGGCATAAAGGGGAAACTAAGTCCTCGTTTTATCGGGCCATATGAGGTTCTGGAAAGAGTGGGTCCTTTGGCATATCGTTTGGCACTACTTCCAGAGTTGGAAAAGATACATAATGTCTTCCATGTGTCTATGTTGAGGAGATATAGATCAGACCCATCTGATGTACTACCAGTAGAAGAAATTGAAGTGAATCCAAACCTCACATATGAAGAAGAACCCATCAAGATTCTGGCTTATGAGGTGAAGTAGCTACGGAACAAGCAGATACCATTGGTAAAAGTGCTGTGGAACCATCATTCGGGCCAGAAGGCCCAGAAGGCTACTTGGGAACGAGAGGAGGACTTGAGGAGACAACACCCACAACTGTTCAGAGATTGATACCAGATAAAATTTCGAGATGAAATTTATTTAAGGGGGGGAGAATTGTAACACCCCTATTTGTATAGCCTGGTATATTTCACTGTTCTAGTGACCGGTGTCAGTCCGGACAATTAAGGGGATTAGAGCCACACTTAAGACAACTAGAGAAGCCATCAATACAAATAATTAGTAATTGTCAATTAGTTAAGTATAAATAAGAAAAATAGAATATAAGAAGTTAAACGAGCCGAGAGTCACAGCGATGGGTGACCTTCTCGGGAAGGACTGCGAAATCATTTTAAACTCAAATTTCGAACTGTAAAATATGACGCTGCGGTCCTTAGGACCCTTATGAACATAGTGGAAAAGAGAAAATCATGAAAAAGAACTGTTAAGTCAGTCAAATAATTAGGTCAGGGAGCCAGAAGAAATATTGAATTATTTATAAACCGGGATGAACCGGCGAGGGGCAATTTGGTCAATTGACCCCGAAAGCTGACGCCTGACCTAACTGTCAAATAAAATCGGAGAAAAGAAAATTTTGGAATCGAGAATTAAATTAAAAAACTAATAGAAAAATAAATAAAAAAAAAAAGAAAATGAAAAAGTGTAGGGAGATGACATCATGCATGACATCATGCATGATGCCATAAAAGTAATAATTAATATATTTAATTAATTAGATTTTTTTTGGTCTTCCATAAGAAAAATTTTATAAAAGAAATAAAAAGAAAAAAAAATCATTTTGGTCATCTTTGTTTTTCCTTGTTGCCGCCTCCCATCTCTCTCTCCCTCACCATAGTTAAACCTCCATTAAAGCTTGTCTTCAAGCTTTGAAACCCTTACCAAATCCCAACTTTTTCCATAATCACTCCATAAAACCTTATTCCCTTTCCTTGAGAAAGAAATTTAACAAGAAAGAAAGAAGAAAAAAGGAGAAAAATTAAAGATTGGATATCAAAGTTGAGGTAAGCAATCTGAATTGAAAATTTTAGTTTATTGGTTATGTTTGTGGTTTGAGTAACCTAGAAATTTAATTAAAATCAAAAGAAAACATTTGTAGAGGACCAAAAGGAATTTCAGCCAGCCATGGATGCATGAGAATATGATGTGTTTTGAATGAATTAAATTTGTTAGTAAGCTTGTATGAAAGTGGTAGTAAGATTGAAATGCTTAAATGTGATTAAATGCAATGAATTAGTGTGGTTAGGGTTTGAGACCTAGGGTTTTGAGGCAAAAATTTGGAGAAATGAGTAAATGATGTCTCTGACCTATTGTGAAGTGAAAAATGGTCATTTGTGACCAAATGAGTTGTGTTGGAATGGTTGGAATTAAAGTCAAATTCGGAGGGAGTGTGGTCATGCTGCTGGCAGCATGACCAAGTCAACTTTGAAGGACCAAAAATGAACTTTTACAAGTCCAATTGGTATGGCACCAATTGGGGATGAAAATAGAAACTAAATGACAAAATTTTCATTTAGGAAGCATGCCCAAAAAGTGACAAAAACCTAGTGAACAAATTGACCAAAGTTGAAAAATTGTAGGCTGCCCTATACAAACTGACCAAATAAACAGTGTTTGTTCATTTGGTCATAACTCGAGCTAGGCAGGTCAAAATGGCCTGAACGTTTACCAGTGGTTAGGTGAGATATAGACCTAAAACTTTCATGAAGAACACAAACCCAAATTCTGCCAACAACCAAGCCATTTGGCCACCCAAAGTTGGTGACCCAAAACTGCCAGTACCAAAATTGCTCAGAAAATCTTGGTTGTGTCCAATCCGGCAGCCATGGTTCAAATGGCCATAACTTGAGTTGAAAAACTCTAATTTGAGTGATTCAAAAAGGAGAATAAACTTAAGACAATAGGGAACATTTTCTATGAAGAAAGGTTTGCCAAATTCTAACAGTATAATGACCAATGGAACAGTGCAACTAGGGACACCAAAACTGAAAAATTGATAATTTTGCCTAAAGGACTTAAGCTTTGAGAAAATGACCAAAACCAACAAATTTAATGACCAAAATGTGGTATGTGGGTGAAGTTGGAGTTCTCATACCTATTAAGCCTTAAAAGGTCAACAATTTGACTTGAATAGTGTAGTGAATAGTAACCCGAAACACAAAAAATTCGAGAACGTCGAATTTAGCACATTAAAGCTAGGTAAAAGTGAAGTTAAATTTATTTTTGGATTTATGCTAAGTTATGGTACTGAAACACTGTGAAACTGTGTGTTTCAGCTGAAAAAGGCTTGGAAGCTCTGAGAGACTGAGTCAAGGCCTAGAGGCGACACACGTTAGGTTTGTGCACAATAATTCTTTTTTAAATATTTTATTCTCAAAAATTTGACTTCTGTGATTAATTATGTAATGTGTTGCCATTTTATAATCACAAATATGACTTTGGAAATTGATTAGATTTCTCATAAATTATTTAAATAAATTGTTTTGAATTGATTTTGTATTCACACTTAGCATGACAGTATCACATTATTCTTCCTCCATTTATGGGGTTGAGATCGTTTATTTTCCTCCCTCTCTGGCTTGCCAGTTGAGGTTGAGATCGGATGAGTACTCATTAGCTAGCTAGCCACCTCCCTCATTGATTTCGATTAATGGGGTTGTAAATTGCTTTGTCGTGGTGTACAACACGGTATTGATCAGAAATTTTGTGTCATGGCTTAAGTTGTGTATGATTTTGGCAACACTGTGTTTATTAAATTATTTGACTAAATTGTGTTATTATGAACTTTGATAATTTGAGAAAAATTTAAATTGTGTTTCATCAATGAATGATTTATGTATTGTATTTTAAATTTTTATTGTGCACCACTGAGTATTTTTATACTCAGCGATAGCTTATTTTGCTGTCGCAGATAAGAGTAAGAAAAAAGTAGTAGAGTGAGCTGCTATTGAATTGTGGACCACACTGATCTTTTGTACGGGTGTTATTTTATACCCTTGTAGTTAATTTTGATGTAAATATTATAACGCTTTATGTATCAATGTAAAGTTGAGTAGTTGTAAAATAAATTGTAATAATATTATTTTTGGATTTTCTTCTGTAAATTAATATTTGTACTTATGAATTTCATACTTTATGCCTTGTGAATGAAATTATTAAATATTTTGAGATGATAAATTTTGATTTGGATTGTGGAATTATTTTGAAGTGAATTGAATTGAGTTGATTTGAGATTAATTGAAGGTTGGGAGTTGAGAAAATTATTGGAGGTGTTTTTTTTTTAGGTATCTGAAGAACTGTTTTCTCCAAATACATACGGAACTCTATCAAAATTTTTATAAAATTTACGGCAAAATTAAAATGGACAAAAATTTTTACTAGTATTTAAACTTTGAATAAATGGTTTTTAATTCCTACCAAAATTCTCACCACTTCCAAATTGTAAGAAAATTGTTTTAAAATCCCTTGTAGGGTACTTAATGAGTTATCGGTAGGTGAAGTTCGGTAGTTCATTAAGTATTCTACGGGATCATGTTATGCCTTACAGAGGGGTAAGGTGTGACAGTTGGAGGTCCAACTACACCAGTCCCTCCTATACAAATTACTGCACAAACGGCCCAGCAGATGGCCACGTTCTTTCAGCAAATGGCTGATAATCTGTCAGCCCAGGCCCAAGTACAAACCCAACCCCTTCAAGAGCAGCATGAAAAAGAGAAAAGTGAGAAACCCATCAGTCAAAGTTCGAGTAGTAATTTGGGAAAGAGAAAAGATTTTGAGGGACCCCGAGCTCCTAAGTATGACAGAGGCGGATCTTTAGGCGGAAGCAATCAAGAACCATTCGTCAAAGAACCAGAAGTTCCTACCCTACCCGTCTCTGTGACGTTTGTGGAAAATTTCATGAGGGTATTTGTCATAGGGTCACTGGAGCCTGCTTCAATTGTGGTGGAATTGGACATTTCGCCCAAGATTGTACTAGCGCACATCGAATTATGCCACATACCATACCAAAGGAATCAGTCCAAGGTTCTAATTTTGGAGGCTCATTAATAGTCAGTTGGGGCAGAGGTAGAAGTAGAGATAACACTTGGGGTAATCCTCGCACAATGGGCCAACCTGAGCAGAGGAATACACTAGAAAGAGGGAACGCCATGCATCGAGGGGAAGAAGCAGAGACTTTAGATGTAGCTGCCGGTATGTTCTTAACTTGTGAAAGGAATAATTATGTACTATTTGATTCCGGCTCTACTTGTTTATATGCTAATGTAAAATTATATATTCTATTGCTATTCCCTTGCATGGAGATAAATTTTGATGTATTAGTAATTAGTCTTTTAGGATAAGAATTACGATAATAAGCGTGAATGGAATTAATTTTGGAAAAGTTTCTAGTGAGAGGCATATCCTAGACTACGATAAATTATAAAGTTAATTAGTAAGCCTAATTAGGTAAGGCAAGAGGACCAAAAAGTAAGTTATAGCAATATATATGCCCTATATGGAAATAAAGGTATTACTATTGATAGATGTCAGTAAGTACCATAATCAAAACAAGTTTAAGATATTAGTGGATTTGAAAGAAATAAAACATAAGGAAGCTTGATCTATTGGGATGTATTGTAGTAACTATGTAATATTCTTGATGTTTGTGTTGTAAGCTACAGATTATAGTACTGACTTGAGATTTATTGTGTAGAGCTACGTACTATCCAATAGTACATAAGGATAAGAATAGTTATAAATGACTTTCGCTCTGGTACAAATATACCAGAATAGAGTTTTATTACTAGAATTGAGTTTAAAAATCCTAATTTGGGATTTAAAACTCTATAATTAGAATATCAAAAGATCATGGTTGCAAGGTAGTGTACTTCGTTACCCTAGTATGAATTACAGTACATCAAAAATTGTTATGCGACTAGAGATTTTAGCATGGTAAAAATTTAAAAATAACACTTATAGGGCTAAGTCATCCAGTCTCCGATATGGGGTTTATAGTTGTTCTGGTATTGCAATGGATCTTTTGCTCAAAGTTTAGTAAGGAACAGTATTCTATTTGTGTAGCAATGAGACACAAAATATAATTTTATTCCCCTAGAAGAGACAGGATGCTATGGATGACAATTATAACTTATAAAACAGTTAAGAAATGATATTCTACTGATAACAGTTATTCGATAGGAACTAGTTGGCTAGGTATTCTTTAGGAAGAGTATAATTTTATTGTGCGGATCGTAAGGATTAGATTAGAATTCAAGCAAAACTTTAGAATAGCATGGGAAACAGGAGAGTCCGGTAGACTCCCTTCCTAAGATTAAAGAATTGTTTATGGTTGAAAAAAAAAAGAGTAATGATCGCAAACCAGCAGAAAATAAGCTATAGAATATTGATAGATAAAAGAGTTATAGAAGAAAAAATTAAAATAGTTGGTGTGAATGTAATAAAGAAACGTTATGAATATTAGTTAAAGTGTTGACTAGAATGGTCAGAGAACCAAGTCAAAGTAATATTGAAGGATAGTGGATTATTTAGGGACGATAAGAGGTGCTAAATTACAACTCAACAGTCAAGTTAAGGAAGAAGATTAGATTAAGAAATAAAATAATTAAAGTTAAGTTGTGGAATGAAAGAAGGAAACAAACAGAACATTAAGAAATGAGAAAAACCCTAGATGAGGAATTGCCACCAGGGCAAACAACCTACTTAAGACACGTAACGATATCCTGAACTATTTTATAAAGAAAGAAATAAGTTAAACAAAAGCAAACAAGATAGTGCAAAATAGCACATAGGCCTTGGTCATAAATGGAGATGGTAAGATAATGGTTATGGACCTATGGTCAAGAAAGAGATAAGTAGTTCATATATGACCAACAAGGTCATTTAAAAAAAAAAAACTACAAAGGAAAATAATTGCTAAAATAACAGCAAGAAAAGACTAAAATATTCTAAACTAAACTGAAGGTTGCATCAAATGATCAATAGATTTAATAAGAAAAGAGTAAAACTAAGTTCTCACCCATAAGATCATACGAGGTCCTAGAAAGAGTGGATCCACTAGCACACAGATTTGCTTACCTCTAAAATTGAAATGAATTTGAATCTAACTTATGACAGAGGCTCTTACGAAACTTGGCACACGAGGTGAGCAATCGATGAGTAAATAGTATTGGTTAAAGTGCTAAGGAACCATCATTTAGGCCAGCAAGCTACTTAGGAGCATGAATAGGACATGAGGAGACAGCACCCACAACTGTTTAGAGACTGATACCAGGTAAAATTTCGAGGATGAAATTATTTTAAGGGGGGGGGGGGGGAGGGGGGAGAATTGTAACACCCCTATTTGTATAGCCTGGTATATTTCACTATTCTAGTGACCGGTGTTGGTCCGGACAATTAAAGGGATTAGGACAACACTTAAGACAACTAGATGAGCTATAAACACAAATAATTAGTAATTTCCAATTAGTTAAGTATAAATAAGAAAAACAGAACATAAGAAGTTAAACGAGCCGAGAGTCATAGCGATGGGTGAGCTTCTCGAGAAGGATTGCGAAGTCGATTTAAACTCAAATTTCGAACTGTAAAATGTGATGCTGCCGTCCTTAGGACCATTACGAACATAGTAGAAAAGAGAAAATCATAGAAAAAGGTTGTTAAGCTAGTCAAATAATTAGGTCAGGGAGCCGGAAGAAATATTGAATTATTTGCAAACCGAGTTGAACCGGCGAGGGGCAATTTGGTCAATTGACCCTGAGAGCTGACTCCTAACCTAACTATAAAAAAAAACAAATTGGAGAAAATAAAATTCAGAGTCGGAAATTAAATTAAAGAACTAATAGAAAAATAAATAAAAAAAAAAGAAATGAAAAAGTGAAGGAAGATGACGTCATGCATGATGCCATAAATCCTATAATTAATAAATTTAATTATTTAGATATTTTGGTCTTCCATAAGTTAAAAATTCAAAAAAAAAAAAAAGAAAAGAAAAAAAAACCTAAGAGTCTTCATCTTCCTCATATGTGCCGCCCTCACTCTCTCTCTCCCTCACCATGGTTGTCTTCCATTAAAGCTTACACTCAAGCTTAAATTTCTTCACTAAACCTTAATAGCTTCTATAAAAACCTCATTAGAGCTTGTTATCTCAACCTAAGAAGAAGATTGAAAGAGGAAAGAAGAACAGAAGATAGAGATTTGAAGTTTCAAAAAAGGTTAGTAAGCAAACTTGGTAATTTTAGTTTGATTTCTGCATTTTTAACTTATTGAACTTGTAAATAAACCTTAAATAAAAGAAAAATTTGTTGAGGGTCCATGAGTGAATTTCAGCCAGCTAGGGTTACTATACATATGTTAGTGTTTTGCTTGAATTTGATATGTTAGGCAAGCTTGTATGCATGAGGTAGTGAGGTTGAGATACTTAGAATTAGCTAAATGAAATAATTTAGTGTGGTTAGGGTTTGGACACTTAGGGTCTAGAGACACAAATGTGAAAAAGTGGTAAATGATGTCTTGGACATAGTTTGAAGGGAGAAATAGTCAATTGTGACCAAATGGAATGTGTTAGAAATGTTTGAATCAAAACCAAATTCGGATTGAGTGTGGTCATGCTGCTGGCAGCATGAACAAGGTCCCTTTGAGGGACCAAAAATGAAAATTTACAAGTCCAATTGGTATGAGACCAATTAGGAATGAAAATAGACACTAAATGACACAATTTTTATTCAGGAAGCATGCCCAAAAAATGACCAAAACCTAGTGAACAAATTGACTAAACTTGGAAAATCTCAATCTGCCCTGTACAAAATGACAAAATGAACAGTGTTTGTTCATTTGGCCATAACTTGAGCTAGACTGGTCTAAATGACCTAAAATTTTACAAGTGGACAGTTGAGATATATACCTAAAACTTTCATGAAGAAACCAACCCAAATTATGCCATTAACCAAGTCATTTAGCCACCCAAAGTTGGTGACCTAAAACTGCCAGACCCAAAATTTGCCCAGAAAACTGGGTTAAGTCTAATCCTGCAGCTATGGTTCAAATGGCTATAACTTGAGCTACAAAACTCCAATTAGAGTGATTCAAAAAGAAGAATTTAGTTAAGACAATAGGGAACATTTTCTATAAAGGAAGTTCTACCAAATTCTAATAGAAAAGTGACCAATGGAATAGTGCAACTTAAGAGACCAAAACTAAAAATTTGAAAATTTGCCTAAAAGACTTAGGATTTGAGTAAACAACCAAAACCAATAAATTTAGTGACCAAAATGTGGTATGTGGGTGAAGTTGGAATTCCCATGCCTATTAAGCCTTAGAAAGTCAACAATTTGACTTGAATAGTGTAGTGAATAGTAACCCCGAAACACAAATTTTAAAGAATGTTAAGTTTAACATATTAAAGCTAGGTATAAATGAATTTGTAACACCCTCCCTGTAGTAACTCCGTACATTCTACTGTACCGGTGACCAGTGTCGGTCCGGATAGCTAGAACGTCAAGAAAAAAATTTAAACTAAAGTGAGGAACTATAATTAACTCAAATATTCATAAGAAAAATTTAGAAAAAATTTTAGAAATAAAATACAACCAAGTTAAATGAGCCGGTGCCCTAGCGATGGGTAACCTAGTGAGAAGTTGCGGTTCTCGCAACTAGGAGCCCTAGACCCAGGGGAAAAATCATAAAATAATTTTCGGGACTCCAGAGAAGGGTCATTGAGGTTCCTATGGCATTAGAATGCCAAGGAAATATTTAGAAAAATTTTTCAATCGGTACAGACAATTTTGGCCCGTTAAGCCAAACGGAGGGCATTTTGGTCATTTCGCCTTCAGAGGTGATTTTTGGCCAACTTGTCCAGTTAAGTAAATAATTATTATGATATAAAATGTAAATAAATATTACTAAAAATTGAATTGAAAATGAGTAGAAAAGAAAATAAAAAAAATGAATTAAATGGGAATTTATGACATCACATGATGTCATTAGTGTGCCTTCACCCAACCCAATGTTGACACATGGCATAACTATATTTAAAAGAGACAAATGGGCTGAAAAATAAGAGAAAAACCAGAATTCCCTTTCTTCTTCATTTCCTTGCCGTAAACGATTCTTCCCTAACCTCCATGGACAAGCTTTTTCAAGCTTGATTTTCCCTAGCTTCCACACCATAAAAGCTCTAGTTGTCTTCACAAAAAATTCATCCCACACCTTGAGGAAGCTTTGGGCAGCAAAATTTTGAATAAAAATTAAAGTTTTGGTTGGCTTGGATTTGAGCTAAAAGAGGTTAGTGACTTAAACTTATGTTTCTTTTCAAATTTATATTGAGTAAGTATAAATGAGTGTAAATTACAAAGAAAAATTGTTGAATACCAATTGTATGTAAACCCTAAATTTTTGGCAGCCATGGTTAGGGTTTGTTTGTGATGATTTTAATGAAGTTAAAAGGTTATTATGGCTGCCTTAATGTGCATTTTGTAAGTGGATTGAAGAAATGCAATGAAAATGCATGAATTGTAATGTTTGAGTTAGGGTTTGGGGTGGAGAAATGGGACTTTGACTATGTGATGATGAAAATGGGTATTAATGGTCAATTAGTGACTATTTAGTTCTGTTTAAACCAAAAATGAAGTGTGTTGAGTGATGGGATTTATGTTTAGTGTGGCTGCCCTAGGTGACCTACAGAATTGGACACCAGCTGGTTTGGGCAGCCATAACTTGAATTGTAGAGGTTCAATTGGTGTTTCGACAATTGGACATGAAACTAGACACATAATGGCACAACTTTGGTGAAGAAGCCATGCCCATAAGACCAAACCAAGTGGACCAAAAGCTTGCCCCAATCCCGGTGACCTGCAATCTGTTTCTGCAGAATGACCAAATGAACAGTATTTAGTGTTTTGACCATAAATCAGTGTAGAATGGTCCAATTGACCTGAAAGTTTACCGGAAACAAGCTAAGATATAGACAAACAACTTTCATGAAGAAACCTACCCCAAATTATGACTAGAACCTATCCAAAAAGGGAGTTGCAGTCACTGTTCACTACACTGTAGATATGGTCAGTCTAGAAAAATTCCAATCCGGCCAGTTGTGGTTTTTGGACCATAACTTGAGTTACAAAACTCCAAATGGAGTGATTCAAAAAAGGAAATTCAACTAGACAAAATAAGGAACAAGTTTTATGTTGATCATTTTGCTAAATTACCACTGCAAGAGTGACCAATGGAACAGTAAATATAAGGTATGAAAACTGAAATTTCTGCTCAATTAACTTTAAGCTTAGAGATGGTATAGGCAACCAATACCAACAAGTTTAAAATGCAAAATAAGGTATGTTGATGATATTTAAACTAATTTACCTATTGCCAATGCAAAATTCAACATTTTGGTTGACCAATGAAATGAATAGTAATCATAAAAATTCAATTTCAAAGAATTACATAAATGAAAAGTTTTAAATGCCCTAGTAGGCCTAATGTGATTGGTTTGGATAGGTTGGCATGCCAATAGGGTTCTGTTAGCAGTACTGCATATGGCTTCATGCCATTCTGTATTTCATGGCTTTCCATGCCATTCTGTGACATAATAGCCTTTGGCTATGATATTGAGTTGTTATGCTCGGGTTTAATCCCCGATAATTATTACAGCTTATTAGCTGTTCTATTGCACACCGAGAGACACTATATGACTGATGGTGTGATGGTCTGAGGTACTTAGTACCCAGTACTAGTTTACCCATTTATCCAGTCCAGTCAACTAGTATAGGTTACTTGGGTAATATTAATAAATCTTACCAAACTTTAATCGAATAATATTGCAATAAATATTTGAAATTAAGTCTACAAAAAATGTAAACATACATTTTGCATATATGTTATTATTTTATTTTATTTTATTTTATATTGTCACCACTAAGCAGAATTGCTTAGCGCGTCGCTTTTGCCACGCGCAGGTAATAGAGAGATTACTGGGGAGTCTAGCAGACCTCATACAGGGTGAGTTTTCAGATCTCCACTCAGAGTTCAAAGTCACCTCACAAATTGCAGTGCATTGGTAGGACATTGGGCTACCTAAGTCTTTTGTATTTGTAAACTTTTGTTATGTATATTATAAACTCACGTAATCATATTTTTGCTTTAATTACCTATGAGCTGTGTTTAGAAATAAATATAGTATTTCTCATTGAATTGGGTGTGATATGAGATGAATGTGAATTTTGAGATACTGAATTGATTTGAGAAATTGTTGAAAAATGTTGGTGGTTGACTGAGATTGAGATTATAATTATATTGGAAGTGTTTTTAAACAGGTTCAGAAGAACTGTTTTCCAATTTATAGCCGGCACTCTGCCGGATTTTCTATAAAATTTGCGGAAAAAGTTAGATTTATAAAAAATTATAAATAAATAAATAAAAAGGGATTAATCGAAATTGAAACATGAATTGGTGTTCCGACACACTGACTGGCATAACTTGCTCGGCTACACTATAGACGGTAAGGAATGTCACATTTAGTGGTATCAGAGCACGGTTTAGGCGTTTCTGTGCCTAGATTGAGTCCATACCATGCATTGCATTTGTAAGAGTTGAGGTGGCACTAATGCAGATCTGTTGTTTTTGTTAAATAGGATATGGACCCTTCATCTCAGAGGACAGTTGAGGAGGAAGTGGAGAGTCATGCTCCACTTGCAGTAGCTGAGATTGGGGGTAGGGGAGAACCTGCTCCACCAGCTCCATCAGAGCCTGCTCAACCTCCACAGGTTGTGTTCCAGCAAATGGCCGAATTCTTCAAACAAATGGTTGGGGTAATGCAACCACCACCACCACCTCCACAGCAGAAATCACACCTGGAAAGACTAAGAAAATTTGGAGCAGTGGATTTCTTTGGCAAGAGAGAAGATGATTCTGTTGCAGCCGAAAATTGGTTGAATAGAACAGGCAGAGTTTTAAAATAGCTCCACTGCACTCCTGAACAAAATCTAGAAGCTGTTGTATCTCTGTTGTAAGATGATGCATATGAATGGTGGGATACGGTGTCCAGTGAAGTACAGCCAGAAGTAATAACTTAGGACTTCTTCCTCTCAGAATTCAAGAAGAAATATATGGGTAGTGTATACCTGGAAGAGAGAAGAAGAGAGTTCATTAACCTGAGGTAGAGACAGCTGACAGTGGCCGAGTATGAAAAGGAATTTGTCAGATTAAGCCGCTACGAAAGGGAGATAGTCCCTAATGAGGCCAAAAGGTGTAAGAGATTTGAAGAGGGATTAAATGACAACATAAAGATCATGATTACTGCCTTGGGAATCACCGACTTCACCAAGTTAGTGGAAGCTGCAATAAAAGTTGAAAAGGTTAGAATAAGTGAGCAGACTAGAAGAGAGAGACAGCAGAAGAGGGGCACGGGTCAGTCTAGTTCATCTCCTACACCTGGGAAAAAGTTCAAAGGTCCACCTACACAGAGTTCAGGTCAACCACAAGGTCAGGTTCAGTCTTAGGGGCCTAGGCCACAGTTCACCCCTAGGAGAGGTCAGTCCACACCGTCAGTGGGCAGCTCTCCAAGGACGGGGTTTAGGGGACCAGCCCCAGCATCTTCTACATGTCCACATTGTCTGAAATGGCATAAGGGGGAGTGTTGGAGAGTGACTTGTTCCTACTTAAGGTGTGGGTCAATAGAGCATCAGTTAAGGAACTGTCCACGCAGAACTACTACAGCTGCTCCAACACAAGCAGATAGACCTGCTCCTACACCACAAAGGGGTAGGAAATCTGGCAAATCTGAGGCAGTGGGACCATCACAGAGGCCTACATCTGAGCCAGTAGAGAGGCCTGAGGGCAAACCACCTGCCAGAGCCTATGCCATGAGAGCTCAGGAGGAGCAAGATGCCCCAGACGTCATCAAGGGTACGTTCTCCCTCTACAATACATATGTGCATGCATTGGTGGACCCAGGATCCACTCATTCATACATCTGCATCAACCTACCCGTAGAAAGGGGGATACTAGTAGGGGAGAGTAACCAAGACATTTTGTTCACTAATCCGTTGGGCCACAGTGTAGTGGTGAACAAAGTATACAAGGGTTACCCGTTAAGGATTCAGGGGTATGAATTCTTGGCAGACTTGATTGAGTTGCCTTTCCATGAGTTTGACGTGATTTTGAGAATGGACTGGTTATCATGTCATCAAGCAATAGTTGATTGCAAATTGAAGAGAATTTCTCTGAAAACATCTGAGGGTAATGAGATCACTATTGTGGGTGAAAGGACAGATATCCTGCCCAATGTTATCTCAGCCACAGTTGCAAGAAGAATGATGAGAAAAGGCTGTGAAGCTTACCTAGCACATGTGGTTGATACTAGGCAAGCTAAGCCAAACCTGAGTGATATACCCACAGTAAGAGACTTCCCAGATGTATTTCCTGAAGAGTTGTCTAGTTTACCACCAGAAAGGGAAGTCGAGTTTGCTATTGAGGTAATGCCGGGTACAGCACCCATTTCCAATGCTCCTTATAGGATGGCACCCATAGAATTGAAGGAACTGAAAATCCAATTACAAGAATTGCTAGATAAGGGGTTCATACGCCCCAGTGTGTTACCATGGGGAGCTCCAGTGCTGTTTGTAAAGAAAAAGGATGGGACTTTGAGGTTATGTATTGATTACCGGCAGTTGAATAAAGTGACAATGAAGAATAAGTATCCATTGCCTAGAATTTATGATCTGTTTGATCAATTGAAGGGAGCAGGAGTATTTTCAAAAATTGATCTCAGATCAGGGTATCATCAGTTGAGAGTGAAAGATGCAGATGTACCAAAGACTGCATTTAGGACTCGGTATGGGCATTATGAGTTTTTGGTGATGCCCTTTGGCCTAACAAATGCACCAGCAGCATTCATGGACCTTATGAACCGTATCTTCCATCCATACCTAGATCAGTTCGTAGTGGTCTTTATTGATGATATTATGGTGTATTCCAAGACCAGTGAAGAACATGATGAACATTTGAGGATTGTTCTGCAAACCCTGAGAGAAAAGGAGTTGTATGCTAAGTTGTCCAAGTGTGACTTCTGGTTGAATGAGATTGCATTCCTTGGACACATAGTGTCAGCTGATGGGATTAGAGTGGATCCTAAGAAAATAGAAGCAGTGATGGAATGGAAGCCTCCCAAGAATACAACTGAGGTCAGAAGTTTCTTGGGGCTAGCTGGGTATTACAGAAGATTTGTGAAGGGATTTTCCTTAATAGCTGCTCCAATGACCAAGTTGTTACACAAGAATGTCAGATTTGACTGGAATGACAAGTGTCAGACCAGTTTTGAGAAGTTGAAGCCTATGTTGACAGAGGCACTAGTGTTAACATAGCCAGTGTCAAGAAAGGACTTTGTGGTCTACAGTGATGCCTCTCATAATGGGTTAGGGTGTGTATTGATGCAAGAGGAGAAGGTGGTCGCTTATGCTTCTAGGCAGCTAAGGCCACATGAACAGAATTACCCTACCCATGATCTAGAGCTTACAGCAATTATCTTCGCACTGAAGATATGGAGGCACTACTTGTATGGTGAAAAGTGCTACATTTACACAGACCACAAAAGCTTGAAATACTTGCCCACCCAAAAAGAGCTCAACCTTAGACAGAGGTGTTGGATTGAGTTCCTGAAGGACTATGATTGTGCAATTGACTACCATCCTAGGAAGGCAAATGTAGTTGCTGATGCTTTGAGCAGAAAATCCATCACAGCTTTGAGATCATTGAATGCCCATCTATCTTTGGTTCGAGATGGAGCTATTTTGGCTGAGTTGCAAGTGAGGCCAAACCTGCTACAACATATTTTAGATGGGCAACAGGCAGATGAAAAGTTAATGGCTATTATGAGCCAAATCTCAGGGGGAAAAGTAACTCACTATGGGGTAAAAGCAGATGGGTGTCTGTACTACAAAGGAAGAGTATGTGTACCAGATAATGGAGAATTAAAAGCCAGTATTCTGAGAGAGGCACATGCCAGTGTTCATGCTATGCACCCAGGAAGTACAAAGATGTATCATGATCTGAAGCTTCAGTATTGGTGGCCTGGTATAAAGAAGGACATAGCTGACTATGTGACTAAATGCTTGACATGTCAGCAAGTCAAGGTAGAACATCAAGTTCCATCAGGTTTGTACAGCCTATACGCATACCTTAATGGAAATGGGATCGGGTCACCATGGATTTTATGAGTGGTCTACCTCTCACCCAAAAGAAACATGATGCAGTATGGGTGATAGTAGATAGATTGACGAAGTCAGCACACTTTCTGCCAGTTAGAACTGACTAGTCACTAGAGAAATTAGCAGAATTATATATCAGTGAGATAGTTAGATTGCATGGAATTCCACTTTCCATCATATCTGATTGAGATCCAAGGTTTACATCGAGATTCTGGAAGAAGTTGCATGAGTCCTTGGGTACACAACTCCACTTCAGCACAGCTTTCCATCCTCAGATGGATTGGCAATCAGAAAGAGTAATCCAGGTCCTTGAGGATATGCTGAGGAGTTGTGTCATTGAGTTGGAGGGAAGTTGGGATAGATACCTCTCACTGGCAGAATTTGCATACAACAATAGCTACTAAACTAGCATCCAAATGGCCCCGTATGAAACGTTGTATGGGAGAAAATGTAGAACTCCAATGTGCTAGACGGAATTGGGCGAAGACAAACTGGTAGGCCCAGACTTGATGAAATAGACTGAAGAGAAGGTAAAACTAATCAAAGCCAATATGAAGGTTGTTAGTAGTATGCCCTAGAGCATATCATTTAGTATATATCTTGTATATATTTTATTAATAAAAGGCATTTCTACTTTTCCGTTTACATAATATATTTATGTGTAATAGAAAAGGTCCATTGATATTTTGTTAGAAATATTATTCTTAAGTTGTTAAGAATATGAGTGACAATATTTCTAGCACAAAGTATCATAAATAGGTTCACAATCAAGGATACTTCATAATAAGGACATGACTTATCCAGAAATATTGTATTCATGTTTGTTCCCAAGTTATTTATATGAGATATAAATAAGATGGAATGGTGAGTCTCATGCCATATAACAAACATGATAGGCACTTATACATGATAAGTAGGCCGAACCAGTGACAGTTATGACAAGCACATGGAGTTTACTCTTGTCAATGTTTTGTCATAAATCATATCAGTGCATATAATCTTTAGACCTGAGATAGCACAGTTAGTGGGTATATAGGAAGGTTGAGTTTGATCGCTTTCATACTTGTACTGTATGGGTATATGGGCATCTGTTGGCTCCTACTAGTTATATATGGAGGTAGGTGTTGATCAAGATGGAATCTGTTCCTCTAAGTAAATAGAGATAAAATCCTATGTTCATTTAATTGTTCTTGATGTTTCAAGTTCTGGCAGACAGATGATTTATTCAGAAAAGAGTTTTTGATGAGAAAAATCTTTTTAATCAAGAACTGGAATTAAAAGAGAACATAATATTCATAGCAAATGGAGTTTGACATAAACCGTGACTCCAGCTTGAGTTGGGATTTTGTAACAGAGAGATTCTAGTGCATGGTAACGTATGATTGTAGGTTCATTTAAGGTAAACCTTATTACTAATTGGGTGGCCATGGCATGCTATGCTAGGTGTTAACCATGGTCTATGAGGTTCATAAAATGATTTAGAGAAATCATTTATGGTAAGAAAGAGTTCTGATGATATTAAGAGTTGATATCATGTCTCATTGCCAATTAGTGATGAGCCTAGTAAGTCACACACATACACAAGTTATCACCTAATTAAATATGATTTAATTAATTAATTAAAGAGTTTAATTGATTAATTAAATAGGTTTGGTTTGCAATTAGATTGCAAAGTCCCTAGCATGACTTGAAACCAAATCTAGATTATTGGATGTATAATATAAGTTAAATTTATATTTAAAGTGTTTAAATATGAATTTAATTAATGAGAAATTAATTAATAGAGATTAATTAATTAATTTATATTTGATATAAATTAATTAGAAGAAGAAAATAATTATTTTGTGTTAAGAACTCAAAATTAAGACACAGGGGCATTTTGGTCATTTTGCAGTGTGACACGTGGCACCATGAGATGGTGACACATGGCATAACACATAAGCTTGCCAAATGTTTTTTTAATCATATAAGATGATTAAAATCAAGATTAAATATAGGTTTGACACTTGGCACAATGTGATTGGGTCACTTAAACCTAGAGCTAATCAAAGGGTGACATGTGGCAAGGGTTTAATGTGTTAACCTAGCTATTTAAGTGTTGTTATGAGAAAATAAAATACAACCAGCAGCCACACTCCTTTGTCACGCCACTTTGAGGGTTTTTATCTCTTCTTCTTCATCTCTTATCAATTCAAAGAGATTAGCCATCAATCTCTTGAATTAAGAACACTAGAAATTGTTTCTAGTGTCCTGTTTACATCTCTAATCTCTTAAAAGGCAGAACTTGAATTTCTAATTAATAGAAAAGGCTTTAGAAGGTGTTCAAGGGCTGCCATAGGTGTTCTTGGTGTGGACAAGCTAGAGGGACAACTTCTGGTGTCCTGAAGATGAATCTCAACGGCGTAGACACGCTGCAGTGCATCAAGAGGTTAGTGTAATCGTTCTTGATTTAATCTAGGGTTCTAAAATTAATCTGATTAATTTTAAAATCTTAAATGGCAAATACAGATCCAAAAACATATTAAAAGAGTTTTAATATGTTGTTTATCATTGAAATCAAATAGATAAAAATAAATCTTGCATGATGTATATGACCCTAGGTGAAAATTTTTGAATTCAATGGTATAGACTTGTGTTTTTCACGCTTCCGTTCCTTCAATTGGTATCAGAGGCACTATATTTGCCATTTAGATTGTTGATTACATGATTTAATTGTGTGATTTGATCATGAGATGATTGATCCATTGCTGGTTGGATCAAGAGGTGTGGCGGCTTGCTTGATGAACTCCAACATGGTGCGCATGGCTTGGGAAGATCATGGTGCGCATGGTTGTTATTAAATTCTGCAATTGTTGCATGATGAAAGGTTCATCATATGGCTAATTAAAATGTTTAATTAGGATTTTTAATCACACAATTAAATTATGATTCAAATCAGAATTTTAAAAATTGTTTGAATGTGATTCAAACCTGAATTTTAAAAGTTGTTTGAATGTGATTCAAATCTGAATTTTTAAAGTTGTTTGAATCATATTTAAATCTGATTTTTTAAAATTGATTGAATAAAATTCAGATCTGATTTTTAAAAAAATATTTGAATGTGATTCAGATCTGATTTTTTAAAAAATGTTTGAATGTGATTCAAATCTAAATTTTTAAAGTTGTTTGAATGTGATTTAAATCTGAATTTTTAAATTTGTTTGAATGAGATTCAAATCTGAATTTTTAAATTTATTTGAATCATATTCAAATTTGGATTTTTAAGTTGAATATGAGATATTCAATTTAATTTAAGTATGTATGTTTTATTTAATTGTTAAATAGTGATATGCATGATGGATGATCATGGACTATAAAAGACCAATGTGATTGGATTTATTTCTTTTATGTTTCTTTGGGATTGTAAATTAATTAATTTATTTTAATTTATTTTGGGCATGTATTATTAAGTTTGTAATAATTTTTGGGTTGTAATTTCATTTATTTAAGTTCTTGTAAATTTGCCTTGGTATGTCAAGAATTACTATGTAATATTGGATTGCAAGAAGTTCAAGGAGGTCAAGAGCATTGGTGGGACCAGTGGGAGGAATTCAAGATCAAGTGTTGATTATGTACTCCTTCAGCAACTCTTGTAAAATGAATGAATGAAATGCACCTAGGAATGCCCTGATTCAATTCTTAGTGGCTCTGAATTGAATCCCTTAGAAAGTCCATGATCATACCATATTTACTGCTTATCCATGAATGCATGAGATGTATGGGAATGTATGCAATTATATGATATATGCATGCTAAATGGATAATGTGCAAAGTGAGACCTTAATACTAAATAGAATGACCATAAAATCTTCCAAACAAATGATTAAGTTGGAAATGCTATAATTAAAGTAATTATAACATAGGCCCTCCATTGGGGCAATTATTTTAAGAAATTTTAAATAGTTGCATAAGATGCAATTTATTTAAGAGATTTTCTTAAGAATAATTGTTAAGCATGAGATGTTGTAAATATGTAAATGGTTTAGTGGCCAATATTGGATGTACCTGAGGACATTAAAATTATTTGCATAATTACTGGCTCAATGGGATCAACTTAACTAATGCAAGATAAGTCAATAATGGATGTACCTGAGATTTTGAGCATTAGGGGCTAGGTAAAGGATTGAACCTCACATGAGATGTGATGGGCAAAGAGTTGCTCACTTATAGTTTATTGTAATTCCAATAATGGATGTACCTGAGGATGATCAATAGAATTATAAGAATTCAATCACCCACTAGAAATCCATCCAACTAGGATTTCCGTTTTCTACTTTGGAAGTGTAGGATTCGCTAAGTTAGTGGAAGGACCAATTTGATTAAAAGACCATATTCATTTTGGTTAATTACATGATACATTTACTAATTAATCTGGTTATTTTCTGCAGTTAATTTTCTGATAAAAATGAGCACAAAACAACCACCACCATCCAATATCCTTGCAAGCATACTTGATCACAATAGGTTGACAGGACCTAATCACATGCGATTGGCTAAGAAATTTGAAACTTGTCCTGAACCTTGAACATATAGGATATGTTCTAGATTCAAATGTTCCTGGTCCCTTACCTCCAGATGCCACATAAGAGGAACATGAAACTTTGGACAAGTAGAAGGAGCATGATATGAGAGCTAAGTGTTACATGTTTGCTTCCATGAGTAATGAGTTACAGAAGCAACATGAAAACTTGCAGAGTGCAAGTGAGATCCTCCTTCACCTACAAGAGTTGTATGGTGAGCACAGTAGGAATGCTAGGTATGAGATATCTAGGCAGCTATTCCGCATAAGGATGTCTGAGGGACAGAATGTTGGGGATCATGTCCACAAGATGATTCGGCTGATTGAGCAGTTGGAACATCTTGACTTTAACATGGATTTCCAACTACAGACGGATTTGATCCTTCAGTCCCTTCCTGAGTCTTTTGGGAATTTTGTGACAAATTTCCATATGACTAGACAGGAATGCACCTTAGCTGGTTTACTCAACATGCTGGTTATTGCCCAAAAGAATATGCCAGACAATAAAGGAAAAGAGGTAGCTTTGGTTACATCTTCTTCTACTGGAAAGTCCAACAAGAAGAAGGGCAATAAGAAAAAGAAACTTCAGATTCCTGGTCCTTCTAAGAAAATAGCTAAACAGAAAGGGAAGACCAAAGCTGACAAAGGCAAAGGAAAGTGTTTCCACTGCCAATAGGAAAGTGTTTCCATTGCCAACGGGAAAGTGTTTCCATTGCCAGTAAGAAAGTGTTTCCACTAGCTAGAGTATAGCAATCTAAAAGAATGCAATGCCATGGTGAAAACCAACTCAAGTTCAAAATATATTTGGCACTTAAGGTTATGTCATGTTGCAGAAGATAGGATTACGAAATTGGAGAAAATGGGGATTCTGTCCTCATTGGGCTCTGAGCCTACTCCAACTTGTGAATCTTGCCTTCAGGGAAAAATGACTAGATCACCCTTTATTGGACAAGGGCTAAGAGCTGAAAATATTTTGGAGCTAATACATAGTGATGTATGTGGTCCATTTAAAGAAATGGCTAGAGGGGGCTTTCATTATTTTATTACCTTTACTGATGATAAATCAAGATTTGGGTATTTGTATTTGATGGAATACAAACATGAATCCTTTGAAAAGTTCAAAGAATTTAAATCTGAAGTAGAAAATCAAACAAGAAAGAATATTAAAGCTCTTCGATCAGATCGTGGAGGTGAATATTTGAGTACTGAATTTGATGAATACTTGAGAGAGCATGGCATTGTTTCTCAGCTGACTCCTCCAGGAACGCCACAGCTGAATGGTGTATCTGAAAGGAGAAATCGTACCCTATTGGATATGGTACGTAGTATGATGAGCTATACTGATATGCCAATCTCTTTTTGGGGATTTGCATTAGAATCAGCTTTGTATATTCTGAATAGGATTCCATCAAAATTAGTTTCTTCCACACCTTATGAGATATGGCATGGAAGAAAACCAAGTCTTAAGCATGTTAAGATTTGGGGTTGTCCAGCTTATATCAAAAAGCTGAACACTGATAAATTGGAGACCAGATCAGAAAAAGGTCGATTTGTTGGATATCCAAAAGATAGTTTTGGATATTATTTTATTTGCCTACTTCACAAAAGGTTATTATAAGTAGAGATGCCACATTTCTTGAACAACAATTTGTCCAAGAAGGAGGCAAAGGAAGGCAAATAGAGTTAGAATTGGAGAATTCTGACCAACCAACAGATCAGATGGATATAGATCCATCTAGTCAACCAATACCCGTTGATGAAACATCTACAGCTCTTCCTCGTAGAACAACCAGGGTATCTCACCCACCAGTGAGATATGGTTTTCTTCATGAAGAAGAATAAGAGTTGTCTACTCATGAAGAAGTAGATCATGGGGATGATCCACTTACCTATGAAGAAGCTATATCAGATATAGACTCTTCAAAATGGATTGATGCTATGAAATCCGAGATTGATTCCATGTATAAGAATCAAGTTTGGGATCTTGTTGACCCACCTGAAGGTATTGTACCTATAGGGAACAAATGGGTTTTCAAGAAGAAAATTGGTTCTGATGGAAAGGTAGAGACCTATAAAGCAAGGCTAGTAGCGAAAGGGTTTCGCCAAAGGCAAGGAATCGACTATGAGGAGACTTTCTGCTTTGTTGCCATGCTTAAATCAATTAGGATTTTATTAGCAATAGCTGCGTACTATGATTATGAGATTTGGCAGATGGATGTCAAAACAGCTTTTCTCAATGGATACATTGAAGAAAACATTTTCATGGAACAACCTAAGGGTTTTGAATCCCAAAATGGTTCCAAGGTATGCAAGCAAAAGCGATCCATTTATGGGTTGAAACAAGCTTCGAGGAGTTGCAACATTCGTTTTGATGAAGCCATTAAATCCTTTGGTTTTATCAAAAATGAGGATGAGCCATGTGTATATAAGAAGGTTAGTGACAGTGCTATCACTTTCCTTGTCTTATATGTGGATGACATACTGTTGATGGGTAATGACACAGGTATGTTGACGACTATAAAGGTATGGTTGTTAAATACATTCTCTATGAAAGACTTAGGGGAGGCAACCTATATTCTTGGGATTCGCATATATAGAGATAGAGCGAAAAGAATAATTGGTTTATCCCAAAGCCTATACTTGGAAAAGGTGTTAAAGAGGTTTAACATGCTTGATTCCAAGAGAGGATTGTTACCAATGAGACATGGTATCCATCTTTCTAAAGAGATGTCTCCAAAGACATCTGAAGAAAGAGATAAGATGGCTAGGATTCCATATGCTTCGCCTATTGGAAGTTTAATGTATGCAATGTTGTGTACTAGGCCGGATATCACATATGCTGTTAGTTTGACTAGCAGGTATCAATCCAATCTAGGTTTGGAACACTGGATAGCTATCAAGAATATCCTTAAGTACTTGAGAAGAACTAAGGATTTATTCTTGATTTATGGAGGTGGAGACTTGCAATTGGATGGTTATACTGATTCTGATTTCCAATCAGATATCGATGATAGAAAGTCTACCTCTGGATATGTGTTCATTTGTAATGGAGTGCGATCGGTTGGAAGAGTTCCAAGCGAGCACGATTGCAGATTCCACTCTGAGGTCGAGTATATTCTTTGCATCGAATCTTTGCAAAGGAAGCTGTTTGGATAAAGAAGTTCGTGACAGAACTTACAGTAGTTCCTTCCATTGAGTCAGCAGTTCCACTACACTGTGACAACAATGGAGCAGTCATACAGGCTAAGGAACTAAGGTTTCACCCAAAATCCAAACACATAGAAAGGCACTACCACATTATCATACATATAGTTGGGCAAAGGCGATATAGCCATGTAGAAAAATAACATCAGCTGAAAAATTCAGCTGATCCATTCACTAAGCCTTTGTCACAAGCTCAGTTAGACTGACATCTTGAGAAGATGGGTTTAAGGTATTGTAATGAATGGCTCTAGTGCTAGTGGGAGATTGTTAGTAGTATGCCCTAGAGCATATCATTTAGTATGTATCTTGTATATATTTTATTAATAAAAGGCATTTCCACTTTTCCGTTTACATAATATATTTATGTGTAATAGAAAAGGTCCATTGATATTTTGTTAGAAATATTATTCTTAAGTTGTTAAGAATATGAGTGACAATATTTCTAGCACAAAGTATCATAAATAGGTTCACAATCAAGGATACTTCATAATAAGGACATGACTTATCCAGAAAGATTGTATTCATGTTTGTTCCCAAGTTATTTATATGAGATATAAATTAGATTGTTTGGTGAGTCTCATGCCATATAACAAACATGATAGGCACTTATACATGATAAGTAGGCCGAACCAGTGACACTTATGACAAGCACATGGAGTTTACTCTTGTCAATGTTTTGTCATAAATCATATCAGTGCATATAATCTTTAGACCTGAGATAGCACAGTTATCTTGTATATAGGTAGTTTGAGTTTGATACTGCTTTCATACTTGTACTGTGTATGGGTATATGGGCATCTGTTGGCTCCTACTAGTTATATATGGAGGTAGGTGTTGATCAAGATGGAATCTGTTCCTCTAAGTAAATAGAGATAAAATCCTATGTTCATTTAATTGTTCTTGATGTTTCAAGTTCCTGGTCAGGACAAACAGATTTATTCAGAAAAGAGTTTTTGATGAGAAAAATCTTTTTAATCAAGAACTGGAATTAAAAGAGAACATAATATTCATAGCAAATGGAGTTTGACATAAACCGTGACTCCAGCTTGAGTTGGGATTTTGTAACAGAGAGATTCTAGTGCATGGTAACATATGATTGTAGGTTCATTTAAGGTAAACCTTATTACTAATTGGGTGGCCATGGCATGCTATGCTAGGTGTTAACCATGGTCTATGAGGTTCATAAAATGATTTAGAGAAATCATTTATGGTAAGAAAGAGTTCTGATGATATTAAGAGTTGATATCATGTCTCATTGCCAATTAGTGATGAGCCTAGTAAGTCACACACATACACATGTTATCACCTAATTAAATATGATTTAATTAATTAATTAAAGAGTTTAATTGATTAATTAAATAGGTTTGGTTTGCAATTAGATTGCAAAGTCCCTAGCATGACTTGAAACCAAATCTAGATTATTGGATGTATAATATAAGTTAAATTTATATTTAAAGTGTTTAAATATGAATTTAATTAATGAGAAATTAATTAATAGAGATTAATTAATTAATTTATATTTGATATAAATTAATTAGAAGAAGAAAATAATTATTTTGGGTTAAGAACTCAAAATTAAGACACAGGGGCATTTTGGTCATTTTGCAGTGTGACACGTGGCACCATGAGATGGTGACACATGGCATAACATATAAGCTTGCCAAATGTTTTTTTAATCATGTAAGATGATTAAAATCAAGATTAAATATAGGTTTGACACTTGGCACAATGTGATTGGGTCACTTAAACCTAGAGCTAATCAAAGGGTGACATGTGGCAAGGGTTTAATGTGTTAACCTAGCTATTTAAGTGTTGTTATGAGAAAATAAAATACAATCAGCAGCCACACTCCTTTGTCACGCCACTTTGAGGGTTTTTATCTCTTCTTCTTCATCTCTTATCAATTCAAAGAGATTAGCCATCAATCTCTTGAATTAAGAACACTAGAAATTGTTTCTAGTGTCCTGTTTACATCTCTAATCCCTTAAAAGGCAGAACTTGAATTTCTAATTAATAGAAAAGGCTTTAGAAGGTGTTCAAGGGCTGCCATAGGTGTTCTTGAAGGAATGGAAGCGTGAAAAACACAAGATTATACCATTGAATTTAAAAATTTTCACCTAGGGTCACATGCACCATGCAAGATTTATTTTTATCTATTTGATTTCAATGATAAACAACATATTAAAACTCTTTTAATATGTTTTTGGATCTGTATTTGCCATTTAAGATTTTAAAATTAATCAGATTAATTTTAGAACCCTAGATTAAATCAAGAACGATTACACTAACCTCTTGATGTGCCGCAGTGTGCGCCTTTGAGATTCATCTTCAGGACACCAGATGTTGTCCCTCTAGCTTGTCCACACCAAGAACACCTATGGAAGCCCTTGAACAGCTTCTAAAGCCTTTTCTATTAATTAGAAATTCAAGTTCTGCCTTTTAAGAGATTAGAGATATAAACAGGACACTAGAAACAATTTCTAGTGTTCTTAATTCAAGAGATTGATGGCTAATCTCTTTGAATTGATGAGAGATGAAGAGAAATAGCTGGAGAGGCTCAAAGTGGCGTGACAATTGAGAGGAGAGGCTGCTGGTTATGTTTTCTTTTCATAACCACACTTAAATAGATAGGTTAACACATTAAACCCTAGCCACATGTCACCTTTTGATTAGCTCTAGGTTTAAGTGACCCAATCACATTGTGCCAAGTGTCAAACCTATATTTAATCTTGATTTTAATCGTCTTACATGATTAAAAAAAAACATTTGTCAAGCTTATGTGTTATGCCATGTGTCACCATCTCATGGTGCCACGTGTCACACTGTGAAATGACCAAAATGCCCCTGTGTCTTAATTTTGAGTTCTCAACCCAAAATAATTATTTTCTTCTTCTAATTAATTTATATCAAATATAAATTAATTAATTAATCTCTATTAATTAATTTCTCATCAATTAAATTCATATTTAAACACTTTAAATATAAATTTAACTTATATTATACATCCAATAATCTAGATTTGGTTTCAAGTCATGCTAGGGACTTTGCAATCTAATTGCAAACCAAACCTATTTAATTAATCAATTAAACTCTTTAATTAATTAATTAAATCATATTTAATTAGGTGATAACTTGTGTATGTGTGTGACTTACTAGGCTCATCACTAATTGGCAATGAGAAATGATATCAACTCTTAATATCATCAGAACTCTTTCTTACCATAAATGATTTCTCTAAATCATTTTATGAACCTCATAGACCATGGTTAACACCTAGCATAGCATGCCATGGCCACCCAATTAGTAATAAGATTTACCTTAAATGAACCTATAATCATATGTTACCATGCACTAGAATCTCTCTGTTATAAAATCCCAACTCAAGCTGGAGTCATGGTTTATGTCAAACTCCATTTGCTATGAATATTATGTTCTCTTTTAATTCCAGTTCTTGATTAAAAGATTTTTCTCATCAGAAACTCTTTTACGAATAAATCTATCTGTCTGGCCAGAACTTGAAACATCAAGAACAATTAAATGAACATAGGATTTTATCTCTATTTACTTAGAGGAACAGATTCCATCTTGATCAACACCTACCTCCATATATAACTAGTAGGAGCCAACAGATGCCCATATACCCATACACGAGCAAGTATGAAAGCGAGATCAAACTCAAACTACCTATATACAAGATAACTGTATATCTCAGTCTAAAGATTATATGCATCGATATGATTTATGACAAAACATTGACAAGAGTAAACTCCATGTGCTTGTCATAAGTGTCACTGGTGATGCCTACTTATCATTTATAAGTGCCTATCATGTTTGTTATATGGCATGAGACTCACCATTCCATCTTATTTATATCTCATATAAATAACTTGGGAACAAACATGAATACAATCTTTCTGGATAAGTCATGTCCTTATTATGAAGTATCCTTGATTGTGAACCTATTTATGATACTTTGTGCTAGAAATATTGTCACTCATATTCTTAACAACTTAAGAATAATATTTCTAACAAAATATCAATGGACCTTTTCTATTACACATAAATATATTATGTAAACGGAAAAGTGGAAATGCCTTTTATTAATAAAATATATACAAGATACATACTAAATGATATGCTCTAGGGCATACTACTAACAATCTCCCACTAGCACTAGAGCCATTCATTACAATACCTTAGACCCATCTTCTCAAGATGTCAGTCTAACTGAGCTTGTGACAAAGGCTTAGTGAATGGATCAGCTGAATTTTTCAGCTGATGTTATTTTTCTGCATGGCTATATCGCCTTTGCCCAACTATATGTCTGATAATGTGGTAGTGCCTTTCTATGTGTTTGGATTTTGGTGAGACCTTAGTTCCTTAGCCTGTATGACTGCTCCATTATTGTCACAGTGTAATGGAACTGCTGACTCAATGGAAGGAACTACTGTAAGTTCTATAACGAACTTCTTTATCCAAACAGCTTCCTTTGCAGCATCTGATGCAGCAATATACTCAGCCTCAGTAGTGGAATCTGCAATGCTCGCTTGGAACTCTTCCAACCGATCGCACCTCCATTACAAATGAACACATATCCGAGGTAGACTTTCTATCATCGATATCGATTGGAAATCGTAATCGTGATAACCATCCAATTGCAAGTCTCCACCTCCATATATCAAGAATAAATCCTTAGTTCTTCTCAAGTACTTAAGGATATTCTTGTGACTATCCAAATGTTCCAAACCTGGATTGGATTGATACCGCTAGTCAAACTAACGAGATATGCGATATCCGCCTAGTACACAACATTGCATACATTAAACTTCCAATAGCCGAAGCATATGGAATCCTGGCCATCTTATCTCTTTCTTCAGGTGTCTTTGGAGACATCTCTTTAGAAAGGTGGATACCATGTCTCACTGGTAACAATCCTCTCTTGGAATCAAGCATGTTAAACCTCTTTAACACGTTTTCCAAGTATAGACATTGGGATAAACCAATTATTCTTTTCGCTCTATCCCTATAGATGCGAATCCCAAGAATATAGGTTGCCTCCCCTAAGTCTTTCATGGAGAATGTATTTGACAACCATACCTTTATAGTCGTCAACATACTGTATCATTACCCATCAACGATGTCATACACATATAAGACAAGGAAAGTGATAGCACTGTCACTAACCTTCTTATATACACATGGCTCATCCTCATTTTTGATAAAACCAAAAGATTTAATGGCTTCATCAAAACGGATGTTCCAACTCCTCGAAGCTTGTTTCAACCCATAAATGGATCGCTTTAGCTTGCATACCTTAGAACCATCTTGGGATTCAAATCCCTTAGGTTGTTCCATGAAAATGTTTTCTTCAATGTATCCATTGAGAAAAGCCTTTTGACATCCATCCGCCAAATCTCATAATCATAGTATGCACTATTGCTAATAAAATCCTAATTGATTTAAGCATGGCAACAAAGTAGAAAGTCTCCTTATAGTCTATTCCTTGCCTTTGGCGAAACCCTTTCGCTACTAGCCTTGCCTTATAGGTCTCTACCTTTCCATCAAAACCAATTTTCTTCTTGAAAACCCATTTGTTCCCTATAGGTACAATACCTTCAGGTGGGTCAACAAGATCCCAAACTTGATTCTTATACATGGAATCAATCTCGGATTTCATAGCATCAATCCATTTTGAAGAGTCTATATCTGATATAGCTTCTTCATAGGTAAGTGGATCATCTCCATGATCTACTTCTTCATGAGTAGACAACTTTTGTTCTTCTTCATGAAGAAAACCATATCTCACTGGTGGGTGAGATACCCTGGTTGTTCTACGAGGAACAGCTGTAGATGTTTCATCAACGGGTATTGGTTGACTAGATGGATCTCTATCCATCTGATCACGATTGCTGGTCAGAATTCTCCAATTCTAACTCTATTTGCCTTCCTTTGCCTCCTTCTTGAACAAACTGTTGTTCAAGAAATGTGGCATCTCTACTTATTACAACCTTTTGTGAAGTAGGCAAATAAAAATAATATCCAAAACTATCTTTTGGATATCCAACAAATCGACCTTTTTCTGATCTGGTCTCCAATTTATCGTGTTCACTTTTGATATAAGTCGGACAACCCCAAATCTTAACATGCTTAAGACTTGGTTTTCTTCCATGCCATATCTCATAAGGTGTGGAAGAAACTGATTTTGATGGAATCCTATTCAGAATATATAAAGCTGATTCTAATGCAAATCCCCAAAAGGAGATTGGCATATCAGTATAGCTCATCATACTACGTACCATATCTAATAGGGTACGATTTCTCCTTTCAGATACACCATTCAGCTGTGGCATTCCTGGAGGAGTCAGCTGAGAAACAATTTCATGCTCTCTCAAGTATTCATCAAATTCAGTACTCAAATATTCACCTCCACGATCTGATCGAAGAGCTTTAATATTTTTTCCTGTTTGATTTTCTACTTCAGATTTAAATTCTTTGAACTTTTCAAAAGATTCATGTTTGTATTTCATCAAATACAAATACCCAAACCTTGATTTATCATCAGTAAAGGTAATAAAATAATGAAAGCCCCCTCTAACCATTTCTTTAAATGGACCACATACATCACTATGTATTAGTTCTAAAATATTTTCAGCTCTTAGCCCTTGTTCAATAAAGGGTGATCTAGTCATTTTGCCTTGAAGGCAAGATTCACAAGTTGGAGTAGGCTCAGAGCCCAATGAGGATAGAATTCCCATTTTCTCCAATTTTGCAATCCTATCTTCTGCAACATGACATAACCTTAAGTGCCAAATATATTTTGAACTTGAGTTGGTTTTTACCATGGCATTGCATTCATTTAGATTGCTATACCGCCGATGGAAACACTTTCTTCGGCAATGGAAACACTTTCTGTTGGCGGTGGAAACACTTTCCTTTGCCTTTGTCACTTTGGTCTTCCTTTTCTGCTTAGCTATTTTCTTGGAAGGACCAGAATCGAGGTTTCTTTTCTTATTGCCCTTTTTTGTTGGACTTTCCAAAGTAAGAAGATGCAACCAAAGCTACCTCTTTTCCTTTATTGCAGCATATTCTTTTGGGCAATAACCAAAGATGTTGAGTAATTCACTAAGGTGCATTCTGTTTAGTCATACGGAAATTTGTCACAAAATTCCCAAAAGACTCGTGAAGGGATCAAGGATCAAATCCGTTTGTAGTTGGAAATCCATGTTGAAGTCAAGATGTTCCAACCGCTCAATCACCGAATCATCTTGTGGACATGATCCCCAACATTCGTCCCTCGGACATCCTCATACGGAATAGCCGTCTAGATATCTCATACCTAGCATTCTGTGTGCTCACCATACAACTCTTGTAGGTGAAGGAGGATCTCACTAGCACTCTGCATGTTCTCATGTTGCTTCGTAACTCATTACTCATGGAAGCAAGCATGTAACACTTAGCTCTCATATCATGCTCCTTCCACTTGTCCAAAGTTTCATGTTCCTCTTGAGTGGCCTCTGGAGGTAAGGGACCAGAACATTTGAATCTAGAACATATCCTATATGTTCAAGGTTCAGACAAGTTTCAAATTTCTTAGCCAATCGCATGATTAGGTCCTGTCAACCTGTTGTGATCAAGTATGCTTGCAAGGATATTGGATGGTGGTGGTTGTTTTTGTGCTCATTATTATCAGAAAATTAATTGCAGAAATAACCAGATTAATTAGTAAATGTATCATGTAATTAACCAAAATGATTATGGTCTTTTAATCAAATTGGTCCTCCCACTAACTTAGCGAATCCTACACTTCCAAAGTAGAAAACATAAATCCTAGTTGGATGGATTTCTAGTGGGTGATTGAATTCTTATAATTCTATTGATCATCCTCAGGTACATCCATTATTGGAATTACAATAAACTATAAGTGAGCAACTCCTTGCCCATCACATCTCATGTGAGGTTCAATCATTTACCTAGCCCCTAATGCTCAAAATCTCAGGTACATCCATTATTGACTTATCTTGCATTAGTTAAGTTGATCCCATTGAGCCAGTAATTATGCAAATAATTTTAATGTCCTCAGGTACATCCAATATTGGCCACTAAACCATTTACATATTTACAACATCTCATGCTTAACAATTATTCTTAAGAAAATCTCTTAAATTAATTGCATCTTATGCAACTATTTAAAATTTCTTAAAATAATTGCCCCAATGGAGGGCCTATGTTATAATTACTTTAATTATAGCATTTCCAACTTAATCATTTGTTTGGAAGATTTTATGGTCATCCTAATTACTATTAAGGTCTCACTTTGCACATTATCCATTTAGCATGCATATATCATATAATTGCATACATTCCCATACATCTCATGCATTCATGGATAAGCAGTAAATATGGTATGATCATGGACTTTCTAAGGATTCAATTCTGAGCCACCAAGAATTGAATCAGGGCATTCCTAGGTGCATTTCATTCATTCATTTTACAAGAGTTGCTGAAGGAGTACATAATCAACACTTGATATTGAATTCCTCCCACTGGTCCCACCAATGCTCTTGACCTCCTTGAACTTCTTGCAATCCAATATTACATAGTAATCCTTGGCATACCAAGGCGAATTTACAAGAACTTAAATAAATGAAATTACAACCCAAAAATATTACAAACTTAATAATACATGCCCAAAATAAATTAAAATAAATTAATTAATTTACAATCCCAAAGAAACATAAAAGAAATAAATCCAATCACATTGGTCTTTTATAGTCCATGATCATCCATCATGCATATCACTATTTAACAATTAAATAAAACATACATACTTAAATTAAATTGAATATCTCATATTCAACTTAAAAATCCAGATTTGAATATGATTCAAATAAATTTAAAAATTCAGATTTGAATCTCATTCAAACAAATTTAAAAATTCAGATTTGAATCACATTCAAACAACTTCAAAAATTCAGATTTGAATCACATTCAAACATTTTTTAAAAAATCAGATTTGAATCACATTCAAATATTTTTTAAAAAATCAGATCTGAATTTTATTGAATCAATTTTAAAAAATCAGATTTAAATATGATTCAAACAACTTTAAAAATTCAGATTTGAATCACATTCAAACAACTTTTAAAATTCAGATTTGAATCACATTCAAACAATTTTTAAAATTCTGATTTGAATCATAATTTAATTGTGTGATTAAAACAACTAATTAAACACTTTAATTAGTCAAAGAATAGGCCTTAGATCATACAACAATTGCAGAATTAAAAGTCAAACCTTGAATCACCCATGGAACCATTGTTGCCGCCACCATTGGTGGCTCCACCATGTGTGCCGCCACACCTCATGATCCAACCAGCAATGAATCTCTTGATCTCATGATCAAACACACAATTAAATTATATAATCAACAATCTAAATGGCAAATATAGTGGCTCTGATACCAATTGAAGGCAGGCGTGAAAAACACAAGATTATACCATTGAATTCAAAAATTTTCACCTAGGGTCACATGCACCATGCAAGATTTATTTTTATCTATTTGATTTCAATGATAAACAACATATTAAAACTCTTTTAATATGTTTTTGGATCTGTATTTGCCATTTAAGATTTTAAAATTAATCAGATTAATTTTAGAACCCTAGATTAAATCAAGAACGATTACACTAACCTCTTGATGTCTTTGCAGTGTCTGCGCCTTTGAGATTCATCTTGAGGACACGGATGTTGTCCCTCTAGCTTGTCCACACCAAGAACACCTATGGCAGCCCTTGAACAGCTTCTAAAGCCTTTTCTATTATTTAGAAATTCAAGTTCTGCCTTTTAAGAGATTAGAGATGTAAACAGGACACTAGAAACAATTTCTAGTGTTCTTAATTCAAGAGATTGATGGCTATTGTCTTTGAATTGATGAGAGTTGAAGAGATATAGCGTGAGAGGCTCAAAGTGGCGTGACAATTGAGAGGAGAGGCTGCTGGTTATGTTTTCTTTTCATAACCACACTTAAATAGCTAGGTTAACACATTAAACCCTAGCCACATGTCACCTTTTGATTAGCTCTAGGTTTAAGTGACCCAATCACATTGTGCCAAGTGTTAAACCTATATTTAATATTGATTTTAATCATCTTACATGATTAAAAAAAACATTTGGCAAGCTTATGTGTTATGCCATGTGTCACCATCTCATGGTGCCACGTGTCACACTGTGAAATGACCAAAATGCCCCTGTGTCTTAATTTTGAGTTCTCAACCCAAAATAATTATTTTCTTCTTCTAATTAATTTATATCAAATATAAATTAATTAATTAATCTCTATTAATTAATTTCTCATCAATTAAATTCATATTTAAACACTTTAAATATAAATTTAACTTATATTATACATCCAATAATCTAGATTTGGTTTCAAGTCATGCTAGGGACTTTGCAATCTAATTGCAAACCAAACCTATTTAATTAATCAATTAAACTCTTTAATTAATTAATTAAATCATATTTAATTAGGTGATAACTTGTGTATGTGTGTGACTTACTAGGCTCATCACTAATTGGCAATGAGAAATGATATCAACTCTTAATATCATCAGAACTCTTTCTTACCATAAATGATTTCTCTAAATCATTTTATGAACCTCATAGACCATGATTAACACCTAGCATAGCATGCCATGGCCACCCAATTAGTAATAAGATTTACCTTAAATGAACCTATAATCATATGTTACCATGCACTAGAATCTCTCTGTTACAAAATCCCAACTCAAGTTGGAGTCATGGTTTATGTCAAACTCCATTTGCTATGAATATTATGTTCTATTTTAATTCCAGTTCTTGATTAAAAGATTTTCTCATCGAAACTCTTTTACGAATAAATCTATCTGTCTGGCAGGAACTTGAAACATCAAGAACAATTAAATGAACATAGGATTTTATCTCTATTTACTTAGAGGAACAGATTCCATCTTGATCAACACCTACCTCCATATATAACTAGTAGGAGCCAAGATGCCCATATACCCATACAGTACAAGTATGAAAGCGATATCAAACTCAAACTACCTATATACAAGATAATCTGTGCTATCTCGTGTCTAAAGATTATATGCACTGATATGATTTATGACAAAACATTGACAAGAGTAAACTCCATGTGCTTGTCATAAGTGTCACTGGTTCGGCCTACTTATCATTTATAAGTGCCTATCATGTTTGTTATATGGCATGAGACTCACCATTCCATCTTATTTATATCTCATATAAATAACTTGGGAACAAACATGAATACAATCTTTCTGGATAAGTCATGTCCTTATTATGAAGTATCCTTGATTGTGAACCTATTTATGATACTTTGTGCTAGAAATATTGTCACTCATATTCTTAACAACTTAAGAATAATATTTCTAACAAAATATCAATGGACCTTTTCTATTACACATAAATATATTATGTAAACGGAAAAGTGGAAATGCCTTTTATTAATAAAATATATACAAGATACATACTAAATGATATGCTCTAGGGCATACTACTAACAGTTCTTGGTGTGGACAAGCTAGAGGGACAACGTCTGGTGTCCTGAAGACAAATCTCAAAGGCGCAGACACGCTGCAGTGCATCAAGAGGTTAGTGTAATCGTTCTTGATTTAATCTAGGGTTCTAAAATTAATCTGATTAATTTTAAAATCTTATATGGCAAATACAGATCCAAAAACATATTAAAAGAGTTTTAATATGTTGTTTATCATTGAAATCAAATAGATAAAAATAAATCTTGCATGATGCATATGACCCTAGGTGAAAATTTTTGAATTCAATGGTATAAACTTGTGTTTTTCACGCTTCTGTTCCTTCAAAGGTTGCCTCAGACAGATAGAAATCTTATGCTGACCTGAAGAGAAAAGAAATAGAATATGCAGTTGGTGACAAAGTGTTCCTCAAGGTGTCACCGTGGAAGAAGGTACTAAGGTTTGGAAGAAAAGGTAAGTTGAGCCCTAGGTTCATTGGTCCATATGAAGTCATTGAACGTGTGGGACCAGTAGCCTATAGGCTAGCTTTACCACCAGAGCTGGACAAACTCCATAATGTGTTCCATGTGTCTATGTTAAGAAGATACCGCTCAGATCCTTCACATGTCATCTCCATGGAAGAATTTGAAGTACAACCGGATTTGACATATGAAGAAGAACCCATAAGGATCCTAGCTCGGGAAGTGAAAGTGTTGAGAAATAAGCAGATCCCACTGTGAAAGTGCTTTGGAGGCACCACAACACTGAGGAGGCAACTTGGGAAAGTGAAGAGACGATGAGGCAACAGTTCCCTCAACTGTTTGCATCAGGTAAATTTCGAGGACGAAATTTAAATTAGAGGGGAAGAGTTGTAACACCCTCCCTGTAGCAACTCCGTACATTCTCTTTATTCGGTGACGATGTCATCAGGACAGCTAGAACATCCAGAAAAATATTTAAACTAAAGTGAGGAACCATAATTAACTAAAATATTAATAAGAAAAATTTAAGAAAAATTTTAGAAATCAAATACAACCAAGTTAAATGAGCCGGTGCCCCAGCGATCGGTAACCTAGTGAGAAGTTGCAGTTCTCACAACTAGGAGCCCTAGACCCGAGGGAAAAATTATAAAATCGGTACAGACAATTTTGGCCCGTTAAGCCAAATGGAGGGCATTTTGGTCATTTCGCCTTTAGAGGTGATTTTTGGCCGACTTGTCCAATTAAGTAAATAATTATTATGACATAAAATGTGAATAAATATTACAAAAAATTGAATTGAAAATGAGTAGAAAAGAAAAGAAAAAAAAATGAATTAAATGAGAATTTATGACATCACATGATGTCATTAGTGTGCCTTCACCCAACCCAATGTTGACACATGGCATAACTATATTTAAAAGAGACAAATGGGCTGAAAATTGAGAGAAAAACCAGAATTCCCTTTCTTCTTCATTTCCTTGCCGTAAACGATTCTTCCCTAACCTCCATGGACAAGCTTTTTCAAGCTTGATTTTCCCTAGCTTCCACACCATAAAAGCTCTAGTTGTCTTCACAAAAAATTCACCCCACACCTTGAGGAAGCTTTGGGCAGCAAAATTTTGAAGAAAAATTAAAGTTTTGGTTGGCTTGGATTTGAGCTAAAAGAGGTTAGTGATGTTTCTTTTCAAATTTATGTTGAGTAAGTATAAATGAGTGTAAATTACAAAAAAAAATTGCTGAATACCAATTGTATGTAAATCCTAAATTTTTGGCAGCCATGGTTAGGGTTTGTTTGTGATGATTTTAATGAAGTTAAAAGGTTATTATGGCTGCCCTTAATGTGCATTTTGTAAGTGGATTGAAGAAATGCAATGAAAATGCATGAATGGTAATGTTTGAGTTAGGGTTTGGGGTGGAGAAATGGGACTTTGACTATGTGATAATGAAAATGGGTATTAATGGTAAATTAGTGACCATTTAGTTTTGTTTAAACCAAAAATGAAGTGTGTTGAGTGATGGGATTTAGGTTTAGTGTGGCTACCCTAGGTGACCTGCAGAATTTGACATGAGTCCAGCAGGTTTAGGCAGCCATAACTTGAATTGTAGAGGTTCAATTGATGTTTGCCCAATTGTACATGAAACTAGACACATAATGGCACAAATTTGGTGAAGAAACCATGCCCATAAGACCAAACCAAGTGGACCAAAAGCTTGCCCCAATCCGGGTGACCTGCAATCTGTTTCTGCAGAATGACCAAATAAACAGTGTTTGGTCATTTGGCCATAACTCAGTGTAGAATGGTCCAATTGACCTGAAATTTTACAAGCAACAAGCTAAGATATATACCAACAACTTTTATGAAGAAACCTACCCCAAATTATGACCAGAACCTATCAAAAAGGGAGTTGCAGTCACTGTTCACTACACTGTAGATATGGTCAGTCCAGAAAAATTCCAATCAGGCCAATTGTGGTTTTTGGACCATAACTTGAGTTACAAAACTCCAAATGGAGTGATTCAAAAAAGGAAATTCAACTAGACAAAATAAGGAACAACTTTCATGTTGATCATTTTGGTAAATTACCACTGCAAGAGTGACCACTGGAACAGTAAAGATAAGGTATAAAAACTGAAATTTCTGCTCAATTAACTTTAAGCTTAGAGATGGTATTGGCAACCAATACCAACAAGTTTAAAATGCAAAATGTGGTATGTTGATGATATTTAAACTAATTTACCTATTGCCAATGCAAAAGTCAATATTTTGGTTGACCAATGAAATGAATAGTAATCATAAAAATTCAATTTCAAAGAATTACATAAATGAAAAGTGTTAAATGCCCTAGTAGGCCTAATGTGATTGGTTTGGATAGGTTGGCATGCCAATAGGGTTCTGTTAGTAGTACTGCATGTGGCTTCATACCATTCTGTATTTCATGGCTTTCCATGCCATTCTGTGACATAATAGCCTTTGGCTATGATATTGAGTTGTTATGCTCGAGTTTAATCCCCGATAATTATTACAGCTTATTAGCTGTTCTGTTGCACACCGGGAGACACTATATGACCGATGGTGTGATGGTCTGAGGTACTTAGTACCCAGTACCAGTTTACCCATTTATCCAGTCCAGTCAACTAGTATAGGTTACTCGGGCAATATTAATAAATCTTACCAAACTTTAATCGAATAATATTGCAATAAATATTTGAAATTAAGTCTACCAAAAATGTAAATATACATTCTGCATACATGTTATTATTTTATTTTATTTTATTTTATATTGTCACCACTATGCAGAATTGCTTAGCGCGTGGCAAAGACATAACTGGTGAGTCCAGCAGACCTCATACAGGGTGAGTTTTCAGATCTGCACTCAGAGTTCAAAGTCACCTCACAAATTGCAGTGTATTGGTAGGATATTGGGCTACCTAAGTCTTTTGTATTTGTAAACTTTTATTATGTATATTATAAACTCATGTAATCATATTTTTGCTGTAATTACCTATGAGCTGTGTTCAGAAATAAATATGAGTATTTCTCATTGAATTGGGTGTGATATGAGAT
Organism: Hevea brasiliensis; assembly: GCF_030052815.1. Lineage (NCBI taxonomy): Eukaryota > Viridiplantae > Streptophyta > Magnoliopsida > Malpighiales > Euphorbiaceae > Hevea > Hevea brasiliensis. The sequence continues at coordinate 66,060,921 of NC_079500.1, read as the reverse complement.
GAATGTGAATTTTGAGATACTGAATTGATTTGAGAAATTGTTGAAAAATGTTGGTGGTTGACTAGGATTGAGATTATAATTATATTGGAAGTGTTTTTAAACAAGTTCAGAAGAACTATTTTCCAATTTATAGCCGGCACTCTGCCGGATTTTCTATAAAATTTACGGAAAAATTTAGATTTATCAAAAATTATAAATAAATGAATAAAAAGGGATTAATTGAAATTGAAACATGAATTGGTGTTCTGACACACTGAGTGGCATAACTTACTCGGCTACACTGTAGACGGGTAAGGGGTGTCATAGAATTTAAATTTATTTTTGGATTAATGATGAGTTATGATACTGAAACACTATGAAACTGTGTGTTTCAGTGCAAAAGAATATCGAAAAGGAACCCGAGACATCGAGTCAAGGCCAAGAGGCGACTCGTATAAGGTTTGTGCACAACTAACTATTTTGTTACTTTTCATTTCTAAATTGATTTGAACAAGTTATTTTATGATTTATAATTTTGCTGTATTGAGGATTTTAATTTGTTGAATGAATTTGTATAAATTAAATGTAAATTTTCTTATGCATTTAAGGATTTATTGCATTGTTTTGAGGATTGTAAATTTTTAGTTTGATGTGTTGCCAACCTTGAGCATGAATTTATGATGATTAAATATGTTGATGATTTGTAAACACTTTGTAAATAGAAATTGTTTTGAATATGATTTGAAACCACAGTTGACGTGCAAAATTTGTTGTGAATTCTCATTAGCTTGTCTAGTGAGATATCTCCTCCACTAGATGGGGCGAGTTACTTCCTCTTTGGCTTGCCATGTGACACCCCTTACCTGTCTACAGTGTAGCCAAGCAAGTTATGCCACTCAGTGTGTCGAAACACCAATTCATGTTTCAATTTCAATTAATCCCTTTTTATTTATTTATTTATAATTTTTTATAAATCTAAATTTTTCGACAAATTTTATAGAAAATCCGGCAGAGTGCCGGCTATAAATTGGAAAACAGTTATTCTGAACCTATTTAAAAACACTTCCAATATAATTATAATCTCAATCTCAATAAACCACCAATATTTTTCAACAATTTCTTAAATCAATTTAGTATCTCAAAATTCACATTCATCTCATATCACACCTAATTCAATGAGAAATAGTCATATTTACTTCTGAACATAGCTCATAGGTAATTATAGCAAAAATATATTTACGTGAGTTTATAATATACATAACAAAAGTTTACAAATATAAAATACTTAGGTAGCCCAATGTCCTACCAATGCACTGTAATTTGTGAGGTGACTTTGAACTCTGAGTGTAGATCTGAAAACTCACCCTGTATGAGGTCTGCTGGACTCCACAGCTATGTCTCCAGTACCTGTGCGTGGCAAAAGCGACGCGCTAAGTAATTCTGCTTAGTGGTGACAATATAAAATAAAATAAAATAAAATAATAACATGTATGCAGAATGTATGTTTACATTTTTGGTAGACTTAATTTCAAATATTTATTGCAATATTATTCGATTAAAGTTTAGTAAGATTTATTAATATTGCCCGAGTAACCTATACTAGTTGACTAGACTGGATAAACGGGTAAACTGATACTGGGTACTATGTACCTCAGACCATCACACCATTGGCCACATAGTATCTCCCGCTGTGCAACAGAACAGCTAATAAGCTGTAATAATTATCGGGGATTAAACCCAAGCATAACAACTCAATATCATAGCCAAAGGCT